>NC_136719.1:19782200-20252200 GCF_936440315.1 Barbus barbus
AAGTGAAATAAACTTTAAAGGATTTCCCCTTCTCAGGGAGTAGGGAGCAATGAACACTGTGTAGGGAGCATGTCAATCGAAACACAGTTCATGCATGTAGCTCTCTTCTAACGAGCTGGTTATCTGAATCAGGTGTGTTAACTAAGCAAAATATGCAGAGCGGGGGGCACGAGGACTGGAATTGGGAACCGCTGGGCTACATCATGTGTCATTCACCAGTGAGAAAACTTTATAGCACAGTTAGTAAAAGTACTACAATGCCAGGAAGGAAGATCGGGTTGTTGATGTTTGCCTGCCATTCTTGCTCTGTCTGCACAGCGTGCGTAAACGCGCTGATGACGAATCGTATCTGCGCAAACAGGGTGCGCAGAGGTATGCTAATACATACATTGACAGGCAGGTAGGAAAGCCAATTAAAACGCTCGGACCGAATGTTTTGATTGGACAAACATTTCTTGGTCCTACACTTTACAAAGAATATATGAATACAGATAAATACATTTAGACCACTTAACTTAATGATTGCTATCAGGATGTGAAGAGACTTTTAACCAGAATAACAGAAAGTGTTCCTGAAGACAATCACCTATTTCACATTTAATTCCTTCTTTTTATAGAGAATTGTAAAGGCACAAGCCATGAACAAAGAACAAGAAACAGGCTTCCTCGGTAGCTTTAGGCCAACAGAGGTCTATCTGTGTAACAGGGGTTCCATTAGCAGCTAATGTAAACTGAGCAAGAACAAGAGCAGATTTTAAGGCAGTACAAAATATCTTCAGATGATTTGCTTAGGTGAGAAAGCTGTTTTTGTCTTAAATATTGCATTCCGCTTTAGCATGTAAACATTGAGAGACTATAAAACAGTTTTAATGTTGTAGGACTATTTACATGTGCAATTTCGTGAGTGTTTTAAAATTATTGTAAACTCACTGCGTGCCGTGTGTGTAATCCACCATAGTGTGAATCACCATAATATATTTTTATTGCTAAACATAACCTTTATATGAATAGTCTCATGCAAACAGATAAGATCTTCATTTGTGACCACAGGATGTGAGGCATCTATTCTTTTATGAATCAGTTTGTCATCCTTCATCAGTGAAACTCACTAACATCTAACTTTTTATACTAAACTGACCAAGCCACCACCTTGTATGGCCATCTGTGTTCTCAAAGAGGCTTTGGCTATTAGACTGCTGATTCAAGTGCATTTAATGATGACCGCGATGAGTGTGAGGTTCAAAACAGAACACAGACACAGTTCTCAGCTTATCTGTATCATTCCTGACCGATAGTATCAAGTGATGCTGTGGTAGCGTCATAACCCCCCTAAAAAGCTAATATAATGGCTCCCAGAGGAGGTGATGTAGAGTCTGTTCTGACATGATTTCAATAGTGAAAAGGGAAAGTGATCCCAGATCTGCTGATAAGAGCAGGGTAAGTGGAGCCATTCCGACAAGATCACATGAAGCTGTTTGGAAGTTGAATGATGTGCTTTATATCTCTTATGACAGCTGACTACATACTAGTTCAGAGATTGAGAGGAGGTACTATTCCCTGAAAGTTCCTGGGAAATATGAGTCACAAACAAATGATTATGAATCATATGATTTACAGCTTGAAATATTCACACACCCACTGCTTGTCTCTCATATGTCTTTCCGTTCCTTGCCCTCTGAATATGAGTCGTTTTGGGCAGTCCTGTGGACACACTTCCTTTCTTTTTAACTTCCACGCAGTCACCTCTGGAAGACAGGATTTAAATAGCTCTAAAACTGGGGATCCAGAAAGTTCTAGCCAATGTCCGAGCCTGACAGAAGAACATCATGTAATGTCTCACTTCATGAGAGAGTGGACTTGGCTGCCATCCTATCAGTCTACATCCCTCCAACCTCACATTTCCCTTTCAAGAGGTCAACTTTCCAGATGTCCCAGCCATGACAGAGTAGGTAAGCCTAGAGAGTTTGACGTTGTCTGGAGAAACTCTGGAGGTAAAGAAATAAACTTTAGGGTAGAGATCTCACGCCACATGACCTTTTGTAGCATGTGATTTCCACATAGCCATGGCAAACAAGAGGAACCCCATATTATTATTCCCCTCTCCTCTATGTAGATCCTTCATTTCTTTTCCTCTGCTGTGAAAAGTCCTGCTCCCCATATGCCAGAGGTCTGGTTTACATTAACGATTTGGCATAGCTCCCCTTGGGGCGGTTCACACAGCCACGAGAGCCCTCATTGCTCAGACCCCCGCCTGTCTCAGCCCCGTCTACCAATCGAAGCCTTCCAGCCCCCTACAGTCACACACACCGCCCTCCCTTTTTCCCAACTGAATATTTAGACTCTTGACCAGAGCACAGAACGTGTGAGTGAGCTGGAAGTTTGGTGTGTAAGCAACCTGGTTGCTATGCTGGAATCTGTGAGGAGTGCGTACACATTCATGGCTAACTCATCCTGTCATGTTCAGGCAACAGAGACCCTGAGCTGAGGCTGGGGATTTTGGGAAGGCCCAGAGTACTCAATTCTGACGTGAGCATTATTGAAGACTGTAAAAAATGTGGCCAACTCAGGCAAGAATTTTAGAGAGAGAGATATGATGCATGACGTAAAGCTCATTGCAACAAGAACTCGGGGACTTGGGGAGATCTGAATGAGAGAGATTTTATAAACTTGGTGGATAGCCAGGTTTAGTGATGTCACTCCAGGCAACTACTAGAGCTAGGTATGCCTTTGTGCAGTTCAGCTCAGAGTAGAGTTTGTCCCCCAATAACATCTACATCAGGTCTTCAAATTCAAGTCTTTGGGTTCTTCCATCATCTGTGATATCATCTGGTATTTATGGTTCCCCACCCAAACAGCAGATCACACCACAGTAAAGCCATCTATCCTCTCATCCATGCTCAAGTTCACATCACCTCCCATCTCACATGTGTCACAGAGTCTCAAACGGTTGATCAATGGTTTGGCAGGGATCAAGACAGGGTTGCTTTGATCCCACCGTTTGAGCGTTCGGTCTTTTAAAATGTTCCCGTGCTTTCCTACGGTCTTAATTGCTTCCATCTCTCTCAGTTGTGGTGCAGTCAACGCTGACTGCTACAGAATTAATGCAGGGAGGGCTAGGAGAACGGGACGGGTGGGGAGGATTAGGTCACCTAGTTGTGATTTCTTTTTATTTGTATTGGATCCTACACCTTTGAATGTACTTGCTGCCTAGAGAAGCTAAGAAAGTATATGCAAGTCTCGTTCACACATATAAAGATAAACAAAAGGTAGGTAGAGTTCCAAAATATTCAAAACAACAAATTTGAGAAAAACTGAGCGAACCAAATCTTTAGATAGGCAAGCAAAAATAAGCATTAAAATAACCATGCAAGACGGAGATAGTCTGAGACTACAACAACTTGCTGAATAAGAGAGCGAGAAATGGGAGCTTTTGATTGAAAACACATTGCACATGGATTTACAAAACCACCCTCTCAAATATCAAAATGTCCTCCTTACACTTTTGATAAGAAGCTCTCAGCACTCGAAGTTGAATCTTTTAGAACTAGCATGGAGGCCTTTACTTTTGGTGAAGTTAGGACCATCGCTATGGAGAAGGCTTGCATAACAACACACCTTAAACCCAGCTGATTTCCACCCACACCACCAGCAACAGTTCTATCTTATAAACAAGTCTATATAGAAACCACATTGCATTTACGCTTGTATGAACGCTGATTCTTTTGTATCAGGAAAGATCAACGGAAAGGGAACTGGAAGGTAGCTGCTCCCAAGTCTCTCCCAGCAGGTGAAGATGTTGAATTCCACAGGTGTGCTTTATCTAAGCCCTACTGTTCTCCAGGTGTGTCCTGAACACATGTTTCTTTGATATGAATTAAGGAGAGGTGACATGAGGTTAGGTGAGTAGGGGAACAGGGGCTCCATGGCTGAAATAGTCAGATTGCTACATTATCTTTAAATTACCCCATTAGAGGTCCCTGCATGCCATTAAGTTGTTAAAGTTCTGTCCCACTGCTAAACCTTGACCAAGAGCGTGTGGTAAGTAGAATCACCGTTTCACCTTTCTTTGTGAAGGGACCGTAACCCCAACCGGTCTCTGTTCGGGGTGGGTATGTCTTTTCCATTGTGTAAACCTGAGCTGTCATTTTGTTTCCATTGAGTTTCCAGCTGAGTTAATGAGACCCTTACCTGGGGAGTCGGCACGAGACCTGGTTTGGCTTGCCCTACAATGGCCGACTCAACTGAAGGAAAACAGAAAAAAGCTGTTCCCACAGTCTTTGCGGTGAGTGACGCTACAACTCTACTGCCCAAGCCATCACCACCTCCCCTGCTGGAGCCAAAACAGACTTCTATTGATGAAGGAAACTGGTTAGTTACTCTCAGACACACACGCACACACACACACACACACACATGCTCAGAATAATGCAGTGTCCACATGTTCATGCAGATGATCAGTTTCCTGGGAATGAGTGTTGAGAAAAACGAGGCAGACAAAGTGTGTATGTGTCTACGATAGATAGGATATGCTTGCTGTCTGACTGAGTATGTCACATGGTAATGAGGAAGCACTGTCCAAATCAATCTCAGCAATGTCTGTGTAAATGAAAAGACAAAGATTTCTTACGTGAGAGTATGTGAATGCTGGAGTCCATTTCACAACTTCAGGGAGGGTGTGAATGTCAGCTTAAATGTTTACATCCATTGGAGGATGTCCAGGTCTAATATAATGAGGCCTAGCTTGCATTTCTGTGCAGTGAGACTTAAATCCCTGGGACATTCCCTTCAGTCATGGCTGTGCCTTGGAAAACTTACATTTTATGACAAAGTTAATGCCTATAAAATAAGGCAATAATTTCTCTTCCCTAGCTCTCCCCCTGCAAAGATAACTAAATTCCATGGACAAAAAAGACAAATTTTGAAAGTACACAAAACATGAATTCTTTGACAAAGGTTTTATAATTTTTCAACAAAGACTAGAAACTACATAAATTTACCTCTATTATTTAACCATGTTTCCATTATGCAAAGGCATGTGGTGCAGCAATGACCAGGCCCACATGGAATCTCTGTGCAAAGAACTCCACAGAAATGTTACAGAACTGGAATAACATAATTTGCAATATTCCACAGTTACTCACATTGTGTACGTTTGTGTATTAAATAATTGAAGCTAATTTGCTTTCAGCTATGAAAAGGAGTGAAGTACTGTCAGCATATCAATACAAAATGTTCACAGATTTCATCTTGCAACAACCATTTAGAATCTGTTATAGGCAAAGAATAAAATCATAGTTTAATACAGCTAATAATTCTTTTGAATGTGAAATATGTGGGGTGCAAAGTGACCTAACTTGTCTTTGTGTAATGGAAAGTAATACTGATCTCTTCTGAAATCTATCATGACTGTTGTGTATGGTATGATTTTGTGTATATCTGAGCAGGTCATGGTGCACCACAACTTGTTTGTTTGCTGAGGACAGCATAAGGTCAAAGGGTTATGGTGGGAATACATGTTATCTGAATCTGTCACATGCTAGAGCAGATTACAAATGTATCTGTGCTCTCATGCAAAAACATGGAAACTGACATGCACTTGAATGAAAATGTGCAGGAAGGAGAATAGGTTTTATATAATCAGAGCACTATATGAAACACAGAGGGACTGGGGGACCAATCCTGAAGTATAAATTCAGCTTAAGTCTGGAGTTCTCACATTATATCCAGTGTCTTTCTCATTTGCTGACTTTGTGGTCAAGGAAACATTTCTTATCATCAGTGCATTAGTGAAGTGAAGTGACATACGCCAAAGTATGGTGACCCATAATCGGAATTTGTTTCTCATTAATAAGAAATGTTTCTTCAGCAACAAATTAGCATATTATAATGATTTCTGAAGGATCTTGTGACACTAAAGATTGACATTTTAGAATATTACAAACAGTTCTTTAAAATTTTAATAATATTTCACAGAATTTCAGGGGGGGGGGGGGGGGGGTTATCAAATAAAAATACTATATTACTGATTATAGACACATTAGAAACTTTTAATTATTCCACACTTTTGGCTGGAAGTAAAGCTATAATTATTGCTAATTTTATTGTCAAAAATCACAAAAACAACATCAGGCATCAGTAATGGCCCTAAAAGTACTCGGTATTGGTACTCGAGTACTCGATATTGTCAAAAAGAAAATAAGTGGCATCATCCATCCCTACAGACCTTTGAGCATCATTTGTCAACATGGTATTGTGTAATATGTCATCAAATCAAGACTTAAATAGGAATCAGGACGTGGTAAAGCATGATATTTTAACTTCTTCTGACCCTAGAGTGGAGTTCATAAGCCTGGTGACTTCAGGAGGACCATATCACAGTTTGACAGAGCCTTAAGAATGCAATCTAGATTAAGTGAAGTGGACATGTAGCCAACGTAGCTGACACTTGCCAAAGATAAATGGCTGAATACTAGCTTTTTGGCCTTATCTTATCCTGAAAGGCCATTCAACACGTCTGGGTGACCAAGGTTACACAATGGAAACTTCACAGATCATTGGAGCTCAGAAGGGAAGTTCTGCTTCCATTTCAATAAAAACAATCAATTATTATTTTTTAAAACTCTTATGGGTGCAAACAATGCTGTTAGGTGGAAAAATATAACAACAGCATAGATTCTTAAAGTCCTCCATTTGTTTTCCAAGAAATGCTCTGTGATTTTTTTTTAAATAGTTATAGGGCATAAAATTTCCCATTAAGTTTCCTTTTTAATTTTGCTTAGAATTAGTGTTATTTGGGTATTCTGAATGGTGATTCATTCCTCACTGAGAAGAAATGAAAGCATATCATTAAACAATACAAAAGGGATTGTTTTACTGCTCACCCATTTTATACTTGAAATAATGCTTCAAATAGTTTCTCACATTTCTCACTGGACAGGAAGCTTACTGTGTAAAAGTACTCAACATTTTCACTTAAATACCAGAATTTGCATTAAAAATCTGCCAATGTTACTTCCAGCTGTTTGTATGAATTTAATGCTGTGACCGTTTCAATCAACATTCCTCAAATGCCACTGTAGGCTTTGAAGTGTTTTCTTGTTGTTTCTTAATATTTAATTACTTTTCATTATTGAAATTCCTCAGCTTATCATTATAGGGATAGGCTCCACCAGCACCAGTGATTTCCACACATCTAGTCCACCCAGACAGCATCCATGCTGGGTAGAGACAGTGAGCCAATCCTCCCTCATTATACCAGCATGACTTTTTGGAGCCTTTAAAAGTCAGTGCCCTCAAGAAGGTTAAGGCCAGTCACCTGCTATGTCTAAGTGACATTAATGGCTCTTTGTCAATTCATTCACTCTCTTTTTGCCTTCCCTCCTTTTTTAAAGATGCTACAGGAAGAGAAGTCCTTAAAGACTGGGACAACAAATGGAAGTGTGAGTCAAATTTAACCCATACTTGGTCTAAAACCATGTCAGAAATTATTTTTTTATAATAATAAAATAATTTAAGCATATTTGCCCCCTGCCCCCAGACTGAATTTTAGGGGCATGTTTTGGCTTTATGTAGAACTTTTTAAATGGATAGTTCAGTTTACTTGCTCTCTAATTGGTTCATTTAATTAAGCCAATCGCCAATCCCAGCCAATCATATTTGCCACTCATTACCGTTTACCTATGACCAAGATATATTCAATGAATGCCATGTCTGCGTGCTATGCGTGTCCTCATATTAGCCCTCCGCATCCCCAGCACCACCTGCCTTGATCTGCTATGGGGATCTTCTTCTCTCTAGCAGCAGCATCATGTTTCCTTTTAATTTTATGATCTGAGAATTTAGCAGAAGCAAGTCTACTTGCTCCACAGCAGCAGCGTAGCAAATCTAGTCCGCCAAGACCAAACCGATGCACATCATATTTATGTTCATAAAGATTTTACAATCCTTTCTGAGAGTGGTCATTACTGAACTATATACATTACAGTTTAAAAGTTTGGCGTTGGTCATTTTTGGTAAGTCTCTTATGCTCACCAAGGCTGCAAGTATTACAAATTAATTTAAAATAGAAATAAATACATGTATTTATATATTTAATAAATATATGTATATGTTTATTTAACATACGGGGACATTTTTACTCCCATATTTTAAATGTCTAAGACAATTTTGTTACTTTTAGCGGCATTTTTGCCTTGAGCACTGGCTAATTTCTGACCCTCTTTTGTTGTTTTTTAAAGTGTTATTTTTTGTGTGTGTGTGCCAAAGACAAATTTCAGTCCCTTTTACAAAGCATATATTTTTGATTTACATAACAGGGAAGAGTGTGACTATACATTAAAGAGAAACCTATGACCTCTCACTCCCCAGGAAACCCCTCATCATGAAGGACTGGAGCTCTTGAGTAGGGGATGAACGCACTGGAGGAAACCCTGAGGGAATGATTAATTAAATTAACCCTACATGCCTCAATTCAAGCCCTGCGAGAAGACAGAACTTGAGTGCATATTTTCTGGTGAGTGGGTATATGTGCTGTGCTCATCTTACTGCATGTCCTCTAGCATTTTATTTCATCTACTATATCCATAACCAATTATGTTAAACAATTTAGACCATGGCAAAGATCATGAGACGGGATCCTTCGTGAAGACTAAACATTGGCAACTGTTTTCTTTACAACTTACCCGCTCATTTCAGTCTAACAAATTTATACTGAAAATTACTTTGACATAGTGCAGTGACATCAGGTTCCACCTGCCATCATTAGCTGTGTGAGAACACCACTTCTCATATTAAAACTTGTAAATGGAGGATCCATAGATTAAGTGTGGACTATTCAGGCTTTGTGCCACCTCAGCTGTTGATGGAGATGGGTGGGAAGGAAATGAGAACGATCATCCATTTCCCAGCCATAACACACCACACGGGTCTTCCATTAACACTTCTGGATCTTTAAGTTCAAATATGGTAACCGAATTAATATAATGAATTTAGTATAAATAATGTTTTGATTGACCTGTGGAAGGCCACTAACTAATCAGGAACAAACTCTAACATCTCAAGACAGCTCGAATTACCGCCTGAGAATTTATAGTGGCTAAAAGCCGTTCCTGTCCCTCCCTCTGAGGTGGATCCTGTGTAGGCGAGATTGGGTTGCCATTGAAATTGTTTTATCAGTTCCTCTGGAAGCCGGCCAACATGGGAGCATAGCGTAAATCTGCAGCGATCCGAGCGCTTCCTCTGAAGTCCTCAGGAATTCGTTTTGGCATGGATTGGGAGAGTGAGATAAATGAGTACCCTGGGCAGCCTAGCCCCATGAAATCCCACTGCTGAGAGGAAGCTCAGGGAGAGATGCATCTCTCTGAGAGGTATGGGCGTCGATCATCCAGCCAGGTGGGCACAGGTGATGGGCAATGTAAAGCAAAAGAGAGAAAATAGTTTGGGCGGCTGGTGGTGCTTTATCCTAAATCTCCCCTTCCAAGACGGCAGTCAATATGTCACGGTGAGCAGTGGTGCATTGACCCTAAATTCCAGCCATGCCTCTCACAATCCCCCACTCTGTACCCATCTACGGTTTACAACTTCACCAAGACGGCATTACAAGACAAATAAGAGTCCATGATTGAATTAAGAACCGATCCTAATGAGGTCTTACTCATGCAGAACATTTGCTGATATGGGGATTTCTGTGTCCGCTGATTTATGTGCACCGATGAAGGGAGGTTATCCACGATCGTAAAACGAAGTGGATTCTCTGGTAATTACCGGAGCGTTTTAATTCTAGAGGATTTGAGGAATGTTATTTACAGTAGATTGAAGGATGGATGGCCTCAGTGGTTTATAAATGTTAGCCAAGGACACTGACATGCTTTTGCAAAAACATACGGTTCATGCATACGCTTCGGCTCGCAATAGACTCCATTTCCATTCCCATGACTACAAACATTCATCATAGTTGTGGTAAAATTATGTTTCACAGCACACTCTCAAGGCATACGGCCCAGATGTCCTTTATTCTCAAAGAGCATAACATGATCTCCCCTCTGCAAGCCCCCTGTCCCGGGGAGACCCTATAAATAACATTACGAGCTCATTGCAAATGGTAATTAATTTCAGGCAGGGGTTCCCTACAGAAGAAGCCATAGGGTATCATGACACCCAGTCGTCCCTCAGGACCCACTGTCACCTGTCGGGCCCATGCTGGGTTTGTTTTCCTACCGGTAACCTGGTTAGTGTCTCCTGCTGGGATGTAATGGAACCAGAGAGGTGCTGGACAAATCAACACATTAGAGACCGGAAACAGTGGCTGTCCTGCTAGTGTCTGTCTTTTTTATTTTTTTCCTCTGGCTGTTGTACAGACTTTAGCGGTAAATCTGTTCACATCTGAATGTGTTTAACACGACACTTCCTCTACTCTGAGTTCAATTAAAGATACATAAACTTCATAAGCATGCTGGTCTTATGGTCGGTGCACTTATTTCTGTTCTGAGATTATTCGCATTACACTGTAACTTGAGTGTGATCATTTTCAACAGCTACAAGTTGTTCTGAAATTTCATACTTGGGTGAGAATCTTGAAATAGTAGAGCATATCCTGTGTGAAAATGACATCCTCCATGATAGATTTTCATAATGATAGGTCACATAGGTCTCTTTTATTTTAATATTTAGAAATAAACATGATAAACTATTTTAAATTATATAAATATATAATTTTAATATAATTTTAAATTATGAAAAAATATATATAAATCATATAAAGTTTGATGGTACAATTCACAAACAGCTATATAGAAAACTATACCTATTTTTTAGCAATAATATTACAATCATAACCCACCCTCTGCCATTAAAGCTCTGTCCCTCTCCTCCCAATCCATTTACTCCAAAACAGGAACCCCACAGCAAAATCAACACTTCCGAGCTAAACACAACAGGTGTCCTTGTGGGAAAACCAACGAAGGTCTGTTGTCACTACCGAGGGTGCTAAATATACGAGCAGCTCTTTGAGAGTGTGAAAAACAAGTGTGCACTCAAGAAAACAAAGGCACTGGATTCAACACAGAGATTAACCTGTGCTCTTACTTTATACACTAATTCTTAGCAAGGAAAACAAATATTTCTAATTATATCCAAATCAAATCTTTTATTCCAGGAAACTGTTGCCATAAAGAGAAATGTAGCAGAGAGGAAATGTGCATCCTCTGAATCTATCTCCAATTCTGCAGAAACCACTTCCTTATTACCCTCCAAAAAACAAGTGTTTTCCTTCTCTTACTTGAGCCTCTGGTTTCTCTTGACCCAGAGGGCTTGATTTCTCCCTCTGAGGCACACAGGAAACAGTCCCTTCACCCTGAATCACCCCTCTATATATCTCATCCCTCAGCATGATCCTTCTCTGTGTTTCCAATGATTTCATGTGACTTGAGTGAATGGGCCTCTTGTGGGGTGATTTAGTAGTGAATTATTCTCCATCTCTCTCTCCCAAACTCTCTTTCTCTTGCTGTTCTGTATCTCTACAACTTGCACTGTTGTCATTTTAGCCCGGGTATTAGCCCGGTATCAGTCTCGGATAATCTGAGTGGTCCACAGAGTCAGACTGCTGTTTACACCTAGTATTAACAGGGATCTTAAATGCCTGATTTCACTAAATCTGATTTTGTGTTGGTAATCAGTTACTACATCAGCGTAGTGCATGATGATAAAGTAATCAAAAGCAAAAAATAACATTTTCATATTCGTTCCAAGTACACTTTTCAGTTTTAATCTGTTTTAAGCTTTAAGGAAGCATTTGGGTATTGAACGCACTGGGTTGTGTTATCATTTAACAGAGTATATTATCTCTCATCACTGAGCAGCTCTTGTGTGACTCGGTGGTGACCTCTTACCCTGCCTGTATCTTCATCTGTCCATCTTTACCTCCCTTAGTTGTTGATTTTAATACATTAACATCTTAAATCACTCAATAACGCTGTCTAGGAACCCTTGACATACTTAAAATCCTCTTTCTAATCTAGAGTGTATCACATGTCAGAGAAACTATCTCGTGTGGTCAGACATGAAAGTCAGAAATGACAAGTCACAATCATCTACCCTTTACACCCAAACTGACCACACTCACCCTGATGGTGTGAAGGCCTTCAGCAACCCTGAGAAACTAAAAATCTACCCTCACACTTTCTCACGATAATGTCTTTTCATGGACGCTTCCCCCTCCCACAGATTCTCACTCCTAATTCGTCTTCTCCTCCCTTACGGAATGATCAAGGCTTGATCGACCGACATCGGCATGATGACAGACGTTTAAAGACGAGATCAGTGGACCAACAGGCACCATAGTCTCCTTCCCAGCATTCCCTTTACCCATATCTCTCGCTCCAATGTGCAAACGCCCAGCACTCCCTTTCTATGTGACCCCACAAAAAGCTCTTCATGCACTGAAATGATTTCATGGCCAAAGCATTAATGAGATGATGTCACTTCACCCCCCCTCCCCAAAACTCCATTCGGCAACACCACGGTATTCCGCTGACATCACCATGCACAATTCATGTCAGACGAGGCCCCTGAGCACCCAGATGCACTCAGGTCCTGTAAATAGAAGAGTGTTGAGCTAATTTGAAGTGTATGCTGAAGAGGCAACAGATGCAACGCTCATGACACAACGTTTCTGCCGAAAACAAGGTCACACCTGCGGCAGATCGCTGAGAGATTGACACAGGGAAAGAGTTCAGTGAGTTTCTATGACATTGTTGCCAAAAAATAAGGATAATTGTAATTCTTTTCCTTTAGCTAATGTGTCGTAATCTCAAATGTTTTTAAAGTCAACATGAAACGGTATTCAAAACCTATTTCTTCTGTAATGAGACATTTTGATGTAGGATGATATACTTCTTTATATTTATTGATAATTGATTGAAATTTTAAAAAGTTGGTGTTGCATACCAGAACAAAGTCAGACCTAATTATGTAGGTTTCCATACTTAAAGTTTATTTTTACATCGTTAAAATAGTCCATGTGACATCAGTGGTTCAACCTAAATGTTTCTATAATTTCTATAAATAGCTTAATTTTTGTTCCGAAGATTAATATAGGTCTTACGGGTTTGGAACGGCATGAGGGTGAGTAATTAATGACAAGATTTTCTATCCCTTATAAATAGAAACTATCCCTTTAACCCAATGTTTTTTGTTTTTACTCAAATTGATTGTTAATTATTGCCATAACATTTTAGGTCAGCTCATGGAAAAGTCATTTCACAACAACATAATGACCAGGACTTTGGGTTAAGAAAGTAAATAATGTTGATTTTAAGTTAGGTTTAGCTTTACAGAGCTCGGGAGAGTCTGATAATGTTGTCTTTGGTCGTGTCTCCTGAAGTCTCCCTCTAGCAGACCATAAAAGGCCCGGGGTATGACTTCCACCATACTGTAGATAATTACATAGCTCTCTCATCATTCATCTGCATGATGTCAGCACATGTGTTTGGGGATCTACAGCAGAATCAGTTGACCATGATTTGTCTCACGAGAGCCCATTTAAAAAGGGATTATGTATAAACTAATTAGCTTTTCATGAAAAATGTGAGTGGGCGAGTTAGATTTTCCTTTAACATGTAATTTACTGTGACCTCCTTTGTTTTCTTTTGGAAATGAAGATGTGATTTACTAGGTAATGTAAAAAATATTTGGAAGAGATTACAGCCGTATTGTTTTCAAAAGGCACTTCAGCACCACGAGTGTTTACACATCAGTGTTGTCAGAACAATGGGAGGCACAGAGACTCATGAAAAACTACAAAGAAAGAGACGGCCGGGAATAAAGATGAAAATGGATATGTGAGGCAACATTTTTTTCCTACCAGTGAGAAATGGTTAAAAAGAAGACCTCTTCCCAGCAAGGTACAATTTACAGAAGAATTTACATATTTGGAGCATAGCAGGCAAATCCCTGTGAAAAAAGTAAGACTTTAGTTTGCAGTTAGTGATCTAAAAAAGATAATAAAGATCAATGCGTGTAAGCATTTAACTCCTGTTTATGCATTTTAATGCTATTATAGCCACAGCCATATCAACCTGCAGCCCAAGACCGGTTGCCCACTGAAGCTAAGCAGGGTTGAGCCTGGTCAGTACCTGGATGGGAGACCTCCGGTGAAAACTAGGTTGCTGTTGGAAGAGGTGTTAGTGAGGCCAGCAGGGGGTGCTCACCCTGTGGTCTGTGTGGGTCCTAACGCCCCGGTATAGTGATGGGGACACTATACTGTCAAAAAGCACTGTCTTTCGGATGAGACATTAAACCGAGGTCCTGACTCTCTGTGGTCATTTAAAAATCCCATGGCACTTCTCGTAAAAGAGTAGGGGTGTAACCCCGGTGTCCTGGCCAAATTCCCTCTAGTGAATGTGAAGTGACATTCAGCCAAGTATGGTGACCCATACTCGGAATTCGTGCTCTGCATTTAACCCATCCAACGTGCACACACACAGCAGTGAACACACACACACCGTGAACACACACCCGGAGCAGTGGGCAGCCATTTTATGCTGCAGCGCCCGGGGAGCAGTTGGGGGTTCGGTGCCTTGCTCAAGGGCACCTCAGTCGTGGTATTGAGGGTGGAGAGAGCGCTGGACATTCACTCCCCCCACCTACAATTCCTGCCAGCCGGAGACTCGAACCCACAACCTTCGGATTACAAGTCCGACTCTCTAACCATTAGGCCACGACTTCCCCCTCTACTGGTCCTTGTCTATCATGGCCTCCTAATAATCCCCATCCACTTGATTGGCTCTATGACTCTCTCTCCTCTCCACCTGTAGCTGGTGTGTGGTGAGCGCACTGGCGCCGTTGTAGTGTGGCGGCCGTCGCATCATCCAAGTGGATGCTGCACACTGGTGGTGGTTGAGGAGAGACCCCCCACATGATTGTAAAGCGCTTTGGGTGTACAGCAATACACAATAAGGCGCTATATAAATGCATCATTCATTCATTCATAGTGAACATGGGAATCTAGTTTATAAACTTAGTATTTTTTACTATGAATATTATTGACTTCTATGACCATTGTCTTATTATTGTCCTCATGTTTAAGTCACTTTGAATAAGAACATCTGTTAAATGAATACTTAAATGTAGTACTGTAAATGTATTTGGATGTGTAACATGTTATTTAATGATCAGATTTTTTTGTATTAATGTATTACAGTACATTTACATTTATTAATTTAGCTGACGCTTTTATCCAAAGCGACTTACAACTGCTATATATGTCAGAGGTCGCACGCCTCTGGAGCAACTAGGGGTTAAGTGTCTTGCTCAGGGACACATTGGTGTCTCACAGTGGATTCGAACCCGGGTCTCTCACACCAAAGGCATGTGTCTTATCCACTGCACCATCACCACCCACAGTAAAAAAAAAAATATATATATAATTATAATAATAATTTTATTAGAATCAACTCAGACTATAAATACAAATAATTTGACGTATTGCATTACAATCATTTAAAAGCAATATAATTTATATATATATATACATATTTTTTTATTTTTTTATGAAATATGACCCAGAGATGTTTTTGATAGTTTTTGTGAGATTCATCCTTTCACACAAACTCTTCACTATAAACCTATTTTCTTTTTAAGAAACCTTTCTTCAGCTGATGTGCAGCTGTTTTCTGGGTCCTCTTGGAACAGCTTGACAATGTTGTCATGTTCAGCCTTTGTTAAGTTCCTCTCTCATTTTCCTGCACGATGGCCGTGCGCCTGCAAATGTATGACATAATTGATTTCGTATGGTTCTTGCTGTATGGTTCAGCAGAACCTCTGCTGCATCGCACAAACATCTCTATAGGGCAAAGACCATTTTAAAATGTATACTGTAACATAATCAATGGTAAGTTGGGGTTTGATGTGCATATTTTTGTCAATAATGTGACAGAAACTCCCATTGTGACATGTGAGGGTTCAGTGCTCCAGGTCAACCACAATTTACATCATATGGGTGGATCTTCACTGTGTGATTCATAGATCTCCCTCTGCCTGCAAAATGAGGAAGTACATTATGACAATATCTACTACTAGCTCCTCTTCTGCTCCCACGGAACTGAAATCGTCTTCGGAAAAGGAAATGCAACTTACCACAACTTCCTCTCACAGCTGTCTTAGCTTGCTAAGGGAATATTTCTGAATAAATATACACTCAGAGAATTTGGTTTGACACTATGTGTGACTTAATTGTATTCCATTTAAGAAGCTGTGGGGAAATGAAAGTTCTAACAGCCATTCAGCAATTTTTAATCAACCACAGTTAATATGTTGCTATAACCACAAGGAACAATAAAACAAACAAAGGAACAAATGGTTGTTAGAGGCTAAACTGTTTACTCATTCAAAATGAGTCACTAGCACAGTTCAGTGCACAGTACTGTATGTCCAACAGAAATGTCTCAACTCACCACTGTTTCTTCAGCTGTCATGGCAGCCTTTGTGTTGTTTCCTCCTTCACTGGAACAAGAACATGAAGTTGTTTCTGTTACCTGTGAAGGAAACTTTCACAAGGAGTTCCACAAGAAGACACTGAATGGAAAAGGGCATGCACATGTACCTTATTGAGTTGCTCAGCCAAAATAATCTTGAGTCTTGATTACTGTTTATCATTTTTAGGAATGGTTCTATCATCAGGGAATGACAACATAATAGTGTGACAAAAGAGGGAGCATGACATAACTACAGAGCTCAGCTTGTATAATTTTTGAAGAAAAAATGTGATAATGTCTGTGCAAAACTCACAGCTGCTAGGTTGTTATAGGTGGTTGCCAGGGATCTCAATATAGTTTTGCTCTGAGATGCTGCAAACATGTAACTATGTGGTTGCTATAGAGTTTTCTGGATGGTTACTAGGTATTGTCTGGTTAAAGAACCAATGCAAAAGTCAGAATATTCATATTTTCTAAATATGGCTTAAATACCTCCTTTAATGCATGTCTGTGTAATTTTTTCTGGTTTTATTGTCTGCCAGGTCATCAGATCACTTAGAAAAATAAAAGCATACCTTATCTCAACAAGTGGCATGATCTGAGTTATCATTCACGTCTGTGCTTACGTACAGTGAGAGAATAGTTACATGCTTACGTTTACTAAAGATATATTTAGTAATGTAAGATCAATTGTTATAGTGATTCTTGCTCTAGCCAGTGTTGTTTTGTTAACTTTTTAACAATATATATAAAAAAATAGTTTTTGGTAAATAAAATAAGGCTCAAATAAATAAAATAGAAAAATTAGATTAAAACTTATTAGAAGTAGAATTGATGCTTTGGCAACTAACAGAAATAAGTTGAAGAACAAAAATTACAAAAACAAAAATTAAATAAAGATTAATCGATGCTATAAAAATATTTAGGAAAAAACCTAAAACTAATAAAAATGGCAAAAGCATATAAAATTACTAGACAAGCTAAAATGGAAACTAAAAAAGCTCATTCAAAATAGTAAGAAATACTATAGGCTATATATAAACAATAATAGCACTCTAGCGACCATTAATAATGAAGTCATATTGGCTTGGTTATGTTGTACTTGAGATCTGTGGACAAATTCATAGCACTAGAAAAGTTTAAAACTAAACAGAAAAATCACAAACATTGACATTCAGCCTACTATCAAGTTTTTTTCTGCAAGAAACTATTTTCCATTTGTCAACTAACCTCTTTTTGCCAAGTTCTTAACTTGCTCGTTCATTTTACAAGTGCATAAAATGGCAAAAAGTACCTTTCCATCATTCTTGAGTCACATTTTTACAGCTTTACTTCTCTCCTCACATGTGAAGTTTTCCTCTATTCAGTGTGTTCCAGAGAGAGGTGTTAAATCTATGAATGTGGATGCTGGAGTGCAATGGGAGATTGTTTTATCATTCTCTTTGTAAGAATTACAGAATTCCCTCAGGCTGCGGTTCTGAAGGAACTCATTGTGGCTCATCAGACTTTGTGAAGCTCTAATGATGGTGAGCTGGCAGTGATCAGAGCATTGTTTTACGCGCGTGGAAACACGGTCTATTCAGATGATTTAAACCAGGGCTGTCCAAACTCTGTCCTGGAGGGCCGGTGTCCTGCAGAGTTTAGCTCCAACGCCTCAACACACCTGCGTGGAAGCTTCTAGTATGCCTAGTAAGAGCTTGATTAGCTGCTTCAGGTGTGTTTAATTAGGGTTGGAGCTAAACTCTGCAGGACACCGGCCCTCCAGGACCGAGTTTGGACACCCCTGATTTAGACACTTCATGTTTGGTGTTTGGCTTTAGTTAATTACCATTTGGATGTAATTGTGGTCCCGCTCCTCTTCATGTAAATAAGATATTTAAGAGTTGTTTAGCAATCAGTTTAAACAAATAAAACGACTCACGTTAAAATAAGAAGAAAAATAACAATTATTAAATAAAAATAGGAAAAAGCCAAAGACAGGGATTAAAAAATGTCAAGGGTCACAAACTTTTTTCCAGTAAATGTAATCAATTTTAAGGCTGATGCTCTGAATCATTTTTCCCCATCCTTCTGCCACGTCATATTAAAGGATGTTGTTAATCCACTAAAAGCATTATTTGTGTTCCTTACACATTCTTCATCTTATCTACACAAACCTGCTACTGAATGTTCAAGTGTTCTTATTCACATCATTCTGTTTGGTTATTCAGCAAATACACGTTAACACTTTGGCATTTCCTTACCGTTGCATTGTACTGCACAGTCAATGGTTCTTACTCTATCTGCATTCCTTCGGCTCTTCCGGCTTTTGGAAGCAGGACACAATGGTGAAGCCAAGCCAGAAAGTGATGGATGACTGACAAATCTCCCTTACCGCTTCTTGATTATTGCTCAGATCCTGTTATTGCGGACATATTAGTGTCAAATGCAGCAAAAATATGAGATATGTGCTGGCAGTATTGATGATTTTTATCACTTAAATTGATAGAAATAAGTTTTAAAAAGCACAATAACTTCCTTAAATAGGTATAATCAAAGATTCGCCATTGTTTTCCGTCAGAATGAAACCAAATCAATGTTTTACATAGATATATAATTGGCAAAAACTCATCAAAATCATAAGTGAAAAGCAAATCCTTAAAGGACAAAACAACATTTCAGCAAAATTTTAGGCTGTGTGTGGCAATGTTTTCCACTGCTAAAGCATACAGGAAGAGAATGCAGACATCCCTGAGACAAAGAGGCATTTGGTCACTGTACCCACCAAGCTGTTTCCTCCCATTCAGGGGATACAGGAAAATGTCATTGTTCTCCAGGCAAGGCATGAAGTGATGTTGAAAAGATGGTTGCAATTTTATCAGCGGTCGCCAAAACAGACACAATACAGACATAAATTCAATTTGCATGATTAACGGACACTGGCTTAATGCCCCCCTCCACCCTTTGCTAAAATTAAAAATGCACAAGGCATACAGAAAGCTGATATAGGCCTGGTCTTTCCTTAGAAGCAATTCCTCACCAGGATGTCAGCAACTTTCCTCAGGCCTTCCCTTCCTCTTTCATTCTGAATATCTGTGTGGAACATTAGAGACATTCATGTGTTTATTGAAAGCCCTGCATAGTTTTACAGCGTCGGTGATGCTATCATCATTACTCATATTCTCAAACCAAAAACAGTCTCGTGCGAACATAAAAATGATAAATGACTGAAAGTGAGAAAGCCGAGCTGTATAGATAGATAGATAGATGTAAGCCGACTAACTAAACATTTGCCAGGAGGATCTTGCTTAGATCTGCTCCATTCATGGGAGAGTTTCGCCCTCTAGTGGAACGGAATTAAGGGACCATTCCTGTGCTGAAAGGTCATTTTGATTCCCTCGTGAATACTGTTAAAATATAATTTCATGCAAATCAACACGGTCACATTGAAGATGGACACAGTGTGTTATTTTATTCATTTTATTTCACTCACATTTTCATATAAAACTTTGTATGTTTTGTCTCCTCTGTAGGCAACAGTTAGCATAAGTCACTCTTACAGCGTAGAATTCAACTCCATTCAGCTTTATTAATGAAGCGCCTCTAACACACACACAAACATAAACGCATACAATCATAATGTAAGTTGGTTTTCAGTTACTGTTGTGGTCTCAAATCTGAGTACTTAAAAAGGAGGTGACATGGAAAACAAAAATATATTTGACTTAAAGATACAGGTACATTAGCATGTGCGACATTCAGGCCTCCTTTTAAAGCCAATAGTTTTTAGACCTCTGGACTTGTGGGTGTTCATGCATCAAAATAATGAACAACAAACAAGACTGACTCTCTTCCATGTTTTGGTCAATAGCAGGCCCTTAGACCACCATTTTTAAGGATACGTCAGTTTCTAGCTCAGACACTGCTACAGACAAAACTAGTTTGAGTGCAGGAATGTGTGGAGGTGGCATATTTTCCACGTGATCAACACAAAAAAGACAAAACATAGCCAATACATCGAGATCATTCAGTAAACTGAGACGAAGAGACATGCTAACATACAATGAGGCAAAAAAAAAGTAAGAAAAAAAAACACTTAATAGTATAAAACAAAACAAAATCCTTCTTGTTTGATTGGTCATTTGCAAAACACTTAATTATTGCAGATTTAGGTCTTAATCAAACTTAATGCATAACTTAACTTAAGTCATATGAGGGTACGAAACCATGCTAACAAATTCATGATTGGCCTTACATGCTCCATTTTAGCTAATGTAATCACATAATGAAGCATGTCCTTTACTCGAGACTAAAGGGTGTTGTTAGGGTGAGTAAACTTGGAAGCAGAGAGATAACAGCAACATTTGCATTTACAACCAACTGTGGATTTTTAACATTTATTTTTTCTCTCTCTACATAGACTCTACATATAGTGTTAATATGAATATGTAAAAACTAAAATAAGAGCACCTTTTGAAATATGATGACCCCATACTGCAGTCACAAACATTGGTTCATCTGACAAATCAGCATGAATATTTCTGGCACACGTGCAAACATTCACACACACACACACACACACATACTGCAAAATTACGAATTTCTTGGGTTCCTTACGTTTAAATAATTTAGCAACATCACAGAACTCATTATACTATTTGAAGACACTATTTTTTATCATGTAACCATTCAAATTATTACTTTGTTTTTAATGTTAAACAGAAGTGAAATAAAACAGCTTTAAAGCATCTAAGTAAAATCTTCATCAACATTATTCATATTCTAAAACGAGGGATGAGAGAGGGATGGACTATAAAAATGCAACAGGGAAGAACAGTAAGGATACAAAGGCAAGAAAGATGGTCTTCACAGGGTTTAAATGAGGGTTTGGACATTAAAAATTAGGTGCACTGTTGACTTCTGTTGCTTAAATATCAGGACTGTTTAAAACTGTGGCCTAGTGAGATCAAATAAAAAGGCCAATGTGTAAGTCATAATTACAATATTTCATTTCCTCAAGTCTTCCTTGCCTTGTCCAACATGACGTATAAGATCACCTTGGATTTTAAGCACTGGATTTAAAGGTTGAACTATACAGGTCAATCTCACAAAATATGTTAAGATCACACCTTTGATGGTGGTAAAATTGTAATAATATTTTTAAATTGTTACTTAATTTATGTAAAATGCTATTTTTTCCCCTTTTTTTTTCTTTTGAAATGTGACCTGGACGTGTTTTCATGAGTTTCACCCATAACATGTCTTCTGTAATCTTTAAAGGCTTGATGTGCAATAAATGTGTATGATCTCATTCACCCTTGAAAAATTAAAACACACCCCAAAAAAAAACTAAACTAAATGATTGTAGATGACAATACTCACACACATTGTCCTTGCCCTAACAATACAAAGCGGTGGTAAATAAATAAGCGTCCACGAACTGGGACGGTATAGGCTACAGCTTCAAACGGTGTCAGGTCAAGACTACGATAAATCAGTAAAGAACTGCTGTGCAAATGGCTTGCACATTCATTCATCCTCCTGATCCCCTCTCAGCAAGTTCAAACGAATCAAGTTTTCAACGTGCATACAGAGAACAAGCAGCTTTTTCACTCATCTTCATGCTAGCTCTTAGCAAAACACTTTTACAGTACATGAAAACCAAGTATTTCCAGGATTGCTGGATCTATTCACAGGAAGGATGCTACAAACAACGCCCTCTTCTAAAATTAGCAACCCCTTTTCTTAGCGTTAGCACTGAGTTAGCATTAGCCATATGCATATTACTAATGTTGCATTCACGCCCTGAAAGACTTACCATAATTACAGGATTCTGAGTATTAGAAACCATTCAAGGCCTTCTTTTTTTGAAACAAGTAACAAAGCTGTGCATGGATACATTTTTACATTATGAGTATTGTCATATAAACTAAGTATATGAACTGCAAAGAGTTGTCATCTCATAATTGTGGTAATTCTGACAAGACATGAACACAGTGTTAGCATATACCCTCCTGACAGTGCCAATTAGTTGTTAGGGTGCAGTATCGGAAACTCTACCAACTGGAAAGGCCATACAAAGGCTCTGTATAATCCTGAAAATGCTTGCTCCTCGACATAAAGGCCACTTTTTCCCACTAGTATCAAGTAATAAACTGATACCATACTGGAAAAACAAACACTTGTTGTCAGATCAAGATCTCTGCTTTTCTTGTTTCTTTTTTTAAAAAATTTTTTTATAAATTATTCTATTTTTTTCTTTTTAATAACTTATTTTACCACGGACAACCTACTTCAAACACAGTACATGCTTACCTCCAGCTAAATTGGATACAAACCCATGAAGGTAACTTGTTTCTTTAACATTTAATAACATTATGCAGTTTTGTAACATCACACTGTGTGGAGTAGGCTTTCTTTGAATTTAACGACTAACTTGTGCAAAACATCTGCAGAGGTGATGGGCTCTACACTTCTGGAGGAAGTTGTACTGCCTTTTCATCCAGTGCCCGGCATGTCTCGAGGCATTCCCCATCATTTGAGGCCTGTTCTGGACAAAGTTGTTCTTCGTCCCCATCCTTGAGAGGTGGAGGTACTTCGACAGACAAGCTCTTGGCCGAATCCTGCCCGCAGGTTTCTTGTTTTTGCCGATCGCTCTCCGTATCTGGATCCCCACCTTCGCTCACCACCTCCTCTACTTGTGCAGGAAGCGTCTCAAAGGCTGCTGTCTCTACATGACCTACCTGATAATAGAGGACAGAAGCAGGGTCTTTGAGCAGCCTCTGCTCGGTCTGTTCATCCGCATGGTTTTCTGTAATACACAGCAGGGTGGCACCTTCAGGAAAAGGCCCTTCTAGAAGGACTCCCTCAACACCTTCCATGCCCTCCATTCCGGCCTGGCTGGTGAGGGCATCCTGCAGGAGGCAAAGGGTTGGGTCAGTGGTCTGCGCCTCCTCAACCTGCTGCTCTTCTTGTTCCAGTCTCCTTTCCCGTTCCTCCGCACTCTGTAGGTGAAGCACGGCTGTTTCGTTTTCACGCTCCAGGCTGTCGCACTGCTCCTCTTGCAGCTCCTGAACACTTTGGCTTTCCACCTCCACATCCGAGTCCAAGGGAGAAAGAGACAGAGATGGAGAAGAGACTAACTCTGTCTCTTCCCCACAATCCTCTCCAGACCTTACACCCAGCAGGGTTCTCTTTTCCAGGTCAAGTTTCATGATAGTGTGAAGATAGTGGGTACGCACACGAAGGGGGTTGAACTCAATGCGACCAGCTGTATTACCACAACCGTCACAGGTGCAGCCACATGGGAAGGACATCCGATCCACCTTTGGAACAAGGTAAAAGGTAAAGAGCATGTATTTTATTTGAATAGGCTAAGTATTTTATTTGAATAGGCTAATAGGCCAGTTTAGGGGCGTCTTATCCTGCTTCTGGAGCACCACCTTCCAGCATAGTTTAGCTCCAGCCCTAAGTAAACACACCTGAACTAGAAACTAACTCAAGGTCCTCAGGATTACAAGAAACGTCCAGGCAGGTCTGCTGGAGCTAAACTCTGCAGGACGGTGGACCTTCAGGAGCAGGATGGGACACCCCTGGGCCAACTGGGCTCATCTTAATAAGTCTGACTTTTAAGAATACCACGTGCCCTACCTGGCACTTAATTCCAGCTTGGCTGCAGCCACAGTGCCGAGGGTCACAGTAGAAGCGGCAGTCACAACCGCACTCCTCCCGGGACAAACGTATGGCACGCAACTCAGTCTTTTCTCTGGCATCTATGCGGGCAATACCCGAGGCCCTCAGTAGTGCCCGACGCCTCTTGGTCGGAAGAGGCTGCAAGAAGAAGCAATCATCCACTTCTACACTCTCAACATCCAGATCCTCATCGGATATGTCATCCAGGGTAAGCAACTCTGCTTCGGGACAATCCATAGTTCCATTCCGTGTCAGCTGGGAAACGTCAGGTAAAAGAGATCTTAAAATCAAAACAAAATGGCTACCCTATTGCAAAGCAGAATCCATGACACACAACTAACCTTTAACTTGCGAGCGTTGAGCTTTTCTTGCCGTAGGTGTTGACGTAGCACATGCTTGTGGCTGCTCTCTTGTTCTCGTGCAAACTCGCCTAGGGTGTAATGTCGTATAGCACAGTGATGGCGCGCCATTCCCAGGGAGCTGCCACCCTGACTGGGCACACTGGTGAAGCCCTGCCTTCTAGAGAAGTAATAGACTGTCACTGCGTCAAAGCGTACCTGCTTACGACCAAAAGATGCTTTGTGTCTTCTAAGAATGGAGGGGGCTGCAGAAGCAAGATAAAGAGATGCCATAAACAATAATGTTTTGGTCTATTGCTTTAGTACTCAACCTATGCCTCCTCAAATGATAATACTGTGGTTCAGTCTAAGTCTCACTTTATCCCAAGAGAGTTTTTTTTTATCTCAAGGTTTGCTCCATTAGCCACAATGCCCAAGTAGGACATGTTCCTGAAACAACATACTTTGTTGGTCTTTGAACAACATTTCTATAAAGAAAAAAACTAAAACTTAATATGACCCCTATCCATAACCTATCACTAGCATCTGTGGGAAATAATTAATTGATAAGAATGTAGTTTTCTATAGCTGTGATACTAACCCTAACCTTAAACCTACTCCTAAAATCTGATTGTTTAAAAGCAATGTTGCTCCAGAAACATCTATGAATGAGGGTGTTGTGGCTCTTACAAACAAAATAAAATTGCCAACTTGATTGCAGAACTGACTAATAAGGTTAGCATTGTCCACAGACTGCCTTCATAGTATATTTCTGAAAGGGAGATGTGTAAATGTGTGCCTATGTGTAAAACAAGGTAAATACAACAGCTGTCACACTTAACACTGAAATGTTCTGATTTTCAACTGCTGCAGTAGTGCAAATTAGCTCGGGCTAGGAACAAAATAAAACAAAACACAGGGAAATTATTTGAGCACCATCATAAACCTTCACAGACTTCAGGAAGTTGATAGAATAGTGAAATTAAAAGATTAACTTATGGTGTGTTCTTACGTGTGAGAGAGCTGGAGGGGGCATTGAGACTGTCGCAGCTATCAGCGCTGTCACTGCTTGAGATGTCATCATCCGAATCTTTGGGTGTGGAACACTGCGAGCCGCTGTCCACCTCCTCGAATCTGCGCTTCAGGCCACGAGATGACACTGTCTCCATGGAAATACTGCGTCTGGACGCATTACAGATAGGTACATGCTATGTCCAACAGACTGACAGACTATTGCTGGAATCATTTAAACATGAATAATCATGAGAAGAGTGTACATGGCAAGTAGGATATGTATCTGTCCAAGAGCAGCATTTCACTTAAGAAACGCTTTTGAATATACTTTCTCATAAAGGTTATATAACACAATCAAAAATACTGGATGGATACAAAAAAACAAAACAATTGTACTTTTGTCATTCCACCTAAAGCTTTTTCCATAATTTACTGACAATGAACAGTGTACATTTTCTGATTCCAAATATTTCAATTTGGTGCATATCTTACTTGCCAATAGTTAGAAATATTATATAGATAGATAGTTTTGACACTTTTCTTATAATATTAATAACTATTACCTTTTCAAAACAAAACATTAGTTCCTCAATTAGTGTTAAGTTACAAGATTTCAAATTAAATGAAAAACATAAACAGCACTTAAGAGGAAAAACAATGTGAAACTTGGCCAGTAGCAGATTAATCAACAGCTGCAGTGCTGAAAAACACTCATTCTGAAGGTCAAAGTGACCAAATGTAACATAAAAATGCAACAAAAAAGGCCATATCAGGAAGCTTATGCAATTTCATCTATTTTACTACCTAATCCTTGACATTCAGTTTCTCCATCCAGCATGAAAATCCTGCTTAAAAATCATGAAGCCTGCAAACATCACCATAGTAACTGGTTTAAAGCAATAGACGTGGAAAAACTGCATGAGCCTCTTTCACCCCCATTAAAACCTTACAAACAACAAGCCCTTTGCAAGCCAATGACGAGAGCAGTTCAGTCAAACCAGAGGTCACACAAGGCCGAGTCAGGACGTTTGATCAGACCACCTCCTTAGCCCGAGGGAGCTGTGTAATACAACTGCTTTGAGCGGCTCCATGCCTGATTTTCTTCATGATTAAACACTATTTTTAAACAGTCAGTGGCTTTTTGCTGGATTGAATGAGAACAGTTTGGCGGTGGCTTTGAGGAAAGGTCGGCTTTTTACATGTGAAGGAGAAAAAAGATGGCTTATGAATTCTGACTGACAACTAAACTCAAAGCATAATGAATTTAATCCCACAGATTTGTGAAATCCATAAAAACTGGATTAGTTTTATGAACTCTGATAATGAATGCTAAGGAAATAGCATTAGCCTGACTCAGCTTGAGTATATGAATGCCTTATTGATTCATTTTTATAATCATTCATTCAATAATCAGGCCGAGTAGCCTCATATTCAAGCCACATACATGCCAATCACCTGTCGCCTGCAAAGAATGAGTTACGACCTTGAAACATCAAAAACAACTGCAAAAAATAACAGGATGATGAAATGAGAGAGATGCCCGATTGAGTATACGCTGCTTTACGCATTAGTCTGACACACAGTGTACTCCTCTTGAATGAAACGTATCCATAGAAACAAGAAATGCTAAGAAACAAGTTCATTTTTGCTTGCTGTGAAACCGACCTCGCTTTCATGTGTTCCTTTTATAATTAATGCTACCGTGGTGATACAGTAAAATGTACAGAAATTATGTGTTGTACAAGAAGCTGCAAGCAAATAATGCAGTACGTCTGCCAATTACTGTGCGTTCAGTGAAGCGTGCCAAAATTTCTCCTCGGAGCCAAACTTAGAGTACGTCACTACTATTGGACACCATCATGTACACTCATAGTGTCTTAAAAGCATACGTTCTAACATACATATACATACTAAAGACTTGTAAGGTAACAGATCTCATCCCAACCCAAAATGGTTTCAGGTGTTTAGGTAGATTACATGTATATAAAACCTAAATAAATGGTAATAAAACAGCTGAGCAATATGGTATAATCATGACTGGACATAATAATCTTCATTTTAAAAGCATTCATCTTGCAAACTGAGACTTACTTTATAGATGCTACATCATACATCAAGTACTAAAACTAGTCAGATATGCAACTTCCTGGCACTAATCCTGGGTAAGATCAATTATAAAAACACTGTTTTAGATGTAAAAAGGTCATTAGTCCTTGATTTGTGAGTTATGATTGTTGGCAGTGGTAAGAGGCTTTTAAAAGCACTCCCTTTTATCGTGCAAAACTGGACTAGATATGGACCTCAAACAGCAAATGCAACTCAATACATATTAAATAAGTGAGAAACAAACATCATGCAGAGTTATATGTAGGATAGTAGCATGTTTGCATATCCCAAAGATGTCAGCAAGAAGATAAGTGGTATTAATTTATATGCCATACATGATCCAGGGATGCTCCATCTTTATAAAAATAGCAGAAAAGAAAAATCCATCTCCAATAGCATTGGCGGATGATGCCAATGACTGAAGGAATAGTTTCTGAATGCAGCACAGGTCATTTACAAGCAGGGATGCAACTGCAAATCTGAAATATATTTGCAGATCTCCTGACACACATCCTGTGGCCTATTTGAGGTGGACAGAAAGAGTGAATAATCACCTTACAGTACTGACAACGCATCAGCCTGTTTGACTGGTCTGCGCTGAAATAGCCCATCCTAGACAAATGACACACAAACATCACGTCTTTCTTTTCCAGCATCGACGAACTCTGCATAGGTGACGTTGCAATTTCTTAAAATGCAAATATTATTCCTATTCTGTAGATGCATCCATGCATCACTTCCATCCATAACCAACAGCTGAGAATTTAAAGAGGTCTAGCAATACAGAAAGTGGAAGATTTGTAACAGTATGACATCACACTTTGCACTATAGTGTCCATGTTACTAGAAATAATTATTTTAGCAAAAATGAACGTACATCATACAGTAAGGACACTATTATAAAACATGACTGCATTGGGCCATGGTATCATTTATTCCTATAAACTAGCTCATATATAATGTTATATTAATAGTCCTTAAGAAATAATAGTTAAGAACCAAATTGCAAATATTTGTCAATTAATTCTATAGTAATCTATAGTTTAGTGTTGTAATGGAATTTTAATTGTCATTGGTATTCATTAATTTTATTGTATTTATTATAATGTATTATGGTACTTCTAGTAGTAACTATTCAAATAGTTGGGTACTTCTTGCAATGGATATAATTTATTAGAGATGTAGCATGTATTCCAATTATTACTAGTTGTATCTTACTAATTCACTAAAAGTAGCCATTTTGACTAGCCATTAACCAAAAATCTATTGTGACTAGTGAAATAAATATCACTTGTGTCAAATGGAATAGGTGAAAGTGTCTCAAACTAGCATGTCTAACAAATATGTACTAGTAAATCAGGTACTAATAACAAAGTACCTGATGAATAAGTACAAGCAACAAATCTAGTAAAATACTAGTCACGGGGAAATAGTAAACACCTAACCACATATTTATATAGAACACAACTGCAAAAATTGTTACCAGTACTAGATTAATGGCTAGTAGCAGAGAAAGAGTGTGTAATGAAACAGTACTAATGAAACACAATTAGGAAATAAAAAAAAGGAATATGACTAAATGTCAAAAAAAAAGACTTGCCACAATGTGACCCAATATGATTGGGATGACACTTCACATATGCTCTGTCCTATAATTTTATATTCTTTAATGGAAAACACAGACAGGGGGTCTTGTGACAGAGCAGAAAATGGCATGCTGTGTTGCAACCCGTTTTTCCTCGTAGGCTGAGCTGCATGGGAAAGACAGGCAGAAGTGAAACACAAAACCTTTCTCATAAGCTTACCTTGAGCAGAAATAGAGAGCCTTTAAACCGGCGAAGCTGTCGCTCGATTCGTGCTTCCTTTATTTGGATGGTTCTTTTCTTTGGGGATTTTGAACCTATTTCAGCTTTAGACTTCCACAAGGTTACTAGACGACAGACAAAAGCGACTTCAGCCCATCGAAATGGCCAGACCAATAAGGAAATAACAGTTTATTCACGAAGATATAGTGATGCCCGAACATTTAAGCATCGTAAACAATGAATATTAGTCTTGACAGACTACAAATGGGGGGTTTGTGTATCAAGAAGGCTATACGAGCATTCAACGTTGCAGTCAAGCTCTGTAAAAAAAAAAAACGGGGCAGACGAAGGCAGACAAGGACCTTATTCATTAAAAATGACAAATCCCGGCGCAGATGCATCCAATAAGTGCAGATAAAATCTTTAGGTGATCCTTTAAAATGCCTGCATTCAAAAAGAACAAATAGAGCCGAGCCTTCGGGGGTTTTTTTCCTCCGGATAGGTGGTTGTGTTCTGCGCTATGTTTAGACAAATCGCAACGTTATATTTCCACCCCGAAGGAAAGAAAAAAACAAAAATGATGTGTAGTATCTGTCGGCCCGAGGACCCTATGGGCCTCTCTTCTGCCCCGGTTTGTTACAATGTAACAATAGAGGAAGGAATGCCGCACGGGACACATATATACTTATTGTGACGTCATTGAAGTGCCAGCGTAGAGGATGCCGGGAAATGTAGTTCTAAAGAGCCTATTGTTAGCATTGGGAGCTGCGTTGTCTTCCTCGACAGGAAAACGGATATTGTTTGTCAGAGCAGTTATATTTGGGATCAAGGTGTGTAAAGCAATAAACGGCAACTGTTCCTCAAACAAACGTCCCATCTGTGACATTATCTGCCCTGTTTGTAGTCCCCACTTGTTTTTGTTTTTTTTGACAGCTCGGTTTCCATGGAAACTAAGTGGGGTTGATTTTAAACTGTAATCACACTATTAGCAAGAGCCTGACAATGAAAAGTACATTGCGAATATAAAAATATAGATGGTTAAATTTCACAAAGATTTAAGAATGCACTGGAGTCACACTTATTCATTATTATTTTGCCATAATAATAATGAAAAAATACTGATGGTCTTAAAAATAATTTTTCATTTCCTTTATGCAAAATATATTTCTATTGATTGAGGTGAAATGTTACCCAGATACATTTTTGTGAAATTCAAATTCCTTTCAAAGCATTTTCACCCCATAAATGCCAACAAAGTTCTTAAAATGGTTGTAGACACAGGGTTGTATGAGGGAAAAAAGTTAATAAAACATAAAACAAAACAGCTGGTTTCAAGGTAAGTCATTTTAATCATTGCAATGACACGGTAAAGGTTCACAACAGATGATACCTCACGTCTTTACCATCTTGGTCTAGTTTGCATCAAGCACTAAACACGGCTACCATTTCTCACACAGTGCAAGGTTTTGCCCCTTTACCGACCTGAAAGATTATAACATCAGTGGTCATATCCAAAAGCAAACAAAAAGAAAGTAAAACATGATCTCTCTTTTATACCATAAAATAGTGCTGACATTTGTAAAACTATTCTAGTATATGCAACAAGGAAAATAAGGGGGGGGGTTAAGCACAATGTTAAAAAAATAAAATAAAAAGACGCACATATATAATGCCCACTGCTGCCATTCATCTCCTGCCTGTAAATAACGTGCATTTGCAGCAACACCTGAAAAATCAGCAGGGATCAAAGCTACAGAACCTAATATCATGCCCAACAGTCATAGTCGCGTCCACAAGGCTTAAGAAATCAACAATTACAATAACATAAATGATTCGCGCAGCAATGCGTTAGCCACGCTACTCGCCGTGAACCTGACAAAAAAACTGAACTTGATAATAGTGGCAGTATAGAGCAAATTTAATTCATTCTGTCCCTCACAACATCTGTGATCTGCTAAAAGTGAGGGGGACATTATAAGAACGGGACTGCCTACTTTTTCCCTCACAGGTGAGAGAACTGACGATAACGTTCATCATGAACAGAGGCAATTTCATAAGTGTCCTGGAAATCTCTGGGCCTACCATGGATCTCTGTGACATAACCTTCTACTTATGTCGTTTATAAAGCATGTATTCATTGAGGTATGTGGACTGCACTTCACATGGGACTCTAGCATATGCAGCTAACATACTCAGGGGCCGACAACCAGGCAGACAACACCAAATAATACTGTATTTAATGCCAGCCAATTCTCTCTGTTTGAGCCGACAAGGCCACAGTACATTATAAAAAAAAATTCTGGCAAAGCAAATTGATGCAAAGAAAGTCAGTAAAATAGAAATTCTGTGATTTGTTTTGCGAGTGTAAATGGAAAGTGGTGGAAAAAGGCAGCACACCCTCCATGGATAAAATAGTAAAGGTTTCAAAATGGGGTGCCTTTTTTCCTTTCCCATGATCGTCTCCATTATTATTCCAAGCCAAGCGATCTTCTGTAAGGTCCAGGAAGTGTGCAGGGAAGGGGCTGTAGGTTGAATCTTAAGAAAAACATAAGGGGCCTGTTCACTCCCCCTCATCCTTTGTTTTCACTTCAAAATGATGTGATAGCCATCGTTTGTTTCAGCTGCCAATTCAATTGAAAGAGTGCAAGTTATAAAACAGAGGAAACAAAGACATGTGGGTTCAACTTGTCAATACTTGGTCAATACAAAAAAACTGGCTTGCTCATACCTTTCATTGTGTCCAGGACAAAACACATCTCATCTTGAAAATTCAGAATCATCTGTTCGAATGAGAACAAAGATTAAGTTAGAAAAATAAAGAATAAGAGATATTACTTAAAGTCGTAATGAAACAGAAGTAACATCAGATCTCAGTTTCAAGACATAAATTGGATTATCGAAAGAGAAAAATGTAGGTTGGGGACTTGTTTCTGTTTATTGGCTGTTGCTTGGATTTTGATGTGGGTTTGGAACTCAAAAAAAAGAGTGTGCGCAAAGTATGGCATACCTCACCAGAGAAAAGTCTTACTTTACTTTCCTAATACACGTTCCTGGTCTTAAGGCCTTTTCACACTGAATGCGAAAGTTTGGCGCGATGATGCTTTTGCATAAAAACAATAGATCACAGGCTCAAAAATACATAGATTTTTCCCACTTTGGTCAGCGACAAAACGGACCGTCCAATAAGATCTAAGCTTATATCACATGCCCAGAGCAGCTGCTGTTGCACAAAAGAGCGAGAGTGCTGCCGCTGTTGTGAAAACCAGTGTAAACAAACACAGGGAAAAAAAAAAGGGGAGTATTCCAAGAGAGAAGAGATTGGATGCTGAGTTCTTGTTATCATTGATATCTGAGAACAGATTTATTCTCACGTTCTTTATATAGAATATAATTTCAATTAATTCTCCACTGAGTAGAGAGTGCATGACTCGATGACTCGTTAAGCAATTTTAAGCAAAAACAAATAAATCAACATTCATTTTCAAATGTAGCTTAATTGTACTTCCAAGATGTATTCTTGTGTTTCTGATTTAGAACCAATCTTTATTGATCTTAATTTAATGCTGTTGAGCAGTGGACGATCTTAAATCCATATACGAGATACATTTCTGAAGAAAAATGCATTGTTGGTCGGCACCACCTAGCGTGCAGGCATGAATTAGCAGAAGGCACTCGGTGTGAAAGCACCGCTCTTCGCGATTCCCCTCGCTTTTTTTACATCGCGCTCAGTGTGAAACGGCCTTTATTGTGCATGTTGTAACAACATTATCTGCCTTTGAAAAAGGTTTCATTTTTAACACACCAAGCTTTTTTATTTTCCAACCCTATTATCCAAATAACATGCTCAATTCTGGTAAGTAATGCCCATTTTTTAAATCCAATCGATATTTAATTAAACAGCATTGTATTTAATTTATGAGAGGAATGAAGATGAAGCTGTGAGGAACATAAGTATTGCGTGTTCAATGGATTGTACTGTTGTTTAATAAAATTGTTCAGCTGATGAAACGGCTTTATGAAAGATAACTTTCAGTAGACAAAAACTATAAAACAGTTTTGAAAACGTGCCTGCCATTGTAAAGAGTGTAAATCTATCCCTCAAAGCCTTGTTTTCATCCACGTTAAATTCAATATTCTGTCTATTCTATTACTAATTGATAAAAATCAAGTGCTCTCTCTTATTTTCCATACTTGAGCTTTTGGCACAAACCTCAATGCATTTGGGTTTGCAAACTCGGGTGTACAGAGTCCATGTGGACTCCAGTATGTTGTACAATTGGTGTGAAAGCAATCTGCTCTTATTTGTGAAAATGCTATCGATGATGGATTGATGACTAGCGATGTACTGCAAGCACAGCAGCAAATTCTGCAAGCTCTGCAGAAATGGCCTTCGGCGAGTGGCTCGCATCTCTTGCAATGCATCTTCAGACCAAACAGTCTAAACAAAGTGCAAATAGCTTTATGATTGCCCTCTATTAAGTAGCAACAGGGTTAACGTTGCACAGGAAAATGGAGGGTCACAATCCTGGGATTACCATCATGCCTCATCATTGCTGTGTCCTTGAATAAACTACTGCCTTCTAGGGACAGAGCCCAAAGGGACAACTTTAACAAATGGCTTTGTTAGAGGATGAATTTCAAAGTTCAAGTAAGCTAATTTCAACAGTAAAGTGATCGTTGCCACACTTGTAAAGTGAAGGGAATGTTTTTATAGTGAGCACAGGTTGGTGCAAGGAAATCTAAATGCAAGTTAAGTGCTTATACCAGGGGTTCCTAAACTTTTTTGTCAGCCGAACTGCTTATACATAAAACATTTACTTGAAGAAACTGCTCAAATTAAGTAAATATAAAAAAATATGGAAGTCATCAACTGCTTGGTTACCCATATTCTTCAAAATATATTCATGTTCAAAAAAAAAAAAAAAAAAAAAAGGAACTCAAACAGGTTTGGAACAACGACAGAATTTCATTGAGTAAACTATCCCTTACTACTTCCCTTTCAAACATTCAAACTCTTGAAGCTTTTAACATTTCAAATCTTAAAAATTTATTTTGGGCAATACTGGTGGAATTCTGTGAACTTCTATCTACAGAAATGTTGGAAATTATGCAAATGTATAAATAAATTTAACCAAGAGCACACTGGGTTTCCAAAACATGCAACAAGGTGCACACTGCACAAAAGACTATGCTTATTTATTTATTAAATCGTAGCCTTTGATAATTGCGCTAAGCTATATTGTGATTTCCATGTTATTTTCATTAATTGTATAGCTTCATTTGTTTATTTTAATTTTACATTCCATTTAATCATTAGCTTCTCATCAACACACAAACCTTCTACAGTTCCCTTACGAATCCCTAGGACTTTACGAACCCCATTTAGAGAAACTCTGGCCTAAGCATTGAAGAAAAAGAAAGCCTGTGGAAGCCCTCACCTCATCACTGACTAACACATGGATACCAGTGGGTCCCTGCTTGAAGATCTGACTGATCTGGCGTGGAGAGATGCTGAAGAGCTGAGCCAACTTTTCTGTCAGTTCCACAGCTGTTAACTCCTCCAGGTAGATAGCATGATACACTAAGATGGGTGTAAAGAAACATGAGACCTTAACCAACAAACCACTGCAGAAAAAAGGGAAACACATTAAAATAATAACAGGATACAAGGGTCACAAATCTGGAAAATTTAAAAAAACACTTGACAACATGAAATCAATACAGACTTGATATTTATTTTCCCTGATTATCCAGGTGGATGCTGCACACTGGTGGTGGATGAGGAGACACCACCCCTCACAATGTCGAGCGCTTTGAGTGCTTAGAAAAGCGCTATATAAATGTAATGAATTATTATTATTATTATTATTATTATTTGACCCCATTTACCACATCTCCTAGGTCTTATTATACATGATTCATAAGTGCACATTATTCTAAAGAAAAACAGCATTACTGCCTCTAAAAAGCTTTTCTATTTTGCTGACATAACCAGGCCGTGCAGGTAAGGAAAAAATTATTACCTAATAATATCACAGCCTAACATTTCATTTCTACAAATACTTTGAGCACAAATGTAATCGCGTTTGATCTTAATATACTTGATGTCAAACTCACCAAAGAAAGTGTTGCTAGACCCGTCTCCGTTCTCATGTTTCTGGTGCTGTTCACGAGTCTGTTGGGACTCCTGGCACACATAGATGGTGAGCCTTGGACGGACCACCCTATACAGAAGCATACACATACACAGTATAAATGTTGGTTCTTATGTAAACATCAACAGCCAAGAAAAAAGCTAAATATGGAAACTGAAGAGAAGGATATTTATAAAAGCAAAAATGTAATGAATCACGGTTTATAAAATATAAAGCAGTAAAACTTGCTGCAATGGCTTCTGAAAATTCAGCGTTGATATCACAGAAATAAATTATAATTTAAAATGTATTACAACACAAAGCAGTTATTTTAAATTGTAATAATATTTTACAATATTACAGTTTTTACTGCGTTTTTTTATCTAATAAATACAGCCTTTAGTGAGCATAAGAGACGTCTGTGTATATGTGTTATATTTATATACACATTTAATTGTGTGTTATTTTAGTATCGAGATACTAATATATTTTTTAATTTTGAACTACACTGTTCAAAATTATTAAAGGAACACTTTTTAATCAGAGTATAGCATCAAGTCAATTAAAAGTCCTAGGATATTGATCTGGTCAATTAAGTAGCAGAGGGGGTTGTTAATCAGTTTCAGCTGCTTTGATGTTAATGAAATTAACAACAGGAGCACTAGATGGGCAACAATGAGACGACCCCCAAAACAGGAATGGTTTTACAGGTGGAGGCCACTGACATTTTTTCCCCTACTCATCTTTTCTGACTGTTTTTCACTAGTTTTGCATTTGGCTAGGCTCACTGTCACTACTGGTAGCATGAGGCAATCCCTGGACCCTACAGAGGTTGCACAGGCAGTCCAACACCTCCAGGATGGCACATCAATACGTGCCATTGCCAGAAGGTTTGCTGTGTCTCCCAGCACAATCTCAAGAGCATGGAGGAGATTCCAGGAGACACGCAGTTACTCTAGGAGAGCTGGACAGGGCTGTAGAAGGTCCTTAACCAATCAGCAGGACCAGTATCTGCTCCTTTGTGCAAGGAGGAACAGGATGAGCACTGCCAGCCAGAGCCCTACAAAATGACCTCCAGCAGGCCACTGATGTGAATGTCTTTGACCAAACAATCAGAAACAGACTTCAAGAGGGTGTCCTCTAGTGGGCCCTGTGCTCCCTGCCCGGCACCGTGGACCTCGACTGGCATTTGCCATTGAACACCAGAATTGGCAGGTCCACCACTGGTGTCCTGTGCTTTTCACAGATGAGAGCAGGTTCACCCTGAGCACATGTGACAGACATGAAAGGGTCTGGAGAAGCCTTGGAGAATGTTATGCTGCCTGTAACATCGTTCAGCATGAGCGGTTTGGTGGTGGGTCAGTGATGGTCTGGGGAGGCATATCAATGGAGGAATGCACAGACCTCTACAGGCTAAACAATGGCACCCTGACTGACACTAGGAAACGGGATGAAATTCTTGGACCTATTGTCAGACCCTACGCTGGTGCAGTGGGTCCTGAGTTCCTCCTGGTGCACGACAATGCCTGGCCTCATGTGGCGAGAGTATGCAGGCAGTTCCTGGAGGATGAAGGAATTGATAGGAATGAATGGCCCCCATGCACACCTGACCTAAATCCAATAGAACACCTCTGGGACATTATAGCCCCTTTCACACTGCACGTTGGTCCCGGAAAATTGCCGGAGTGCCTTCTGTGTGAACGCAACCACGTCCCGGGATTGATTCCACGATCAATCCCAGGTTGGGGACCTAGTAACATTGCCGGGTTCAGTCCCAGAACGAGCGCTGTGTGAACAATGCCGGATCAATGCCGTAAAGGCTGATGACGCGCATTATCATGCGACTCTTTTACCGGGTGTTTTGAAGGCAGATCAAAGTTCACACAACAAAAAATGTGTAAACTGGAATGAAGCAGCGATCGGAGCTCCTCACTATCCGCACTGAAGCTGAAATCGTTTGCCAGTTTAGTTTTTTTTTGTTCGCCAGTTTAGTGAAATGGTGCGCGGAGCATTATACACGTCACATGAAATGTCACGTGTCTTTACGGGATCTTTACGGGTTGTGTGTGAACGCACGCAGAGATTACGGAAAATCACTGGCAGTGTGAATGAACCAAAATCTAACGATCCGGGAACAAAGGGGCTTAAGTTTCACTCCATCCAACGCCACCAGGTTGCCCCCTCAGACTGTCCAGGAGCTCAGTGATGCCCTGGTCCAGATTTGGGAGGAAATACCCCAGGACAACATCCGTCGTTTCATTAGGAGCATGCCCTGATGTTGTCAGGCATGCATACAAGTACGTGGGGGCCATACAAACTACTGAGTACCATTTTGAGTTGCTGCAATGAAATTTCAGCAAAATGGACTAGCCATTTTGGCTATGGACTTTGATTTTCGGGGTGTCTTTGAATTCAGCCCACTGTAGGTTGATAATTTTAATTTCCATCAAACGATGTGGCATTCTTTCATTCTTAATACATTACCAGTACTATCAGTATAGATATCCAGCATGATATTTTTACCCATTGAGATCTGATGTGTTTTCAAAGTGTTCCTTTAATTTTTTTGAGCAGTGTAGTTTTTATTTTTATATTTCTGATTTTGAAATAAATTTGAGTTAAAAGTCTTAGTAATTTTGGTGTGTTTTGTCTTTTTATTTTATTTTTTTAACATGTCTATAGATTTTTATTTTTCATGTAAGTTAATGTTTATTTAATGTTAATCGTTTTCATTTTAGTTATCGCTGTAACAGACTTACCGTCCTTTGAGTGCATTAAATAGCCGAATACCATCAGCAGGTCCACAGATCTGGATGACATCCTCTCGGGTCAGTTTTAGCAGATCGGCCCCTGAGTGACATCAAAGGACAGTTAACACACACTAGGATTTTTTATACTATTCTAAAAGGTAATATGAAATCAAGAGGTATTTTACATTTTTCTAAAAACATTATGATAACAGAATGAGATTGGAGAGCATGTGTCAACCGAATGAGTGTGATGTAAAGAATGGTGGGGCACTGTATGGTTGCTGAGTGAGCAGAAGCCTGATGTGAGAGCTGTATGGAATGTGATGCACACTTATGTAAGCCCGATCGTCCCTTTACCCGAGAAGTTTGTGAAGAGACGGCAGAATGGTGAAAAACGGTTTCTATGGAGCCACTGCTGTGCTTCCTGTGGCGTTGCCGTTGGCAACAGATTCTGTTTGTTCGGGGGCAAAGAGAAAGGACAAAATATGCCTTAGCACACTGACCATAAACTGATCATAATTAGTCTGTTTTTCCATTGTACAGTCCCTGTATTGAAGTCAGACACTCCCCCTTAAACTGTCCGGCCTGAGTTGAACCGAGTTCATAAACAGATTTAATAAAACCTTTGCACCCCAACCAAGTGTTACCTTTGGCAAATAAACATTTCAACATATTCAAATTAGCAAATAAATTCATGTACCTGATTGCTTTCACTGTCTCTTCTAAGTAGGTGGCACGACAACTGTAAGGCAGAACGTCTCTCAGTTTTAAAATCTCAGATTTTTCTCGAGTACTATTATCTTGTTATCAGGAAGCATGTGGTGACTAACGGGGCTTTTACGTTACAAACGAAAAAAACAAACAATGGGCTAAAACCTCACATAACATCAGCATATAAACTAATGCAAAAAATAATGCAATGTTTGGAGTTATATGTCTATCAGTCTATCAACATATAATCATAAAAAGCATGAGGAAAGATTTGTTACAGGAAAAGGTGCCAAACTGAATGATAATTGTAGATCAGCCTGTAAACGTTTAAGGCTTTTCACATCTAATTTGGTCCCTGTATCTACACACTACTTTTCAAAAGTGTGGGGTCAGTAAGATTTTTTTTTTTTTTTTAACCAAGCCTTCATTTATTTGCTCAAAATACAGTACAAACAGTAATTATATTTCACAATATTTCTATTTAAAATAGTTGTTTTCTATATTATTATATTTAAAAATTTTATTTAATCCTGTAATGGCAAAACTGAATTTTCAGCAGCAATTACTCCAGTCTTCAGTGTCACTGATACACATTTTGTTTTAGTATTCTTTGAAGAATAGAAAATCATTTGTTTGAAATAAAAATCCTTTGTAACATTACAAAGTCACTTTCAATCAATTTAAGGCATCTTTGTTGAATAAATGTATTGATTTCCCTCAGGAAAAAAAAAAAAAACTTAGCCCAAACTTTTGAACAGTAGTGTATGTGTTATTTTTTTTAATTATATAAGGGCTGGGCTGTATGATATATACTGTGTAACAGCAGAAATGCGTCAACCTGTAGATAACCTGTTTTAAATATATTAAAATAAAATGAATTATAGTAAACAAATATAAAAAACATTTTGGGGTTGAATTTCCAGCAGAAATAACTTATAAGTTATAATATTATTACTATAATGTTTAGGTCATACTGCCCACCCCAATCCCTATGCTATATTATAAACTATTAGATCTAACAAAAAACAAAACAAAAAGCTGCAAAGGGCAACATACACTCTGAAATGTGCTAATGAACATGCAAAAGCAACAAAAAAGCTTTTTACAGCAGCTGCAACGATATGAATGGAAACAAAGGGTCTTTGATTAACTACTGTAGTTCTCCTGACATTAAAAACATACATGGAAGCATGGAGCATGCCTTCACACACACACACACACACTATACTGAAGGGTAGCTTTTGATCATTGCATTTCAAATACAGCTCAACTACTTAACTAGTTAAGCAGATAGTAAGATCAGTTATAAACTAAATCCCACACAAAAGCAAATGGAACACAGATAAATTTGCTTGTACAAACATAATACATTGTTCAAATGAGAAAATGTAGAATGCATAAATGTTGTAACAGAGAACACTGGAATGAATCTATCAAAGACCATGTCTCAGTGTGAAGCAGTTTACCTTTCATATCTCATGTGATCCTAGAATGTCACTAGAAACGTTACTGAGGGCAGTAAATCTCAAATATGAGAGAAGATAAACACAGACACACTCACATCTGCTAACTGTACCACAGGCTCCGGCTGGTGATTGGGAGAACCATTTCTGCAAGACAAAACCATAAGCCATTAGATGAAAGTAAATGTGATTCCAAAGAAGACAAATGTTTGCATAGTCTTTAATCGAAATATAAGCAATTGCTCTATTTTCCTATTCAATATTCTATGTAGCTTTAGCATTATAAAGCTCAGACAATGTTGATGAATGTTTCTTACCCTTCATTCACAGGAAAGCTGTTGTGGGTGCTGTTGAAACCTGGTGATGGGGAATTGTTGACGTATGTAATCTCAGGCCACGGAGAGCACTGGATAAATACAAAACACCAAATATCATCACAAACAAAATCAAATGGGGGAAAAAAATATTATACATCTAATAATTTAATAAATGTAAATAAAACACATTAAAATAAAAAAAATAATAAATTAAAATCGCTAACTAATAACAGACAAATTAAATATTTCACATAAATATTGATATAAAACCCATGCTTTCCAGGCAATGGAGAGAACTGAATAAATACACAACACAACAAATATTATCACATATTAAAAAGCTATTTTAAAAAATACAAATATTAAAATAATGTTATAAATATAATTTTTTAAAGTATAAATGTTTTATAATATTATAATAATATGGAATTAAAATCTATAATATTACAGAGAAATCAAAATCTATTATTATTTTTTTTAACCATTCATTGATGAATTCAAGGAATCCAAGGAAGCAGATACACACTTCAGTGAGAATGGTGGTTTCATATGAAGGCTGGTATTTTTCCTTTTCCTGAGGTGCTCGTTTCTCCATTTTTTCTCTGTCCGTTTTCTGCTTTCTGTCCGCACCTTTAGGCTGAACACAAAGCAAACCTTGTACTAGCATCTAATTTCCTAAGATCTTGTTTCAGTTGCAAGATTGCACAAACATTATGCTGCACTAATGAACAGTACTTGCATTGAAACTTGCATTGTCACATTGTAAATGTTTATCAGAGGAGGCCTCAGCACACCTTAAAAACTTTGACTTGGCAGCTGGCGGAGTGCAGATGCTCAGTGTACTCCCCAGCCTCATTCTCCTTGAAAGTGTCGATTTGAACACGGAACGGCACTCCCTTCTCTCCTCCATGCTTACGCATGGTGAACTCTGTGCTTATACAATGGACCTAAACAAAGAGGTCAATAATAAGTAACAGTGAATGATATTTAAAATAAATAAATAAAAAACTAGAAAACTGTCTGTGTCAATGGATTCCCGCGTTGTGTTGGACAAAAACAGTTGAAATATTCCTCAAAATATCTTCTCTGGTGTTCCACAAAAAGAAAGTCATCCAGGTTTGTAATAGCATGAGGGTGATTAAATTGACAAAATATTCATTTTTGGATAAACTATCCCTTTAAAACAGTGAAAATCCTTCCTAATGTCATTGACAAAGCACACTGACAAACATGAAACCTCATGTTAGGATTTTTAAGGCTCCACTCACAGTGTATGGGAAAGTTGTTCTAAAGGTCAGCAAAAGCAGTCTATGATACCTGAATAAACACAGAGGTCCTTTTCGAGGGGTCCCAGAGGAACTCCACGGTGTTGAGCTGTGTAGGGTTTGCCCTGGGATCAACCACCCCTACCGACATCGGGATATCTGAGGATTTCAGTGCAAGCATGTTATTAATGTCTAATAGAGTCCTGCATTTCCACAATATTGACATATTGGTAACAAATGTATATTTAAGTGCCAATTATTCACAGTCATCTTATTATACTGATTTTGATTTTACACTTTGTGTTAGCAGTGGGTTACAGAATTTACCTAAATCAAGGATTCTGTCTCCTGGCCTGTTCCAGCGCCAGCCCTCCAGCTGCTGGTGTTCAGTGTACTGAAGGCGGCGATCGTGAAACACGACACGGATGATGCTCTGCAGGGAGTAACCACAAGACAAACAGCGGCAGAGATAAACCACGGATAGTCACAAGAAGCACATATGATTCAGCAAGCTCTCTTCAGAAATAAGAGAGCAAGAGTAAAATTAAGCAGAACACTTAAAAGGATTCTCAACAGCTAAAGCGATTCAGCATTGATGCAAGCATAATCCTGTATGTGGGAAGCATGAATTATGGGGGATGAGAAAGAACAGCCAACAAATCCTCACCTTCACCATTTTCCCACTGATCTCAGGAAGCTCCCCCATTTTCCGATTGTCCAGCATTCGAATCTCATAAGACTGTCCTGCAGCCAAATGGGGAAAAATTTAGCAATACCAGTAAAAACATTTTTTACATCTGTTTGTTGTTATGTTGCTTATAATGCTTCCCTCTGTAAAAGTATGGAACAGAAACATTCCATCATAATGGAAGTTTGGAAGATCTTACCTATCATGCATCAATGGGAATGTATCAAATCAAATAAGTAGTTTGATTTTAAACAGAAGAGTCTTTTCCATACATTGAAAGTGAATTTGGACAGACACTGTTAAGATATATATATATATATATATACACAGTGGTGTGAAAAAGTGTTGGCCCCCTTCCTGATTTTTTTTTATTTTTTTGCATGTTTGTCACACTTTAATGTTTCAGATCATCAAACAAATGTAAATATTAATCAAAGATAACAAGTAAACACAACATGCAGTATTTAAATGAAGGTTTTTTTATGAAGGGAAAACAAAATCCAAACCATGAATTCAGCTGTCTACCAAAACATCCTGAAGGACAATGTCCGGCCATCTGTTCGTGACCTCAAGCTGAAGCGAACTTGGGTTCTGCAGCAGGACAATGATCCAAAACACATCAGCAAATCCACCTCTGAATGGCTGAAGAAAAACAAAATGAAGACTTTGGAGTGGCCTAGTCAAAGTCCTGACCTGAATCCTATTGAGATGCTGTAGCATGACCTTAAAAAGGCGGTTCATGCTCGAAAACCCTACAATGTGGCTGAATTATAACAATTCTGCCTAGATGAGTGGGCCAAAATTCCTCCACAGCGCTGTAACGGACTCATTGCAAGTTATCGCAAACGCTTGATTGCAGTTGTTGCTGCTAAGGGTGCCCCAACCAGTTATTAGGTTTAGGGGGCGAGCACTTTTTCACACAGGGCCATGTGGGTTTGGATTTTGTTTTCCCTTCATAATAAAAAACTTCATTCAAAAACTGCATGTTGTGTTTACTTGTGTTATCTTTGTTTGATGATCTGAAACATTAAAGTGTGACAAACATGCAAAAAAATAAAAAATCAGGATTGGGGCCAACACTTTTTCACACCACTGTATAAACACACACACACACACACACACACAACTGTTTAAACTTTTGGGGCCAACAATTTTAGCTCATACTAAGCAAGGCAGCAGTTTTTTAACAAAAATATGGTAAATACAGAAATATTGCTAAATATTATTGCAATTTAAAATAAGTGTTTTCAATTTTAATACATTTTAAAATGCAATTTATTCCTGTCATTGCAAAGCTGAATTTTCAGCATCATTACTCCAGTCTTCAGTGTTACAAGATCCTTTAGAAATCATTCTAATATGCTGATTTGCTGCTCAAGAAATATTTCCTGTAATCAATGTCGAAATGTTGCTGCTTAAAATTTTGTGGAAACCATGAATACATTTTCAGGATTATTCAATGAATTTATTTGAAATAGAAGACTTTTGTAACATTATAAATGTCTTTACTGTCGGTTCTGATTAATGTAATGCATCCTTGCTGAACAAAATAATTAATTTCTTTGTAATAAATAAACAAGTAATGCACTGACCTTTTATACTTAGTCTATTTTCTAAGTCTTAAGAAGCACAAACCGTGTAAACTTAATTAGTTTGTTTTAATAAACTATTAACATGAATAATGCATGCTTGTGTATTACAATGTAAAAAAATATTTTTCAAAGTTATAAATAAAACAAAGATTATTGGAGCACATTTTACAAGAAAATACTATTTCAGTTTGTCTACTTCAAAATTTCATGTGCAATTTAATGCATAACTTGCTATTTCTTTGTAATTGTTTGTGAAATTTACAAGCAATTCCTGCCTGAAAAATTGTTTCTACACCATTTTTTCAGTGTAATAGATTTATATTGACATTTAATATAAAGCTAGTGTTGCTGAACAGACCTTGATTGAGGTAGGTGAGTGTCTCATCGTGTAGTTTGACAGCAGGAGAGGTGGCGGCACACAGAACATACTGGAAGGGAAGAATCTTATTGTCACTTTCCGGAGGTAAATTAGACTCCTCCTGTTTAAAGATGGGGAGAGCTAGCACATCACTGCAAAACAACAAGAGAAAGGGAAAAAAGTAAAAAATTATAGATTTTACCATTTTTGATTTACAATACACGGTATGGGGCATTTCAGACAAGCTTAAAAGGTACATTTCTAATGCTACTCAAACATCTGGGAACAAATCATCACAGATGGCAAAGCAGGACTGGAACATGTGGTTTATAACACACAACTATTTTGTTACCTGGAGACCAACTAATGTGGTTAGACAAAATGACTATCTGCCTATCAACATGGGAATGCATTTTACTTGAACCATTTAAAATCAACAATTTTTGTTTTATAAACTAGCAGAACAAAATATTAGATGCAGACTTCAGTCATGTCATACAGAACTTCAATTTGTCAGTAAATTAAAACATGTTTAAAATCCACTTGAAACCCTAAATATGGACTAAAACACTTCATCGTAGCCTACAAACGATAACATTAATTCAAACAGACCTGTACTTTTCTGAATGATTAATTTTCCTGCGCAACAGTTATGTAAAAGGAATACAAGACAGAGTGTGCCTCTCTGGAAGGTCAGACACAAAATGTGCCAAAACACATTCATCATGACATTCTAAACAGCCCAGCAGAAGAAGTTGGCATAGACACAGTAAGCATGTAAAACAGATTAAACAACACTTCTCAATAAGGCAAAACGCAAATCAACCGAACATACAGTACTTTAAAGAGCTATAATTCAACAAAAGATGGCATTTATCAAGCACCACAGGTCTCAGAACACACAAATAATCTGAAACGACCTAAACATCCCAAAACCAAAAAAAGAGAATAAGTTAGTACACAAACAGACCTCATGCTGTAAGCACCAGCTCCAAGCTCTTGCCCAATCCCTGACAGACTGGCATCAAAGTCCTGGGCCAGACCAGACTCAATCACCTCATCGGCCAGAGGTAGTTTCAGAGCCCAAGCCATGACTTGACTTTAGACGTCTAATTCAAGTGAACTTAGGAGCAAGTGAATCACAGTCCTGCCAGTCTCCCTTTGGGTTTAGGGATGATCACAGACACTTGTCTAAAAAAAAAAGAGGGAAAAACATGGATTAGATGGATTGTGTGTATATTTTTATGATAACATACAATAATAATTGTGAACTGGAAAATACGTTTATAGTTTTCCCATTTAAGAAAGACCTTAAGTATTATTACTAGATTAAATATGATGTTAAAGATATAAAATTACATCACAGAATGACTTTAAATTCAGAAATATGTACAGACCTACACATTACAAACACATTACATTAGCTACATAAGCCAAATGGGGGCAAAAACTTAACAGATATCACAGTTTAAAATAAAAGTGTTTGTTTTATCATAAATTGCATAATAAGAGTGTAAATTACCTCTGACAGCAGTCAGATAAAGATTGCGGTAAAGCTCATCGTTTCACGCCATTTTTCCACACATCGTCCTTGTTTTGGCAACACACTTCGTTTTGCTCGAAAGAAGATTAATTTATTTCACCGGTCGCTGTAAAAAGTGACGACGCAGCGAAAAATTCGAAGAAAATTTATAGGATGAATTTTGATTGAAAAAATGTCTTGCGTATAATATTACATGTTTGTTTATCTCTTCTACTCTGTAGAAATTGCCGTAATATCCGCAGTAGCCTTCCTCACTAACGGCTGGAACACTGAACGGCTCGAGAGTGCTAGCGCCCCAATCGCTGTGGAGGTGAACTGTCTTTTCCCCCATGACAACAAACAGAGATGAAACAGCGGCGCTAAAAAAGAAATATTTCTACGCATTCCATTAGCCATAAAACTTTTTAAACTGAACTTTTAAGAACTTTGAAGAAAGTAATTAATAATTTAACAACAAATAATATAACAAAAAAATATATGTTTATCAATAAATAAACAATAAAACTACATTTGTAATGGTTTTACTGGTTGTAATGGGAATTGTATTGGAACTGCAATGGACCCTGTGGGTCTTTCTTCTGGTAATTTGTTACCTTGAATATGTCCCAAAAGACACTACAGGTCCAGGAAACCATTTTGAATGGTTTTAATACTTAATAGTTGATGGTTTGTGATGTTGGTAATGGTATTTGTAGTGGAAACCATTAGATTTTTTTAATGTTATTAAATTATTACTTTATAGTCATTACTATAACCTGTATTTGCTCTGCCAGGACCCTTGTGTGAATTTGAGATGGACTTCACACATTCACTAAAAATCACTAATGACATTCACTAAATAAAAAGTGCCCAAATGTTTGTCGTCACTATAAATTCTGCTAAAATACCACAGCTGTTGCAACAATAAAACTGTCACTTGACATTGGTCAAATAGATCTATTAAACAAATAAAACAAATAATTTTGAAAGCTCCTTACACTGTTTAAAGATATATAAATGATGATTTCAGGGAAGGCTGTATAAATGTAATGATGGTAATTTGGTGAAAAATATAGTTACCATGACAATGGCAATTTTATTTCATGCATAGTAACAATAGATATATCAGTGCTATTTTAAGACCGCAGAAACCATGAAAAACCATGGATTGCTCCTCATTACCATCATGCTTTCTATCTATGGTATTTGTTAGGAAAAATCATTTTAAACATGTAGAAAAACACCATTTAGCATGATTTGATTTGATAGTAGTATTATGGTGGTAAAGGCTCTAATAGTGTCGCAATTGTAAAACCAAAACCTAAGATCTACAAAACATTTCTTGCAACATATTACCTTCAAGGTGTCAGGACAGTCATTTAAAATGAACTTCAGCCACATACTTTGATGTCTACAGGTTACTTATGTGTCCTGAGAATTAATTTGTTATCTTTCTTTGTAGTCTGAGAATAATTAATATAATCATCATGACTGGCAAGATGTCAAATGGTACTTACCAGGATTTTCAAGTCAAACACAACAAGTCTGTTTTGTGTTAATTTATTCAAATAACAAGTTAATACCAAACATTACAATTGATACAAAATAAATATAGTTAATGAAGTACCATACAATTGTTTATAATCTGTAAATGCATTTATGCATCATTTTAAAATCGATAAGCTGTGTGCAGATTAAACTGTTGAACAGATGCTGCTTTTTCAGGTTTAGTCTATGTATACCATCAGTTAAAACACTATGTCTCATATCATTCCTTCTTCACAACATTAAAATGTAAATGTGTGGTACTGTACCAATCAAGATAATCCATTAGATAAACACTGAAGGTCCATAAGAACAATATAGCTTTATGCTTAGAACAAACATGTGAAACATGTTACAACACGCATCTGTCTGGACTGTTTTACCAAATGGGGAAATGGCCTGTGAATATTGCTGCGACAGAGTACAAATGAGAGCACAATCCAAATTCATAAATGAAGAATTGCATTTATAATAGTTATATCCTTTAACACTTGTTTGACGGCTCATCGATCAACATTAAAACAAACGTTCATCTAATGTTTCTTAAGTGCCCCATATAGATATAGATGCAAGTATCACTTCAGTAGCATCTCCTGATATTAAGATCTGCTTTACTAGACTGATTATGGCAAAAACAGTAACCGTAAAATCCATAGGACATATTCTACATCAGTCATTGTAATCTTCGATACAATTACAGTTTCCTATTTGAATCAACAGATAGACATAACAGTTGAAAATCATACAATTCTTAATATGAAATTACAATGACAGCTGAAATGGAATAATTGGATTAGCCACATAAAAGCAGGGCATGCTTTCTGATTCAGAGTACTATGATTGTCCATTGACCAAAACACATCTACAGTATTTAAGCACAAAGACGGGGAACCATGGAACCATTTTACTCATGGAAACTGAACTAAAAAAAAAAAAAAAGGATCTAAATATGCCCTCTTAGACTGACTTTTTGGAAGGTTGAAATGACCAACCAAATACTATTTTTTTTTTGTCTCAGGCAATGAACATAGCTTTAAGTTTACAGCAAAAGATAAGCAAAAAAACAAAAAAACAATCAAATTAATAAAAAAAAACCTTCTAAATGTACTATACGTAGTCAAAAGCCATAGCTGTTATTGCTAAAGTAAAAAACTATTTTTAACGGTCAACTTAAGAAAAAAAAAAAACACTAAATGAGGGAGAATATTTTAGACGTTTTCTTTTTTTTGTGTTAATGAAGTGCTTCTTTTCATCTATAAAAACAGCCACTACAGGATTTCGTAGCCTCTTCCATATTTTAAATAGTTCAGAAGCCATTTTAGCATTGAAAATTGTGGTGGCACAGCAAAAAGTCACTCTGCATGCAGCATAATGTAAACAAAAAACCAACAGAAAGAGTATGTTTGGTACTATTTTAGGACCGTACACAATTTGAGTGCCGCTGACTTCATCACAACAGCAAGTCAGTCATTTCAGTCATTTTGCAACTAGCACCAATGCATCAATGTCCAAAAAAATTCTTCTGTTGCACTCTAAGAGACGTACCGTAGCCCTACTGGACCTGAAACACGTTGATCTTGCTAGTGTTTTTCAGAGTCTGTCGGCGGTTACAAAACCAGACCCGAACCACCTCTCGGTCGTAATTCAGCTCCTTGGCGATCTCTGTAATCTCTTGGCCAGTGGGAAGGGAGTTTTTCTCAAAGTAAGTGTTGAGGACCTCGATGGCCTGCGGCGTGAAGCTGGTTCTCCGCTTGCGCTTCTTGGAGGGTTCTCCACCCACAAACTCCATCAAGTTCTGCTGACCTTTCTGATTCCAGAGCTCAGCCTCTGCCAGCCAGCGCTCCAGCACGGGTTTCAGCTTCTGGGCACTTTTAGGAGTGATGTCAAGCTTCTCAAATCTTGAAACAAGAGGCACACAAGATAATGGAGTATAATATGTGTATGTGAGACATTAAATGGACATGAATGGTTGATATATATAAGGGGAGGGATGGTACAGTACACACATTTGTACTGAAAATTTTCAGTGCAGATGTTGTGTCACGCATGTGTACTGAACAAATGCAACATTGCTTTAAAAATAATTTGAAACTCCTCATTTTATACATCTCCATTTTGATGAAAGATTATCAATTCTTCAATCCCAAGATCGATATTTTAGGCTATGCGGTTTCAGTTTCAGAATAAAAATTCACTAAACATTATATTGCGCATCCCATCAAATAATTGATAAGCTTTGTGTTTAGTTACTTTCAGAAAGAAACAAAATCTTATAATTCAAATTCTGTCCATTTTAATATGAAATTCAAATAAATTCTGTTATTGAATAAAGAAAGACAGAAACAAAGAGAAGATAGAAAATATAAATAACCTGCAGATGGCTGACTGACTGTAGGCCGGACCCTCCGTAGCGGTGAGAGCCTGACCCACTTGAGTCTGTGTCAACCCCAGAGAGAGCCGTCGAATCTTAAAATTCTTGGCAAACTCGCGGATTTCCTCCAGATTAATGGCCTCTTCTTCATTCACAGCAGACTGTGGCTCTAATGAAAACAAAAATTGAATTAGGACTTCTGGATCCTCTCCAGATCATAAACGGCACGAGTAATTTACCCACAAGTCACTGAAACATCAATCTTCGAAAGTGAAATCTGAACTAAACACACCTTACAGAATTGCTCCTATTCAATTATGTGGCTGAAGAAGTTTGTAAATGCATACTGCAAACATTACATAAACAGTAAAGTACCAGAAAAACATAAACCTACTGCTGACAAGCTGCCCCACGGTAGGCATTTCTCCACAGGCGATGGTACCGGTAGAGGTGAGGGATGTGACTGATTTAACCACTTGCGGCTGGGGAGCAATAATGACTTTAGATGGAGCCACCTTCCCAACAGGACCCTAGAGAACGAATCACAGTCCATTACCAAATATGACAATCATTTTACAAATATTTCACATTCTGTGAGTGGCGTTAAAAGCTTGTTCAGTTTTATATGAAACAGATTAACATGAATCCAAAATTTTATTACACTGGTTGTTGTATATATCATGCCAGTTCAAAATTAAATGTCTGCTGAGTGGCGCTGAAAGGTTAAGTGGGAAAATAAGTCTTTATTAATCAATAATATGGCCCTGTAATCATAATAAAAGTTGGTATTTTAATGCCACTAGTGTTCATTTCAGCTGGAAACTGGGGTTAAATGTATGTATGGATACATTTTTGGAAACATTTTACAATGATCCTACGGCATTTTAAATGGATGATAGGACATCGCTAGACGGATACCAAGCAGTTGCTAGGGTCTTAGGTGTTATGCATACAAAAAAAAGATATATTCATCCTCAAAAAAGTACAAAAATGGTGCACAGACTACACAAAATGTTTATTGTGTGTTTACAGACTAATGAAGAGCCACTTCAGTACCGGTGTGCTGGTCTTGGTGAGTGTCAGGGGCACAGTGGCTTTGGGGAGGACGGAGGCAGCGGATGGGGCAACAGCTGTTGGACCGTTTCCTATCGTAGCAATGATCTGGCCCTGGGAGTTGACAAGCAGCTGTGGGGACACAGTCTGGACCTGCAGGCCTTGAGCAGGTAACGCAGAGGCTGCCGCAGCTCCAGCCAGTGATGCAGGGTTGACCAGCAGAGGAAGTGTTCCAATTACCTGAAACACAAGTATGAAAATAATGAGACTGATGTGTAAAAATAGTGTGAAAAGGCTTTCCCTTGGGAAAAATGTGTCTATTAAATGAATAAATACATTTAAATGTAGTACTAACCTGGCCCTGTGCATTGGTAATGATTTGACTTGTGAGTCCTGCCACATTAGACATGGCACTGGTGATGATGGGAGTTGTAGTGAGAGAGCTGATGAACTGAGGCTGAGCTCCCAGAGAAGCTGCACTAATCTGAATGGGGAAAAAACACTACTAAAGATAATTTCATAATGAATTCAGTCTAATCTAATCAGGAATTTAAGACTAGATGCATTTCCTGAAAGAAAACGCCATTACTTTTAAAGCAGCAATAGAGTGTTTTAGACTAGGTTAAGTTTAAGATTTAAACATTTTCCATAAACTTTCTAATGTGCATATGATTTGTGAAATATTTATCTTTCTTTGTTTTTTTTCATACATACATATATATATATATATAAATGATCTGGCTGCGTCGGTGTTCTTTAATATGTGCATTGTTAGTAAATCACCTGCAGAATTTTCTATAACGCTAATTTGCCGTTTAGTAAATCTGGCCCTATAACTTTACTCAACTTTTGACTAACTAACTAAATAAACAAAATGTGCTTTGTTTTGAAGTTGAACCTTTTTTGGTCTTTTTTCCAACGCACCTATCAATTACTTAAAGGTGTGTGAGAGTGTTTGTTGTTTAAAAATTTAAAATCTATACTATTTCATTGACAAAAAAATTCAATAAATGCTCAAATCAAAAACTGTTTTTAAGATGAATTGTTTATATGAAAGCAGTCTTCAAGAAACTACCTCTTGAATATCCAATACATTTTTAAAATTGGTTAGTACCCCATATTGTCCCAATATATTGCACATTCCCATTTCAAAATCCAATTTTCCTCATATGTAACCCTGGACCAAAAAAGTCGCTGGGGTATTTTGTAGCAATAGCCAAAAATACATTGCATGGGTCAAAATTATCGATTTTTCTTTTATGCCAAGAATCATTAGGATATTAAGTAAAGATCATGTTCCATGAAGCTATTTTGTAAATTTCTTACTGTAAATATATCAAAACCTAATTTTTGATTTGTAATATGCATTGCTTAGAACTTAATTTGGACAGCTTTAAAGGCGATTTTCTCAATATTTTGAATTTTTTTGCACCCTCAGATTTGTATCTCGGCCAAATATTGTCCGATCCTAACAAACCATACATCAATGGAAAGCTTATTTATTCAGAAACAAAATCAAAAATTTGACTTGTTTTGTGGTCCAGGGTCACATATAAGATACAACTGAACCCAATTACATGTTTCTATCCACAGCAGAAGTGTTCCCTACTCACAATAGCAGGGTTGATGGACAGGCCTGCAGTCTGAAGTGTAGCGACTGAGGCACTGGGCTCCGACATCTTCTGAACAACAGACGCAGTGGTGGCTGGTGTGGTCTGCGTTGGCTGCAGGACCGTCTGCGCAGGTGACTGCAGCTGCGTCTGGACAGAATTCAACAAAGTAGCGGCTGGAAAAGAAAAACAAGCTGTTGTAACAGTCTAAAACAAATCAACAAATCAACGTTTTTCAAATGATTGTCTGCCCAGTAAAACACCTTGTACCATTAAAATATTCATTATTTTGAACTGCTGACTGGCCTGAACAAGTCACCATTTCATATAAACATAAAATGCTGCCCTTAATCCATGTATTTTAAATTGAATTCCATGGCAACAGAATTAATATAAGCACTTTTTAAAAGACATTTTGCGGAGGATCAGTATGAAAAATATGCATGAGCACCATACCTTGCAGTCCTGCAAATGGCAGCTTCAGCAGTCCTCCGGCAGGGCTGGCTGCAGTGAGACCAGGGAGGGTGGCGACAGTGGCCGTGGGTAAGGTGAACACTGTCAGACCCCCCTGACCCCCCACAGATCCGGCCATACTCAGAGGAATGAACAGGGGCTGACCCAGAGAACCCTGCTGGGCAAGCATGCCAGTCATCAGAGAGGCCAAACCATCCTGAGTCAGGACCTGGCAGGGTAATAGCATATAGATTTAATTATTCTGAGAAATCTTTTTCAAATGTTTTGACATTTATAGGTATTTTTCTGACATTCTGCACCAACGTTGTTATAGTCACTTAAAACTATTATAAATCGCTTTTGTTAATCGAAAAACTGAAATATTAAACAAATATTAGATGGAAAAGTGTCACCGTTGCAACTAACTGAAATAAACAAGTCTAAAGACTGTAATTTACATTTTAAGCAAGGCATCACACACTAACCAACTTTGTAAATGGTTATAAAAGATACTGATGCTAAAAGCGTCGACTCATTTGGACTGTAATCAAAGCCAAAAATCTGAGCAAAAGTCATGAAGTGTATTTTAACGTTAAGGTCCTTGCATACAGAGTACAAAATTTTCATATGCGTTTTTCAGTTTTTTTTTCATATTTGTCATCCATTCCTATCAAAATGCTTGCTACGGATGTGAAAACTGAACCTGATCTGTTTTGTTTTGTTTTTTAAATGACAAACGAAAGTTTCGGAGGCAGTGTGTAAATGTGATTGACAACACGAGGTTGTATTTATTTTTTAATGTGCGAAAATTTATGGCGAGAATTTAGGTGAAATTTCAGTGTGCAAAGACCTTTAAGCTGAGGTACTAAAATTACTAAAACTAAATAAAAGCTAAATAAAAATGCATTAAACAAAAAAAATACAAAAACTTGAACTAAAATCACAATATATATATATATATATATATATATATATATATATATATATATATATATATATATATATATATATATATATATATATATTTAATTAAAAGCAGGTGTTTTTAATCTTTACAGAACTATGTACCCCTCACAAGAGCTGCACCGATTCTGGATAAACAGAGTAATGATAATGAAATAGAAATCATGATTCTCCCACGATTCTGATCTAAGCAAAATAACATGTAATTCACTAGAGGTTGTGACAAAATATTAATTTCCTCGTTCTAGTAAAAAAATTAATTAATTAATTTGAATGAATAATAAAAAATAAAAATAAAAGTTTGAATGAATGATTCAATGACTCAATCATAAATACTTCACTTGTTCCATTACTGAATTAATCAGTATTTTTGAACAAATCTCTTGAATGAATGATTTACTCAAAACTATTTTTTAACAATAACTAAAGCCGCAACCTAGTGGCAAAACAATATAATCAATATTGTAATCAACTAACTTTATTTGAAGCGGCAATTTGAAGCAAAAAAAATAGCTTTCAAAAGATGGATCTGCTCCATTTTGATCGCTACCATACACATTTACAGTATTTATTGATTATTAACATTTTTGAACAACATAATGCTTAGTGGATCACTTGTAAATGTTCATTTAGAAAGTTAGAAATGTCATGATATGAACATACTTGAGTACATTCAGATATGAAGACCAGAGTCAGAAAAAATTATGCTAAAAGTGGCCCCTAATATTTCAAATGGCAAAAAAAGGAAACTGGAGTTCACCTGTGGGCAGGCCTGGACAGTGATGGGCATGCTAGTCTGTGGCTGGGCCAGAGACACACTGATGGGGGCTCTGGAGACCACGGTCTGTACTGCAGGTGCTGAGACCTCCAGAGACACTACATGCCAAGAGAGGTAGATTTGCTGAAATCTTAAAAAAAATGTGCCCTGATATTTTCATGCATAGGAAACATTATCAATGGTGGCGTCTCGTTCAAGCCATGCATTTATTACAATTATTTGATGGTGGTGGCTTTGCATACTGGGTTGCTATGATACCAAACTAATGTGGCTATTTATATCAATTTGATTAGTCTCACCAGCTGTGGTAGTGCTTGTGGTTACTGGACTGTCCAATGGAGCCTCCTCAGCTACATCCAGGGTAGGAACAGCAGCCTCCTCGCCCCCTGACTCCACCTTCCCATCGGCCCCTGAAGAGGACAAGGCTGTATCCACCTCCACCTCCAGCACACGGATGGTCTCCTGTCCTGACATGACAATGACCTGGAAGAAGGGGTGTTGGGAACTGGTTATAAATGCACTCCTGTTCGGGGTAATGAGGGGCAGTGTTGACAAGATGAAAATGGGCCATGGTATGTTATGGAGTTTACACCTGTGTGTATATTCTGACCTTGCAGACATTTTATTAAGTTATTGGTGACATTTGCTGAGCAAAAGAGCATGAAACTTTTGCAACTAGAGTGGGGCGATATATTAAATTAAATATAATTTATAATTTAAATACATTATTTGGCTGTTTAAGGTGCGCAAAGCAATTTTTACCCTGATTAAAAAAGGTTTCCGGATTTAAAGAAATGAAAAATACCTTTTCAAAACAATTTATGATATTAATAATTTACAAATGACTCCAGTCATATCAGTAGCATAATAAAGGCAGTTTTATCTGACATGGAACAGGTCGTCTTATTGGGGCTGCCATGTTGAGATCACATGACCATTCACTTAACCCTCCTGTTAATGAACACAATTGCTCACGGAATAAACAAGTCATGGCTGAGTGTGAACAGAACATCTATGACGGTTAACTGAAAAATGCTACATTCACACCATTAAGTGTCACTCTTAGTCCAAGACAACAAAGTTTGGATATGGAGAAAAAAAAAGAAAAAAAAAAAAATACTTTTGAAAAAGTTTGTTGTTTTAATTTTTGCAGTTAATTTCAAACTGTCCATTTCAATTCAAAAGACTCAATTGCAGAATTACTCAAAAAACAACACGGAGGAACATGAACAACACGGAGGTAAAAAAGAAAAAAAAATACAGGCAAGTTGGTAAATATTGCTTTTCTTTACTATGCTGTGTTATACCAGTGCATACAAAAAAAGAAAAAGTATTATTCCTTGGATTTATTTATTGAATTTTTTGCAATATCGCCCAGCCCTATTTGGCAGATATGCTTCACATGCATTTAACAGCTGTACAAGAGGTTCAGTAGTTTGAAAAGAGCCAATTAGGTAAGAACAAGCACCAGAAGATGCTCTAATATGTTAACAGGTGCCCATGAAGACCATGTAAACTCTGCTGTCAACAAGAGCCTGTGAAATTTTGCTGTCCAAGTATGACACTAATGTTCAAGATTCTTTTGAACTTTTTAATTACGGAAGAATCCAGAAATAACATCTATCATGGTTTCCACAAAAATATGAAGCAGCACAACTGTTAAGCAGCAAATCAACATATTAGAAAGATTTCTGAAGGATCATGTGACACTGAAGAATGAAAGTTTAGTTTTGCATCACAGGAATAAATTACATTTTAAATAGTGCTGTCAAAATTTGAGCGTTAACACAGGTGATTAATTTTTGCAGTTTAACAGCATTAAAAATATTTTATGCAGTTAACGCAGGGGCGGAGCTAGACTTTGGCCACCCAACTCACAACTGCTGCTTCAGTCTCTTTTTTTATTGACAAGAATTGCAATTATTTAGATGCAGAACGCCTTTACGACCACATAAAATGGAAGACTTTTCAGACCATATATATGTAAAAACAAATTTTCCCGTCCTGTCAGCCATTATGCATTACTTATAGTGTGTGCTCTTCAGCTGCATGCACAAATACGGCAGCTCGCACTGTAGCCTGTCATTTCATATTAAAGCACGAATGAAAATATTAAAGGGCATGCGTGACAGATCCGTGTCACGTTCAGCAGCTCTTAAAGTAAAAGCAGCCAAATAACCAAGCTGCTGTGATGTCTGCTAATCAAAGAACAAAAGTAAAATGAGGAAATCAATAACTTTTGTAGCTTTAAGGATTCATCTATATTTAATTTAGAATTTTGTGTTTGATAACTTTATTCAATTTTTGTATATTTCCTACTTGCTAAAGCCAGGGCACAGGTAAATATGACATGTATTATAATGGGTTTATGTGACGATTGTTTTGAGTTTACTTAAATTAGAAGTTGTTGTTTTGTTAAGTCTAATAAATGTTGAAATTGATAGCTCTCAATTATACTTTAATGTTAAATATTAGGGAAAAAGAACAATGACTTCAGTAGTATTGGCATCAGTGATACTTGCCTTCAGTCATAAAAAAGATGCCATTAAACAAATATTAAAAATATACTGTCTTTATGTTGTTTCTACATTAATTTATTGATTGACTGTGAAATTATTGCAATATAAAAGTATATTTAACTTTAATGTTAGGTGGGATTAATCACGATTAATTTCAGAAAAATAAATGTAAATAAAGTTATAAAATAAATGTGATTAGTTCAATTTTTTTTTTTTATCTATTGACAGCACTAATTTTAAAATATGTTAAAGGGGTCATATGATGCGATTTCAAGTTTTCATTTCTCTTTGGAGTGCTACAAGCTGTTCATGCATAGATAAGATCCCTGAAGTTGCAAAGACTAAAGTCTCAAAACCAAAGAGATATTCTTATAAAAAAGTTAAGACTTGTCCACGCCCTCCTAAAACGGCTCATTCAAACACGCCCCCACATGTCTACGCCACGATGTGGGGAGATTTTCATAACACCGCCTAAATGTTTCCGCAAAGAATGGGGGTGTGATTTTTATTCTCACTGTAGTATTGTTGCTGCCACCGGCACCATGTCGTGGAGATGCTGCGTTTCGTTGTGAAAGCGAAACTAATTTGTTTGGGCCTCCAAAAGAGGACACCACTAGAAATCAGTGGTTAAGTTGTATTTACAACACTATTCCAGAGCAGTGTAACGCAAATATTCGAGTGTGTGCAGCGTAATTTATGGAGGACTATTTCCTGAACCTGGCAGGAGAGTACCCTACAATGCTGGCTTGCACAAAAGTGGTTTCTATAAAGTGGGGCAATTCCAACTTTGCAAGGACAGTCTTGACGCTTCTGACTCACAGCCTGCAAGTACGTTTCTGCTACTGACTATTCAAACATGAGTTTTGAGCTGTGTAGAGTAGTGCTTGTTGCTTGTCGTTTCTCTGATCACAAATGCAGACACTGTAATGTGCATCGCACCACGTGAAAAAACAGTGTAAACACATTGCATTACACCAAATATTGTTCTTTTTAGCAACGTCATATGACCCCTTTAAAATAGAAAGCGGTTATTTTAAATTGAAATATTTTAAATTGTAAATATTTCACAATATTACTGTTTTTACTGTATCAAACAAATGCAACTTTTAAAATGGTAGTGTATTATAATATAGCATGATGCAGTTTTCGAAGCTTTTGCTCAGCTAATGTTTGATTTTTATTAAGAACATTCCTCGATCATGTTTCAGTCAAGATCAGAGAAACATCACAGGAGCAAACGCAGGGCTCAGGCAGAGAGGGAAGCTCAGCTCAGCGCAGCACAGAGAGCAGTACAGACGCAGTAGAAGGTGCATACCTGGTCGTCTTGTGCTGGGAATTTCAAAGTGCAGGAACCTAAAAGCTGAGAAAACACTTCTGCAGTCAGACAGTGAATGGCTAAAGAGAACAGAGATGCCAAGCACACGTTAGGACACAAAGAACCAACCCAACAAGGACACAAGTGACATGAGTACAGCAAACAAACAAGAGCGTCTGCCCAAAAACCGGCATAAGCAATGCTTTCTGCAAACACCTCACCACCAGAAGAGAATTGCTTGTGCGGTGAACGTAGACCGAACACACACACACGTGGGGCATGAGGCTGGACAAGTGATGAAATGTTAACGTACATCTGTGTTTTGGTAACACTTCATGAAAGTAGTGAGAAAAGTATGGGAATTCTGACTTGACTCAGGAATACCTGTTCATTGACGGTGAGTGGCGCATTGTTTGCAGGGAGCTCCTCAGTGTCCATGATGAAGTCTAAGCTCTGAGGAGGTCACTGATTCTGCATAGTGGTTGAAGGGGATGTTACCAGCTCCACAGTACCACCTGAGACAAAGAAGCTGGTCAATAAGGATTCTTGACAGGATTCCTGACAGCACTTTTGTCTACGCCATGATATAAAAGTTGACCCCATTTAATTCAATTCAATTACATTACATTTACTTTTCCTCAAGAGCTCTTATATTTTTTTAGCCCCTCTGCTATAACCACCTGTCGGAGACCATTTTTCACAATTCAGAGAATTGTAGGTGGTCCCATCCTACATTATTTAATCATTGAATATCCTATTTTAATTGGAAATACTTCTCGATATAGAAGAAAACTATTTATGTTTTAAATATTAAGCTATAAAAAGGTAAAAAAAAAACAAACAAAAAAAAACAAAGTTATTTAGTGCAGCTAAATCGGACAAATATCCTATTTCAATCAGTAATGCTTTACAATGTGGATTAAAAATAAAATAAAAATAAATAAATAAAAAGGTAAGAATTTATGATTTAGAGCAAATAAATCTGACAAATATTCAATTCTAGTTTATTTGTATAGCGCTTTTCACGACACAAATGGTTGCAAAGCAGCTTTACAGGAAATTAAGTTTCTACAATACATTTAGTTTCATTTAAGATTAATTTATTTATATAGCAAATTTCAAAACGACAGAGCCGACCAAAGTGCTGCACAGAAAAGTAGAATTAAGCCAATAACCATATAACAAAACTAGAAAGAAAAATAAATGACAATACACAACACTAAATATACACACAATAAAACTGTATACAGCAGTTACTCCAGCCCATAAGCCTTTTTAAAAAGATTTGTCTTTACTGATGATTTGAATACCTGAAGAGAAGTGGCTGATCGCAAGTAAAGAGGCAAGTTATTCCACAACTGAGGTGCTGCCATCCAAATTTTAACTTCACCCAAACAGTCAAATAATGACTGGAGGGATGTATTCTCATCAGACTTAACAGGTAGATAAATCTGTATGTCATCTGCGTAACAATGATACGAAGTCTGATGCTTACGAAAAATATTAGACAAAGGAAGGAGATAGAGAGAAAACAGAAGAGGGCCTAAAACAGATCCCTGTGGGACACCACATGTACATGCAGCAGAGGAGGAAGTGATGTTATCAATTTTTGCAGAAAACGTTCTCCCCTCAAGATAGGACGCAAACCAGTTTAAAGCTGTTCCCCTGATGCCGACATACTGCTCGAGGCGTTTCAGCAAAATAGTGTGATCAGTAGTGTCGAAGCCTGCACTTAAGTCCAAGAGAAGCAAAACACATTTTCCAGAGTCAACAGCCAGTAACAGATCATTTAACACTTTCAAAAGAGCAGATTCTGTGCTGTGCTGTGCTCTGAACCCAGACTGAAACCTAATATGTCATTATGCTTTAAAAAAGAAGAAAGTTGATGAAAAACAACCTTCTCCAATACCTTCGAAAGAAAAGGAAGCTTAGAGATAGGACGATAATTAGTTAAGACCAGAGGATCTAAAGTAGCCTTTTTAAGCACAGGCTGAATCACTGCATGTTTAAAACATGATGGGACACTGCCACTAATAAGACTATTGTTAATTATAGACTGGATACATGGGTCAATAGTGTCCAGTACTTCCACAATAAAAAAATTAGGGAATCGGATCCAACGAACAAGATGCACGTTTCATATGACAAATAATATCTATTAGATCAGATAGACACAGGCTCAAAACTAGTTAAAGTAGCTAAATTACAGTGATCAACAAAAGAGACATTTCCAGCGTTTGTGATATTAGAGCAAATATTTTGAATCTTAGTAATAAAAAAAACTCGTACTAAAAAAATCATTGCAAACTGCAGGACACACCTATGGAAATGTAGTATCAAAAGGATTTAAAACCTTATTAATAGTACTAAATAATACTTTTGGTCTACCAGCATTGCTATTAATCAAATTGGAAAAATAAGATATTTACTAAATATATTTATTAATATCCCATTTCAATCAGAAATACTTTACTGTATGGTAGAAAATATGATTTCAAACATTAATTTTTAAAGGTAAACAAAAAAAGTATGTGATTCATTGCAGCTAAATCTGACAAATATCCCATTTCAACCATAAATACTTAACAATATGGAAGACAATTATCATTTTAAATATTAAGTTATAAAAGTAAAAAAAAAAAGTCAGATTTAGTTGCACTACATAACTTTTTTACTTTTATAACTTAATATTTAAGTTAATATTAAAATTATCTTCCATATTGTGAAGTATTTCTGGTTGAAATTGGACATTTGTCTGATTTATTTGCACTAAATCGAATAAATATCCCATTTCGATTAGCACTACATCACAATATGAAGAAAAACTATTATTTAAAATACAATATTAGGTTGTTAAGGTAAAAAATACATGTGATTTAGTACAACTAATTCTAACAAAAATCTCATTCTCTAATCAGAAACACTTCACATAAATATTGATTTAAATATTAAGCTATTAAGGAAGAAAGGGTGTATTCACACCTGTCTTGTTTGGTTCGATTGAATCAAACTCAAGTTCGTTTCCCCCCTTGGTGCGGATCTTGTGGGGGTAAACAACCGTACTGAGACCCAACTGAAGAGGTGGTCTCAGTCCGCTTCCAAACGAACTCTGGTACGGTTGAATGGATGAACCAGTGAATGAATCGCATTAAGCACAAGTGTGGTTTTGCTTACAGTTTCTGATTCACTTGCAACAATGGCAGTGTGAAAGCGAACCGCACCAAACAAAACAAACAAACAAAAACAACATTGTATTTGGTCCGGACCAAAGAAAGTGAACTAGTGAACTTTCCTGGTGTGAATACACCCTTAGGTGCACTAAATGTAACAAATACTTTAAAAAAAAAAAAAACTTCAAAATATTACAATCCAGGTAACTGGAAGAACGTAATCACAGTTCTTAAATCTGGTACATTATTTCTAAGTATAAATGGACCGAGCATGCTCGAATGTCATAACTGTGCAAGTGCAATTTAAGATGTATGTGTTGCATTAAAAATGTGCGCATGTAATTATCCTAAAACCAATAGAGCATTATGTAAGCCTTGCGCATTTTCACATCAAGCACCAGGCCTGTGAGGTACTAGTGCAGCCCTCCCAACACATTCACAATGCAATAATAAAAACTCTCCTCACGGGACACACACTTCATCTACTAATCACACTCCTCACATGCCCATATGCCACGACTCGGGACGGCATTTGATGTATTTCCTTTCTCTTTATCATAAATATATAAATTATGCTAATTAAGACCATTGCATATTAACCAAAAACTCATTTCGAGTCCGAGACTTCGTATTGCGTTGTGCAAAAATAACGTGCAAGCTGTGACCATATTCACGACTTACCCGCTGAAAGGTGGGATATTTTCTTTATTTCTCCTCCTTCGGCGAGCTTTGCCACAGTTTGTTTTAAATATGCATAATTAGAAATTCATCTCACAGCTTCAGACGCGCGCTACGAATGCACACAAAAGAGCTATTTGCATTGATAAGGAGGCTCGGAAAGCGCTGGTCCTCTTTTTAACTAAATATTTAATGACGTCTATCCGTTAACTGTCGTGCCGGTGAAGCAAGCGCACCTTAATAGCCAAGGTAAACCCTTATCTGCAGAAAAGTGCCGAAAAATTAACACAAATTTGCTCTTTTGCACTACGTCATGAACATAATTTATGCAGGCCGAGTCTTGCATTGAAAAAATGGCGCTGGCTCGACAGAACTGGAGCGATGGCCGTCTTAAAGGGACAGTACACAGTGTTCCTGCAGTTCACTGCACTTGAGTCAGACTGCAATATTGGTACTGTGTGAGGTTATGCTTTCACAGGAAAATTACTCATATCAATAAAGAGATCAATTTATTTTGTATGAATTATTATTGTTTAATGGCGATAAAAATAATATTCTTCATGCTCATAATTAATATTAGTACTATTATATTGTTGTTTCTCATAAACAATGATGATGTGAATAGAAAGTATAAGTATTTAAAATATGAATATTCATGTTATTCAATTAATGCCGTTTTTAAAGTTTTTAACTTTTAAAAGAAATCCTATAGGCGATTTTTATTACATGATAAAAATGTAAAATATACAGATAAACAAAACAGACAATTACGTTGTTCGCTACACTATTCAAACCCTTGAATCCAACTATAATATTGCTACATTGTGAGGTTATGCTCTAATAGTAATATTAATAATGACATCAATTTATTATTATTATCACTTATAAAAATTATGACATAACATGGGTAATCATGACTACTATTACTATTGCTGTGTTTCTTCAAAATAACAAAATATATATTTTTAAGAATTATTGATATTCATGTCCTTATAGCTCTGTGTCCTTGTACCTCTTCTAACACATTCAATGAAAACATGCAGGCATATTATGATTCCATGTAAAATATTAATAAACAGAACAATAGGGGCAATTTAAATTTTAAATGTAATTATTAAAACATGGCATCTTAGCACTTACAAAACTGTATTCCTTTAGCAGATGCTTTTATCCAAAGAGACTTACAAATGAGGAATACTTAATGTAAATCAAGAAATGGAATGATAAAGAAAAAAGAGTTTGGCTGCAGCCCAAGCGGTTTAATCTTCAAGCACAGTTTTCCCTCTGATTGTTCCCCAGAGATGATCATTTTAGGGCACTGCAGACAAATGCATCTGTTGCATTGTTATGTGAATCTCTATTGTGATGATTGCATGATTTTTGAGAAAGCGTCATGCACACCATTAAATGCATTCAAAATGAGATGTTCTCTGCTCATGTCCTTTTTTCAAGAAAATCAGATGCCTATTGATGCATATTCGTATTTGTGATTAACAAGGCATATTCCCTTTTTTTTTTTTTATGAACTGGCTTATGAAAGAGACACCGTGTCTCTATACACACACTGTGTCTTTCCTCTGTTGCCAAGCCAGCTGGCAAACACTTCCATTTGCATGCATTAGCAGCATATTGCCATGGAGCTCAAAGGAGTACTGGGATTGCTGAATACAGACGAATCTGTAATTAGGTTCACATCCAGTATACAGGCCCCAACTAATACAGAGAAGTTCCATTTTAGATGTACTAAAGGCACCTTTATACTGCCTAAGGAGCCTGTGGGCCTAGCCACAAAAATGCATAAATGACATTTAATTTAGTCACACCGGTGTAAAACAAAATTTGGATCATCGTTCCTATTCAAAGTCTGATCCGTAATATATTGGGTTGAATACTGCAATTAAATTAAACAATCTTAATGAAACCTGCTTGGCATACTTCCCAGGGCCTGATTATGCAATATTACTTTAGGTTCATCAAGTGTGCAGAATCATTCCATACTATCTAATCCTTTGAGTAGACAGGAATTCATATTACATGCTGAGATCAATAATAATGTTAAGTGGTAATAATGTTAATGTTAGTGGTGTCAAACGATTAACTGCATCCAAAATAAAAGTTTTTGTTTACATAATATATGTGTGTGTACTGTGCATATTTATTATGTATATATAAAGACACACACATACAGCACATATTTTGAAAATATTTACATTTATCTACATGTATATATTTAGTAGATTTTATATATTTAAGCCAATAGACAATAAATAATTCAGAACATAAACAACATACCAAACTGTCAACACATAAGTAATAGCAGGGGATGTTGCCACTCTGTATTTGGGGTAAGATGTCAAAATGAATCAGCCTGTCATTACAGAAAACTGTAATTAATTAATGGAATATTAAATTGTGACACATGAAACGGCATGTGAAACCTTGCCCTGATCTGATATTTATTAGAAGTACTCTTAACCTGAAATCACAGTCCAGTATTTTTGTTAAAATCTACCTTGTCTGCATGTTTGCTAGTGTAGTTTTATTACAGAAATATTAAGAGAAAACCAACATGAAAACCACTTGAGAAAATACATAATCGTGTAACTGGACTTGCCTTTGTGACTGTGACACCTGCCCTACGTATAAACACAAATATTTCACGTATATATATACCTAAAATTCAATATATGTGACCCTGGAGCACAAAACCAGTCTTAAGTCGCTGGGGTATATTTGTAGCAACAGCCAAAAACACATTGTGTGGGTCAAAATTATCAATTTTTCTTTTATGCCAAAAATCATTAGGATATTAAGTAGAGATCATGTTCCATGAAGATATTTAGTAAATTTCCTACTGTACATATATCAAAACTTCATTTTTGATAAGTAATATGCATTGCTAAGAACGTCATTTGGACAAGTTTAAAGGCGATTTTCTCAACATTTAGATTTTTTTGCACCCTCAGATTCCAGATTTTCAAATAGTTGTCCAAATATCGTCCTATCCTAACAAACCATGCATCAATGGAAATATTATTTATTCAGCTTTCAGATGATGTATACATCTCAATTTCCAAAAATTGACACTTAAGACTGGTTTTGTGCTCCAGGATCACATATATTCTGTAATTTTATAATCTATAGAATAACGTTTATTTTTACAGTATGAAGTGGGGCTTACAGAGACTTTAGTTTTTGCGATAATATGAGTCATGAGTTTCTCTTTAATAGGGAGCGGCGTCCAAAAACCGATGCGTGCGTGACGTAGCTCCTCCCAACACAAATATACTCAAAGCGTAGCTCGACGAAAACAAGGAAGTAACGAGTCAAAAACAGACGAGGAACTTTGAGTAAACCTTATATTTATTGCCATTTAAACGCAGAATTCGGTCTGTTGAAATTCTCGTCCTCTAGAAAATATTATCTACAGTGAAGAACAATGAACAACAAAGGTAAATACACGATCTTCTGCTATTTTTCTTAGCCGCTTCCTAGCAACTACCAATGGAGTTAGCCAGCATAACTGACTTACATAACAAACGATTTTACATACTGAACTCTTATTGATTATGTGCCAAAAACATCTGTCATCGACTATTTCCTGACGGGCACTGTAATATTTAACGCGGCAGTGTCTTTTTTAGCGGACTGGGTGGTGTTTTGGACTGAAAACGGGTAAAGGGTGACTAGCATTAGCTTGGCTGCTATAGCGCGACGACGTGATCGGAAAGGTGACCTCATTAAGAAAGCGAGACGTTCACAGCATCAGTTTAATCATTTAATTAATCTAATTGAAATGTGTTTCATCAATACACTGTGTGGTATTTATTCAAGAACCGTTTGTCTTATGTTTCTATTGTGATTTAGCTGTCAGTGAAGACGGGCCTTTTGTCTCTGATTTGTTTTTGTGTGTGTTTCCACATCCATATTTCTTATAGCAAGTCATTTGTCAGTAATCATTTCTGTTTTGGTCAACATCACAAAACATTTGAATAACATGTCTGGGTCGCTCCAAAATTATTTATATTCTTTTGGAAATGTATTTTATTTAAATGTTTTAATTTAATCCACATTTCAAGCCTTTCTAACGTTACTCTGGTTTAAGGAAAACTGCTGAATGGTTTCTTTTGGTCGGTATCTTTAGTGCAAAACCAAAATATTGCTGGCTACTATACAGTAAATACATTATTAATCTTTTTCTCCGTGCAGGTTCATATCCACAACAAGCTGTTTACCCTCAGCAGAGCACAGCACCCGTTTATCCGTCTGCTATGCAAGTCCCTCCTCAGGTGTCTGCATATCCAGATGCCCCTCCTCCATACTCTGAGGTAACCAGTATTAATTACTCTTTCTCTGGTTGTCAATGTACAATATCTCATTAAAGCATTCAAGTGGGTCTTTTTACAATGTCACATTTTAATCTAGTACTATATTAAAAAAACAACTTGTTTTGGAAGCACTTCAGAAGCATTTTCAAAAATGTATGTTTCATTACTCAAGATTCCCGCTAAAGATTCTTCTGAAAACATGAATCATTTTTGGAAAATGTGCTTGATGAATCATCTGTTGTGATGCAAGTGCCACCACTCAGACAGACAAAGGAAATATTGTCAACATGATTTTTATCATGAGTTTTAAAACCTTAATAAAAATCCTTAATTTTTATATAAAATTACAGGAAAAGTGATATAATAAAAGCGATCACTGTTCAATAAAATGTTAATCTCATTAATTATAACTTCAGGCTATTATACGGTTGCAGATTTGTGTTTAACTGTATTTTAATATGGCTTTGAGTGCAGCTAATAAAAAATAAAAACAACTTTTTATATAGCCTGAATTCTGTGTTTATTCCATAAAAAAAAGATTACAGTAATTTACGTTTTCAAATTTTGTAATGTTTCCATCTTGCAGGTTTATCAGCCCAGGTATATGGCTCCTCCCCCAGCCCCTGGACAGATGCCCCAAATGACCTCAGCTTACCCTGGTACTCAGATGTACATGCCCATGCATGCTCAGACTGTGCCAATGGGGGCCATGGCCCCTAGTGTCCCAATGGCATATTATCAGATGGGGCCCATGTACCCCCCTGGTTCCACTGTCATGGTGGAAGGTGGATTTGATGCTGGAGCTCGCTTTGGGCCTGGCAGCAGTACTTCCATTCCTGTGAGTATTCCCAGTAAACACCCAGGATATCCTATGCATTTAGCAACCTACATTTAAGGGAATAATTTACCCCAAAATGGAAATTTGCTAAAAATCTACTCACTCTCAGGTCACCCAAATTGTAGATTAGTTTGTATCTTCATCAGAACAGATCTGGAAAAAAAATATCTTTTGTCTGCAGTGAATGGGTGTCGTCAGAATGAGAGTTCAAAACAGCTGATAAAAACATTACAATAATCCACATGAATCAAGTCCATAAATTAACATCTTGTGAAGTGAAAAGCTGTGTGTTTGTAAGAAACAAATCCATCATTAAGATATTTTAACATCAAACCTTTGCTTCCAGCTAAATATGAGGCCATAATTATTAAAAATGCTTCCTGTGAAAAAGTTGTCTCGTCTGAATCAGGAGAGAAATATGCACAGATCAAGCACAGTTTACAAGCAAAAACAGTTCTGTGGATTTTGATGTGAGAGGACAACAGGGGATGGACTTTTTCGCTGGAGAAAGCATCACTATCGTATTTGTGTCAGACACAATGGTTTAGTTAAAACATCTTAATGGATTTGTTTCTACAAACATGCAGCTTTTCACAAGATGTTAATTGATGGACTGTGATCTTTTATCAGCTGTTTGAACTCTCATTCTGAGATGATGAAATTCTAAACATCTCTAATTCTTTTTCAGTGAAGAAACTATCGATATATCTTGGATGGCCTGAAAGTCAATACATTTTCACCAAATTTTTATTTTTTGGTGAATTATTCCTTTAAGCATATCCAGTTTATGTTGGAGGATCTGATCTGATTTGATTCGAGATGTGGGACAAAACATTTTATTTATACGTTTATTAGGTATTTAAGATGTATTTGTTTTATTTAACCATGGCATCATAATATGTTAAGAAATTATTTAGGATTTTTAGATTATTTCCTTCATTTTGAGCAAAATCAGGAAAATGATGTGATATGGAAACAAATGTGGTCAAAGACTTTATTGTGAAAATTAGGAGGTTTCACTAAACGTTTACAGATTAATAAAAAAAACATCACTGTGATTATTTTTTTTCACACATCTGTAGCCTGTTTTGTCCCTTAACTCAATAGTCAGTTCACACAAACTTAGTGAGATTCCTTTAAGGTTCAGTCTGTTTTGAGATATTTTAAGTTATGACTTCACATTTACTCTTGGCCTGAAAATGCAGCTGATGAAGTATGAATTTAATTTATATATTCGTCTTCACATTCAAGCCTGCACCTCCTGGACACCTCCCTAACGCGGCTCAGATGGCAGCCATGCAAGGTGCAAATGTGATGATGACCCAACGTAAGGGCAACTTTTTCATGGGCGGCTCCAACGGCGGTTACACCATCTGGTAACAGTGAGCACCCCCCTGGGCCTGGACCGAAGCCCTCCTTCCTTCTCCCTGGTTCCCTTTACCTGTTCTCCCACCCCTGCCTCCTTTGGGGCTGCTTGGCTAAGCCACAATACTGATTTAATCTAATGGAATGTAATATTTTAGAGCCCCTTACTCAAGGTACAATACGCCGCTGTTGATAAAATTGTGTAATATCGCAATTACACGATGTATAACACAATTATTGCGTATTCACAATTAAAAAGCGCATGATAATTGTAGGTTGGAACTTCTAGTGAATCATATGTCATCTACTATAATTATTGGTTGGCTAATTTAGAGAGTAAACAACTTTAAGGTGAAGACCAGGTCATTTTTACCTTTATTGACTCTTACAACTCCATTTTTACAGTACATTTTCTAGTTTTTGGTTGTTGTCTTGAGCCAGAGATCATGCCAAGAGAACTGCCGGGTCAGTTTGATCATCTGTGTAAAGTAGCTATGCACTTGAAACTTTCTCTTTGAAAAGTATGCTTAACTACGCCTTTCATTCATATTATTAAGGTCTTGTCAGATATGTAAAATGCAGATTTAAGCACTCTTAATCAAAGAGAAACATGTGTTTACAACTTCAAACAATGGCGGCGTATCGTACCTTTGGGCAAGCTTACATAAATATTATCCGGTGCCAAAACTGCACCATTATTTAAAAGCAAAGGAATTTACAAATGAATGAACCTAAATGCAGTCAAAGAGAGAGTGAACAAGATTAACTAAACTGGTTCAGAAAAGTAGGATTTTATTTTTTTTCCAATATTTCCCCTCCAATGTCGGATACCCAGAGCTGTACATATAGCCGTTTCACTTAGTTTAGCGTGTGTTATGTGTGTTCCAGCTATATGTGCTTCTACACAAACTTTTTAACATTTTCCACAAAGGTAAAGTTGTTTACAGAGGTCAGGGCTTAATCAAGAGACAACATAATTTCAGTATTTTAAATGATTTGGCACATCAAGCTTTCTTTTTTTGTGTGTGTGTGTGTGTGGGGAGCTGCTTGTACCAAAGATCTGGACTAGAATGCACTAAAAGCTTTTCGCTTTTTGTAAGTCTTCTGTCATAGTACATCTGCACACATATTCATACTGAAATAAACATATCATATTTAGATGATGGTGATTGCTTTCCAGGCAGAGCACACCACTGCTGTGACTGCATTTTCTAGGGGTTGTGTTTTAAAAATATATAAATGTTTCCTAGTTGCATCTTGATGTTTCTGCATGCACTTTTCAGTAGTTTTGTTCTTAATAAAGAATTTTCATTGTAAAAAAATTTAGGAGTACTACAAGATTAATTTGTGCACTGTCAACCAATTCTGAAATGTTTTTGCAGATTTCTTTTGTACATATGCTTTTAAATGCGAATAGCGTCAGTTAGAATTGGTGTTGCACTGATGATTTTCAAAGCAGTAGCAGCAAATACAACGGCTGAGAAATTGTGGTGTTGATTTGTAAATGTTTCGCAAGGGATTAAAGTTTTCCTCTCTCTCTAGTCTCTAATGTGATTTAGAAAAATACCTGACAAAAAAGGAAAACCTCAGAGTTACACCAGCAGTTGTCTCCACTGCTTTTTGCGCTTCTAATTTATTTAATTGCTAAATCTTCATTTCTACTCCCATCAGTGATAGAATGACATTCAAAAGCAGCCTTTCCTCTTCGACACTACACGCTTAAGTTCTGTAGCAGTTATCTGTTTTAGATGTGACTGTAAATCTAAAATGCTGCTTTTTAGATTTTGCTAGATAGCACAGAGGTGAAATGCTTATAAATGCTCCGTACATTCACTGGTATCAAATTATTTTTTGGTCACTATACCATCTATATTTTCTGATTGAATTTTAAAATATAGGAAATTTTATGCTAGCCTGGCAAATGGACTCAATTTTAGGCTTTACATGTATCAGGTGCATCACTGGGTATCCGACACTACAGTACTGTTCTAAAGGTTTTGCCCATTTGAATAAAAAAAAGACCATTCAGGTAGTATTTCTCTCTGCAAATAAAGGAAAAAAAGGTTTTTTTGATGATGTAAAAAAACAAAAAACATGCCAAGTATGCTGGCATTGCCTTAGCACCATTCCTATAATTTTCTGTGACGTAGGCTTCTGACCTGGTAGTTTCCTAACCTGACTTTATGCCATTCCTTATTTAATCCCATTTCATTTATACTTACTTTGCTATGAAAATAACATAAGGCAAAAAACATGAGGGCAAAGCCTTCAGAACTCAATATCTGTTTCAACTTAGCGCAGCATTTTATCATGGCATGTGGCACCGTGCGTTTGTGTATGCAATGTAGCGGATACACTGCTTATCTTGAGCCTCAATACCATGACAGTCATGTATGGTATACGTCTATGTGGGCACTACAGTTCAGGGAACCCTTTTGATTTTTTTTCTATATATATATATATATATATATATATATATATATATATATATATATACATATATAATATAAAAAGATTGTGATGGGTTAGAATGGATGCACACTGCAGCATCAAGGAACCGAGGTCCTTCCTAGTTTGCTACATGACAAAATGGTCTCCAATGAAAATGTGGTGCACTTAACTTTTTTTATACTAAACCTTAAGTATAAAACAAAATTTAGAATAAAAGCTATTTTGAATTTTGACAATCTGTGTTGTAATATGTCTTTCACTGGTTCATGTTTATATATTTTTTGTCTGCTTGGTTGTATATTTGGAGGTTTATCTCCAGGTTCTTACAAATGTTTGTCAAAAGTCACCAATTCATTCCAATGAAATAATGACTCTAGATATTGGAGATGATGCATTATATTTTTGTCAATCACAATTCTTATAGGAAGTTAAATATCTTACAAAATATAATTTTTGCGCCAACAAAACTATTAGCACAGAATTCATTTCAAATTAAATCTTAATTTTGGTTTTACTTGCAATTTTCAACTAGCTAGAGACCTGTATTTGACATTGTGTTATAATCAATAACTGCAGTATCATATTGATAGCGCAATTTAAAAATATTACTCAGAATCGGATATATAAATTTCATTCATTTTCATAACAAATAACATACGACTGTAACCCTGCACAAAAAAATATCAAGTATCATATATGCATCTGATATTATGATCAGCATGTTTATGTTTACAAATAATAACAAATTTGGCACTGTTACAGCATGCCTATGTAACAAAAATACATTTTGAATTATAAAATGTCAATAATAATAAAAAAAGAAAGTAAAATACATTTAAATGTTTTATAAGGCACTGAAACAGTGGACTCTCCAACTATTCATAATCTAAGAATTCCGCCAATAAATAAAGCAAAATGATCAAAGGGAAAAGGCATTTTGAAAAGCTGCAAATGAATAAAGCAAATTTGTACAGTGCCTCTAATGTTTGCCGTTTGATTGAGGTGCAGTGCCACTTATGCTACTTGAACGCTAGTAATAACTGATAATGATTCCATAATTACTGATAAATAATTTGTTGATAACTACTGCATATGAACCTTCTTGTTTCTGCTGAAGCAGCGAGTTTAGAGTTTGTTTTTAGTGAACTATAAACTATATACAAACGTATAAAAACTTGACAGCAAAAAAATGATTGTCCCAGTAACTTTACCATACGAAAACCGATAGTGAGCTTATTGACCTCATGAATAAACAACTTTTTACTTTGGCTTATCCTCCCAACATAAAACTCGACCTAGCAGTATCCCTTCAACTAAACATTCTTTCATACAGCACAGACTAGTGGTTTATGTCCCATATATCTTGCACATACACCTCTCTACATAGACTATTTAGATGTCTGCAGCAGTCCATGCGTATTGATCATGGGTTAAATCCCTCTGATGCTAAGCAGTTCAGATGAAGTATTCCTTCTTGTTTTCAGTGACGGTTTCATTGTAGACCTGGTCAGGGTCCACTCCTGGAGCAGGTTCACCTGCGGTTCTGTAAACACCCTTACTGTGGCACAGGTATCTGTACAGCAGGAACCCACAGACAACAAGGGTCAGCAGGATCAGGGCAATTACCACTAAAAGAGAAAAGAAAAATCATTTTAAACAGCCAGAAATATGCAATAAATCAAACAAAGTAAATGGTACTCTTCAAGGTTACACTTTATTTTGATGGTCCGCTTTACTATACATAACTTTGCAACTACACATCACCTAACTCTCATTATAGTATTAGTAGACTGTAGTTATTTACAGTTAATATAATGTCTGTTAAAGAGCCATCAAAATAAGGTGTTATCAGATATTAAGCAAAGACAGTCTACTAGAACTATAATGCTATAATTTTTAGTAAAAAAAAAAAAAAAAGAACCATTAAAGAATGTGTTAACCAAAAAAATAATAAAATATATAATAATACAAATATATTAAAACCTTTTAAAAATAATAATAATAAAGGTATTCTGAAAGTAGAGGCTTTGGAATGAATCTATAAATATAATTAAAATCACATGATTTAAAAAAAAAAAAAAAAAAGTCTTCCTAATTTGGAAATCAAACTTGTGCATGTTTCATATGGCATTATAAACAAATACACAATTGATATGAAATAATACATGTAATTGATATAATAAAGTATCATTTACACAATCCAACCTGACAGATAATGGCAAAACAACTCAGCAAAATAATTCAATTATTGATATATAATAAATAGACTATTAATAAAAAGTTTTAACTTTTGTTTTTAGGAAATGAATACCTTTATTCAGCAAGGATGCATTCAATTGATCAAAAGTAACAGCAAAGATATAAAATGTTATAAAATATTTCTATTTCAAATAATGCTGTTCTTTTGCACTTTCTATTCATCAAAGAACTATGAAAAAATACGTTTATTGTGGTTTACATAATATGTAGTTTTCAACATTGATAAGAAATGTTTCGGCAAAATCAGCATATTAATGATTTCTGAAGGATTATGTGACACTGAAGAGTACTGGTTGTTGAATATTCAGCTTTGCAATGACAGGAATAAATTACTTTTCAAATATATTAAAATAGAAAACAGTTATTTTAATAATAATGGTAATAATATTTCACAATATTACTGTTTTTACTGTATTTTTGTATGTCTTTCAAAAGAAAATCTTACATGACAATATATAAAATTGGTCACAAGCCCAAATCTGGAAGTTGTACATGACGAATGACCCAAACCAGACCCAAAGGCTTGAGGTTTGAGTCAGGTGGCAAACCTCTAATATGTAATATTATCATGACACCTGCTGGCAAACACTGTGTATACTGTGTACCTATCACCACTAAAGCATTCTAGGATTGTCCAAGTCATTAAGGTAATACACTAGAAGTCAATTACCTCCAATGACAGTCGTGTCTGTTTGCGATGGAGCTGCAGTTGTTGATGCAACATCTATCCCTGAGGAAAAAAGAACACAACACTGAAGATGACACAAAACCTGTATGTCAAGATTACATGCACTAAATGTGGAATTACAACCATTTCCAGCTCGAGAAACTGCTCAGCATTGTTGAAGAGTAATCAGATTAATAATCAATGCAACATGGCACTGTGTTAGGCATTAACTGTGCATAGATTTTATTTAAAGCTTAAGTATTGCCTCTAATAAAACATTTCTAGACCCAAATGAGGTCAGGCTAGACTCGTGTACAAATATTAAGTAAGCAAAATAAATAGTGCTAGTGCCAAGATTATGTTATACTAGCCTATTACAATGTTCAGATTCATTGTTTGATATGAGTGAGTGACACCTGAAGCCTGTGAGGGAAACTTTTAATGCTCTTCAAGCAGTTTGCTCTTTATATTACAAGACAAGATGTAGAACTTACCGGTAGGTGCAATGCTAGTCATGGTGAAAGTCATAATTGTATTAAAACAGATACCTATATGGAGCAAAATAAACAGTGTTGAGTCATTTCAACATGAAAAATTATAGTTCCAACTGTGACTTTATAAATATGTGCTTTCTGTAACAGACGAAGACTTGTTCGGTAAACTTCGGTTAAAACATTAACTAAATGTGGACAAGCATCACTGGGATGTGAGACAGATATACTGCTCAACCTGTACAGTTTGTGTCCCACTGAGGCCTATTGGTGTTGTTTGACGAGAGGGACACTTATATGTGGGTGGAGGAATAGGAAATTGTGTATTAAATGTTCAGGGACTTAAATATCATTCTGACTTTTAGAAATGTTACATCTTGACTTTTTGAAAGACAAGTACTATTCAAAGACTTATGTCAACCTGCTTTTTAAAATATTTATATAGCTATACATCACAGGTTAAGGGTCATTCTATAAAACGGGTGCTATTTCTAATCTGATATGGCCATTTTTTAAACATTGTGTTATTATAAATTGTATTATTAATTGCACATAATTGCTATTTCAAGCTAAATTAATGGTGTAGTTCACTCAAAAAAGAAAAGCTCCTGAAAATTTGCTCACCCTCAGGCCATCAAAGATGTAGATGAGCTTTTTTAACGTTAAATATATCTTAATGATGGATTTGTTTCTTACAAGCATGCAGCTTTTTGATTTACAAGACTTTAATTGAAGTCGTGTGGATTATTGTGGTGTTTTTATCAGCTGTTTGGACTCTCATTCTGACGGCACCCATTCACTGCAACAACCTCATCAACATCTCGGTGAGTCAATTTTCAGCAAATTTTGTATTTTCGGTCAACTGTTTCTGTAATGCTTTTTTATACATTTTAGACCACAATTAAGCTTGTTTTGAAATTAAACAGTTTTAAACTTTATATTGACGTTAAACATGTTCAAAATCATATTAAAAAAGCTTTCCTGTAGCTCAAATAGTAGAGCATGGCGCTAGCAACGTCTTGGGTTCGATTCCCAGAGAAAGCAAGAGCTGATAAAATGTAAAAACTGTAACTTGAATGCAATGTAAGTTGCTTTGGATAAAAGCGTCTGCTAAATGCAAAAAGAGAATTTAATGCTGATTTTGGTTTATTACACAAAATCATAGTAATGTGATTGACAAGCATACAACAAAAAATACATTATTACTTCACTTGTTGAAAGGATGTCATTATGACAAACTATTTTATTTATTGAATTACTATTTGAAAAATGCTAAATTATGTTCCCCATAACATGGGGACACAAGTATTTTTAATAATACGTAAATTAAAATCTAAAAAAATACAGAGATGTTATTATTATATATTACATTTACAACGACTATATATAATAGGATAAAATGCTAGTTTGAAGAAGTTGGATACACGTCAGATAAGGCATGATGAAAGACAAAGATTTTCTTTTTTTTTAATGCTGTGGTAAGGGGAAAATGTCAATATTAATATACATTAAATGTTTGCATTAGCTTTTCATTATTTAACTCATTTACCCACTTAATGCATATAATGTACACAAACCTGTCTATGACACAAAAGCACCCGTTTTGTCTATTGAGCCATAAAGTTATAAATAAAATGCTGTGGCAGCAGTCATATGTCTCACTTCCTAAACTGAATCAACTTTCCTTCTGACAAATCTCGTAGGGTTAAAACACAAAGCTCATTTTTAATGTTTCTCATTGTGATGTAGCCAGTATAGCTCACCTCTAGAGGTGCTGGGTCCCCAAATAACGTTACACAAAGAAACGATTGTTTGTTTGTTTGCTTGTAGTAGGGTCAACCTAAAACTGTAATCCTCACGATTCCGTTGATTTGATTTGATTTATAGTAGTCGGAAATCCCCTCTCACACTGTGAATGATCAAAGAGCTGTAAAACTCATTATCAGCTGTTCAGACATTTGAAAGATCCACTTCCAGCCCAACATGAACAAAAAAACGTACCTGCTTGAGTGTCAAAGTCGCGGATAAACTACTTTTAATTGAAGATGCAGATCACTATTATCAAAGTTTCAACTTCAGACCGAGAAATCATGAAAAGTAAGCAGCGTTCAAGCCAAAGCAGAACAGTGTGAAGCCACCACAACCCATCTAGTGACGGAATCGTTTACTTGATTCGGATCTTTTAAGTGAATCGGTTGAATGAACTGGTTCACAAATCCAGTCTGAACGATCCGTTCTGAGCGGTTTTCGAGTCAATAGCCCTAAAACGATTTATTCGGACACAACTGTTGTCATGATAAACCTGGATTTTGAAAAGCACTGGAAAAAGGTTTACAACTTGATGTATGGCAGTTTTATCAACGCACTAACAAACAGCTAGATGTAAAATAAATGTCGTTTTATTCATTTATTTTTACTATTTTATTAAAACATGTAAAAACGTTTTGTGACTAAATATATATTTAGGCCTAATGTAAATGCAAAAAAAAAAGTTGAGTTATTAAATTATTTTATGAGATATATCATAGCTCAACAAACTGAACTGGGGCACATGACATAAAATAAAAATAAAAAATGATAATAAACTACATTTTTCATTTCATACGTTTCATTACGGCCAGATGACGTAATTGACGCAAAGAATCATTTAATCCTTCCTTGGAACAGTTCGAAAGAGTCGATTCTCTGAAACGAGTGACTTCCCTTCGCGTTCACGAGCGTTTCCTCCAGCCCGCTCCCGCGAAGAATCAAACAATGGTCGCGTTCCACGAAATGACTAATATTAACCAACAACCACCACCCTAAAGCATGCTAGACTAACCTCTGAAAAAAAGAAAGGTGATTTTGATCATTAGTTCAATTGCTTATAAGTGCGTGACGGAAAAAAGGTCAAATAATAGGCAACTGAGTGGCAAGTACATTTTTATTAATGTATTTAATTATGGATGATTGTCAAGTAGCCTACGTTATAAACATTTGTTCCTTTGATCAATTAGATACATGTATGTCATATAGGCTATTGAGTTATGTATCTAAAAACATTAAAATCCTTAAGGAAGACCACCACATACAGTGAATCAGACAATCCATGAAAGTGATTATATTCTAAAAGAATCTGTTCTTGAATTAAAACCCAGAATTTAAATATTTCTCTGAAAAAACATATCTCAAAAGATCAAGCATGAAAAAAAAACACGAGAGAGTGCAGTATTTTACATCCTCAGTTAGGTCCGATTCCAGTGTATTGCCAATAAACAGTGCGCCTTTTCTGTAAACAGATATGAAATTTAAATGAAAAACACATTAAGCCATCTACTCATAGTGGATTAAATGAAACACATGAGCACAACGTGAGTGTGAGTTGGAAGTGCTCTCAAATTATGCTGACCTTTTGTCTGCTATTTAGGGGCCTCTGTTGTCGCTCCCTCCTTCACCTCTCCTGACGGACGGTCACCCTTGAAAAACAGGTCAAACAAATAAAAAGTTACATTTAAGAATGAACATAATGGTTATGTTCAGAAAGAAATACTTACTGGACACTGCAGTATACTATCTATCTACTATATTTTTCAAACAGTAGGAAGCACATAAAACAGTAGGAATTGACTGCGAATGAAAAGTTGTTTATATGTTACTGTTACAACAGATTTCAATTTCAAATAAATGGTGTTTTTTGATCTTTCTATTCATCAAAGAATCCTAAAAGAAAAAATGTAACATTGTTTCCACAAAAATATTAAGCAGTGCAAATTATTTCAACATCGATTGTAATAAAAAAATGTTTCTTGAACATCAAATCAGCATATTATAATGATGTCTGAAGGATCATGGTGACAATGAAGACTGGAGTAATTATGAAAATTCAGCTTTGCCATCACATAAATAAATTACAGTTTAAAATATATTAAAATAGAAAACATTTTTTAATGTAATTATTATTATTATTATTTTACAATATTGCTGTTTTTACTGTATTTTTAATCAAATAAATGCAACCTTGGGGAGTATAAGAGACTATAAAACATTTAAAAAATCTTAATTATTCCAAACTTTTAAGTGTAACGACAAACAGTAGTGAATGTTTTTAAAAGACGTCTCTCTCTCTCTCTATCATATGCACTTATGTATTGTATAATGTTTACACCTTTACAGAACTCACATTGTTTGAAGCCTCAGGTTGTTCCATATCTGATTTAATGTCATGAGCTATTCCATTCTCCACACCTGAAGGCCCATCGCCCCCTACCATCTCAGGTGATTTTTGATCTTTGATCTTGGAGCTTTCAGTGATATTTGAGTTTGGTTTCAGTTCACTCTCATCACTGTCCTCTTCAGAAGACTCCTCCTCGCATGGCGTCTCTTGATCTGAGGACTCCTTCTTTTTGGCTTTCTTGTCTTCCTCCACTGGTTTATCTTCAGAGGAGCTGGTGTTATCCAGTTGTGGCTCATGGGGCGAGGTACCTTCCTCTGTAAAATAATCTAGTCTTGTAGGGCTGCCTTTTGCATCTTTGGCACCAGAGACGTTGGCATAAAGGGGTTGAGAGCTGGTGGGGCTGGTCTGCTTAGGGCTGTATGACCCATATGCTGGTCTGTCAGACCTAAAACTGGACGAGTTGTCTCTCCTGTAATAGAAAATATACAGAGAAATATGTTAGTTTGAATCTTATAGGATATATCCTAAGAAAGCTATATCACATTATTATTATTATATTGGCCAAAATAGATTGAATTAAACAAATACACATACAACTACTAGTAATTTTGTGTAATTTTAGACTTTTGATTTAAAATTTTAGAGTAACTCATTGCTTGAACCATAAATGGCAACACTTTGTTATTAATCATGCACATTCACCAGCAGATGGCATTAGTTCCCAACTTTTAAATCTACAAGGCAACGAGAGAAACTGTGAATGATGATTTTTACCTTAGAGATCCCCTGGTGTTGTAACTTGTGTGGAAATCATAAAAGCTTTTAAGTGATCTAGGGGACAACGTGTCTCTAAATGACCTTCTCTTCAAGGAACCAGCACTTAAAAGGAAAACAAAAAGAGTGATTTGGTAAAATAAAGTATTATACTACTGATATTTCAATAAAAATATATGGAAGAACAGACTATAAAGCCTTATACCGGTTGAAGTTCTTCACAACAAAGCTCTTGTCTGGATACTGGGTGCTCAGCTCTTTCATCACAGTCTGTAGAACGTCATTGTTCTTGACGACAAAACAGAAAAATTACCTCAGGTAGTTGCAGAGGAATCACTTTTCCAAGTATTTTATTTAAATCATTTGGTTTACCTTGGTAAGTTCCTTGTAGAAGATGTCTCTGAGGTTGCAACTGGCTTGGAAGACTGTGACATAGCATCCAATGCGACTACAGAATGCAGAACAAATAGAAATTAATTAAGGTAATGGACATTAAGATTTAAACCATCTGTGTAATATTTAAAAAAAAAATCACCTGTCAAATAAAAGAGGCAGTTCCATCTTCATCTCCCTGTTCATGTCCTCAAATATCACCTTGGCTGCATTCATCTCATCCTCTGCCTATAAAAACAACAGCACCAAGGGAAATCTTATACATTTGGTCTTCATTAAATCTGAATCATGTCAATATGTTGCTATAATGTCATGTTTGATAGAAAAGAACATGCATGGGAGGTTGTAACGTATCAGTAAGCCCATGAACAAGCTTACTGAGTGAGTGCTTCTCTATGTCAGGCAGAATATTCTGAAACATATCATATAATACCTTTCCAATTTTTATATCATCCTTCTTTTTAGCATTCTGCAGCCCTGTCAGGTGATGGCGAGCAGAATCATAGTCTACAAGTTTCCTGTTTCGCTTAGCCACCTTTTCCTGAATCATAAAAAAAAATAGTTTTCAAACTACATTTTAAAAAATGATTGAAAGCTTTGTGCAAGGTGCATTTGCCAGTATGTGAGGCAGCCGTTATTACCCTGACATCTGGAAACTGGCTCATGTAAGACTCCATTGTGATTAATGCCTGATCACGCAGCTTGTCCTCATAATCTTTCCACAGAAGGTCTTCTCCCTTTGGAACACAGAGAGACACATTTGTATTAATATAGGTAATTATAATTTAAGTGTGTGTGTACTTGTGTATGCTACATTGTGAGGACCAAATGCACCCCCCCCCCACAAGGATAGTAAAACCTGAATTTTTTGACATGTGGACTATTTTTGTATTAAAAATAGTAAATGATGTTTTTCTGAAAGTGTAACAATGCAAACAGGTTTTCTGTAAGGGGTTGGTTTAGTGATAGAAAGAAACATTTGGTCAGTATAAAAGTAATAGAAGCCTATGGAAAGTCTCCACAGTGTGTGTGTGTGTGTGTGTGTGTGTGTATATATATCATCACTATTGACAAATGCACAATGAACATATACTTTGCCTGTGAAATTTCCTGTCCTACACTCTAAAGTTACCTTTTCTGTTTTTCTATTCTTACAGGTCTCTGAGACTAACCTCCACAACTGCCCCAAGATCCTCTGCGCCGTCCCACTTATCATCATAGGCATCAAACAGGGACTGAAACAGTCGCCCTGAGGCATCCCTGATTACTGTTAAACACACAAGAAAAATAAAGCATGTCAGTAATCCAGTTCATAAGAAGCCGATCTCCTTTATGAGTCTGATAGTAAAGAGCCAACCTGTGACAGCGTTGAGGTACGCTTTAAGGTCCTTGTATATTCTGTATCCATCATTCTGCAAAGGAGATCACAAGGACATATTAGGCAATCTTTTGATCTTCAAAGCAGTTACTTTGTTTTCCATAGCAGATGTACCTGCTGGCATTGGAGGTTCATCACACACTGCTCAAAATGTTCATCTTTGGTCTCCTCAGATTTGCCAATCTTCTGCAAAACCTGCAAAGGCATCACATATTACATACCTGACAGCCATGACAAGGGGATTCTCAAACTATACTGACAGCACTGCAATGAATGTTACACCTGAGCCTTAAAATATTGATAAGTGCACACTGGCGAAGAAAAAAGCTTCCTATCAGGCTGTAGATAGAACTATTCAGCTGACTTCTCCAATAGACAGAGTGAGATTATAAAATATGAAAGACTTAAACCAGGGGTGTCCAGTCCTGTTCCTGGAGATCTACCTGCAGAGTTCAGCTCTAACCCTGCCTAAACATACTTATAGTGCTCCTGATACTCTTAATTACCCGCTTCAGTTGTGTTTGATCAGTTCAGTTGGAGCTGAAGTTTCCAGGAACAGGACTGGACACCCCTGGTTTAAACAGTCTTGGTAGGTGAAGATAGAAAAGTAAATGCCTTGGTAGTCAAATAAAATACAATTGTGGCAATAAAGGAGACTGTTCAGCAGAGAAGGAAGCTGCTTGTTTACATTGGCTCTTGTCCATGGAGTAGATAAAGCAACTTGTGTCAGCTACTCCCATGTCATGTGACTGGATCAATTATTGGATGAAAATAACACTAAAGTGTCTGTGCTCTCAAACAGGAAAACTTTGGAAATCACATTGACGCTCTTGACAGTGTTTTATGATTCCAGCCACGTACCTTCTCCTGTGCTCTATTGAATTTTTTCTGCACCCGTTTAGCAAGCACATTTGCCCCTCCTTTCGAGCTGATGCTGGCCTTGCTCTCTGCCATGTTCTCCACTCGATTTCTTTTTGAATAATGTTTTGATAGACCCTCAAATTACCTGGCCAGCCCTGGAAAATAAAAGGAACATTTTTAAAGCAAACGACTTGGTGTCTTTACATACGTCTGTATTCTGTCCAAACACACCTTCTTCCACAGTCATAAGTCATAAAGTTCTTATCTTTCCAGGTCATGATTTAAGCATTGTGGCGGGCGGCCCCTGAGTCATATTTTATAGTGAATGGTTATGTAAGGGCCCACTTGTGGAGAATGTTGAAATTAGGCTTATATTATAGTGCACTTTTCATCCATTTTTCAAACCATTTATCCTATGCAGGGTCACAGTGATGCTAGAGTCATATATTTTATTATATTATGACTCAACATGGAACTGAATTGAGCTGAATAATGACAATATTGCTTTCTGTAGGGCTGCCCTTCAGCTGAAATTGAAAAATGGATGAATTTTGCAACATTAACATTGTTATTTTCCTATTTATTTCTGAGAAGCTTCTTCCAAACAATCTATATTGAAAAAAAATCACTATATAAATAACTGTAATGAGTTAAGAAGCTGAACTTTGCATGTTTTCTGTACTGTTCTATTCTATTTTATATCACACAATGAAGATTCAACTTATTCTGTTCCATTTCCCTTTTCTTTTCTGAATCAAATAAGTGGAAGTAAAATTTTGCATTTGTTCTATTTTCTATTATGGGCTTTGTACATTCATTTCTTTTCTCTATGTGACATAAAAAGCATTAGATATTTTCAAACTACATTTCCCATAAGCCACAGTACATACAGAAGCAGCATTGGCCACTCCTCTTCCTCACAAATGTGGATTTTTGTACTTTGCTCTGATTTTTTTGAATGAACTCAGGTTTGTAGCATCGCTGCTTCTTCAGGACCTGCTGGACATGATCATGGGAAGCGTGTTGGTCAAGTGTGCTGTCACAGACCTGGCCATTCAGTGGGTCGGGTGGGCACTAGCGTCCGCTTTCAAAACGGAAAAGTTTTACGACTTTGCAGGTAAATGATTTATCCAAAAGGCGTAGTCGCGCGATATTGATATAGTAATATTTTCTCTATTGCTTTCGTCGGATTTGTATCGTTTATGCAGTATGCGCACATAAAAGTGGGTTTTCGCCTGAAACATTGCAGTTGTTTTGTTGCGTTGCAACCCATGCATCTTGTTTTTTTTTTTTGTTGTTTAACGTGAAAAAATATGTTGTTATCAAATTGTATTACGAGACAGCGGTTATCTAAACTACATATTAACCACTATAAATACGTCTCCACCCACAAGGCATAATCGTAAACGATCCCTGTACCCATATTTCGACAACCCGGCCTCTCAACCAATCAGATTAAGTTACCTACAGAGTAGCCGTCGTATAATTGGCCAAACTACAGATAGAGGCGGGATTTGTCAGAAAACTAGTGGAAAAAAGAACGACTGTAAAACTTGGATATGATCTTAGATATAAATTAGCACATGAGCAAAACTATATGCTATGTTAATCTGTATAAACAGATTGGCACAAACCTCGAAACTAAGGTATATGTAAACGGAAACATACATTTTAAACACAAACCTCTGTAATATTTAAATAATTAAAATTAAAATGCATTATAACAATTTCAAAACAGCTTGTTTTACATAAACAGTTTAACAATGCATATATTAATTTTAACAGCTATAGTGATTAGCAATTTATGCTTGGCAAGTAGAAAGTAATCACAACTTGCGGGTTTGAAGATATGAGAATTATCCATGAGGATTTGAGGAGTATCCATGTGATTCAAAGTATTCCTACATATAAAATAGTTCCTACTCACCTGTCAGCATTCAATTTGCATTCCTTTTCAGTGGAGTACAAATATCATCCAATCATTTCAGTCTTTCAAACCCAGGTCCCTGCTATTCCCTCTTTCTTTCTCTCTGAGAAGTGTACTCTTGAGAATCCTTGAACTTTGCTACCAATTGTCTTTAGGTTCACTGGTAAAATATTCAGTGAACACGCCTCACTTTTAAAATAGACGGATACAGGTCACAGCTGCTCTGCCCATATCTGGCAGGATATTGAATGTCTTATCAGTTTAACTACAAATTAATTTTGTTGTTTTGTAGGATCTGGTACCTTCATATTGCTGGCTCATCTGAGTCGTATATGGGGTGGAAATGGCCACTTTAGACAGAACGTACAAACTGGACTTGTCACTGCCTGGGGTCTGAGGTAGGTAGATAGATAGATAGATAGATAGATAGATAGATAGATAGATAGATAGATAGATAGATAGATAGATAGATAGATAGATAGATAGATAGATAGATAGATAGATAGATAGTAAAAGTGATCAATAAAGTAAAAGACAGGTCTATTTATTGGAGTCTTGTGGCTTTAACAGCATTAATAAAAGTGAAGTCAGTCCAGCTTCATGTTGTATTAATGTATCCATTAAGGTCTGGTTAATAAGTCAATAAATAACAGATTGGGCCTTGTCCTGCAGGCTCGGGACATTTCTCTTTCTTAGAATCCTAAAGGAAGGACAAGACCGGCGATTTAACAATGTCAGAGACAGCCCTGGGACATTCTTTGTGTACTGGAGCATGCAAGGTATTTCAACTACTGCTATTGATTATTTGCATGGTTATGGTTAATTGATGGCTGCAGTGGGCCATTTGTGGTCAGTCTTTATACATCATTCTAAAATAGAGTCACAGCAAACAAACTTATTATATTATATTTTACGTATTATGAATCACAAGTAAAATCAGCTGTTTTTTTTTCTACTTATTCTATACTGTTCTATTCTGTCTCATAATGATCATGTGAATGAATGAATAAGGCATTTATCTCATATATCTCAATTCTATTCTATTTGAAAATCCTATTCCAGTATTAGGATTTACACTAAGAACAACTAAGAAAGTCACTTTACTAAACCCTGAATAAAAGGCTGCCATCAAAATTAAACTTGCTTCTCATTTTTTCTAGCTTTGTGGGTCTTTATTACCCTGTTGCCCACCCTAATTCTAAACAGTGAGAGTAGAGATGAGCCCTTGGGCCCACGTGACTATATTGGCTGGGGAATATGGGGGCTGGGTTTTGCTACACAGGCCATTGCCGACCAGCAGAAGTGGAATTTTAGGAGTGATCCAGATAACGCTGTGAGTAATAATTTACACTGATAATAGTAACTTGATAAGACTACTCTTAAGTCATATAACTTATATCATAAAAGAGATATTTTAACATAATAGTATAAATTTTATAAGGCCTGTGCTGTAAAAGATAATGCATTGGATCAAACTGGCTGTTCTTAACCCTCAGATTGTTCTCGACCATTTTAGTTTTTTATGTTGTACCTTTTTAGGAATACTAGAAAACTGCATATTTTTTCACATGGGTTAAACATACAGAAATTATATGTGAACCATTTGTTGGTTGGTTTGTTTGAACATCCTAGCCAGCCTAAAGCAGGTACTTTGGTTTAACCAGAAGTGTTTGTTTGGGGCGGGGCTATCTGCTGTCCAACCAATAGTAGACAGGGGAAGTGATGCAGAAATTACACACTTCACTTTTAAATAAATATTTTGAATTTAGCTTCAAGAAATCCTGACCTGAGTGCTTTTTAATTTGCATATGACATTTTAATTAATGTTAAGGCATTAATCATATAAGCCTACGTGCGTTCACAGGGAAAGTTTATTCATCATGGACTGTGGGCATACAGCAGACACCCAAACTATCTGGGGGAGATCCTGCAATGGTCGGGCCTGTTCCTGTCTGCTTCCTCCGTCATGCATGGACCTCAGTACCTCAGTGCGCTTTCTCCTCTCTTTGTCTGGTTCTTACTGAGACACGTTAGTGGGATCCCCATCCTTGAGAAACAAGCTATGAAGAAGTGGGGCACAGATCCTGCTTGCCAGAACTACATCAAGAACACACCCCTCCTATGGCCCTTCCCCAAATTTAAAGAATGAAGCATTATTAACAGAACTTGCAGTAATTTTTCAGGCTGACAAATGAAAATTGAGAGCTCCTGTGAATGTCTTGATCTATATACACAATAGTGTAGTAGTTTAGGGAATAGTTCAGCCAAAAATTAAAAATTGCTGAATATTTACACATCCTCAGGCCATCCATGATGTAGCGGGGTATTTATTTTTTTCAGATAAGAGGACTTTTTCACCAGAGAAAGCAATATTAGGGAGAGATTATTCTTATTTTAGCCAAAATGAATGTTTTGAAGTTAAAATGAATCAAACACAGCTTTTCGCTTTACAATGTTAAATGACTGGAGTCATGTGGATTACTTGTGAATTTTTAATAAGCTGTTTAGACTCTTATTCTGACGGCACCCATTCACAGTTTATGCTAAATTTCTCAAAATCTGTTCTGATAAAGAAAAACTAAAAATCTACATCTTGGCTGACTTGATCCAAATTTACATTTTTGCGTAAATAAATATCTACATAGATGTCCTTGTTCCTGGTTATAGTTGTTCATTATAACAATTTCAGTACACCTAGTTACTTTGCAGTTGTAACATACAAGGACTTTCTTCAAGAAATCTATCAATACTTGTCTTTTTCCATTAATTCAACTACCCAGTCTTATATTCTGGCACTCTTTGTGCCTCAGTGAGTTTCTATTGTATTTTAAATGTGAACATTTAAGTCTCGCCACTTCAGTATAACTCTAAACCCCAATGCAATGTGTTAAAAGACAGACACAAAGGACTTGCAATAAATGAATGTATTTTACAAACAGCACAAGTCTTACAAAATATCATACCACTCAAATTGAAATCAACTTCAATGTTCAACACAGTAAACAATTGCCCTTTTAAAACAATGAAAGCTTGACAGTTCAGTGCTGCACAACTACTGGTCCAGAAAACGTTGCACCACTGAAAGGAAAATGACTAATTGTATACGGTAAAGAGTGTCCAACCAGTATCATCTTTTATAAATTGAACGAGGTACACTAGATCCTTCAAAATCAGTCAATTCTCCCAGAGAATTGTTTTTCTACTGTAAATACGGTATGAACTCAATAAATTGAGCCAAAACTGCATAAAGACATAAATCAATGCCATAGTGAAAGTCTAAAAGAATTCTGGCCATGTTCATTTATGATCAAAACCAATTATGAAGCTGAAAGACAAAATGCCCAATCAAAACAACCAATAGGGTTTTCGCATACAAATTGCATAGAATTATCTAAATGTTCTTATCTTGAACCTCTTGATGCACAAATCTTAGACGTATAGTGTATCTTAAACAACAAATGTATAATTTAAGTTTAGCATCAGCAGCATTATCTTAAATTCTGTATTAAACCTACTGGCTGTAAAATCTAAGCTTGAATGTGTTTAAAAACAGCTTACACTCTATAGAAAAACCTGATAGTCACTACAGCCTTGAACCCTCTAAGAGATTGAGATTTTGCTTGTCGTTCCATGTAAAACACACAATATACAAGCAACACACAGATTATACTATATACAAATATCGCATACAGCATAACCTTTTTTGTTCTAGATGCTACAACTAAGTTCAGGTTTCTTAATAAAGAACTCCCAAACGGATGCAGATTCTGTTGTTAGTAGAGGATTCAGTGACTGATGGAAGTGTTAATATCAGCCCATCGCTTTGGTTGTGAGAATGTTAACAGTACATTAAAATACAAATGTTAATACAAAACTCGACAGATAAAAAGAGTACTGTTAATATGGTTCAAATTGATGGACAAACCAGACATAATATGCAAGTAGGATAATGTAATATTGCAGCTGTTTCCCAAAGAAAAGAAAAACTCTCAGCCTTGAGGAGCTTCAGGGCTACTTCAGGAGAGGAGAGGCGAAGAAGTGCCCCTGGCGAGGGACGCTGACTGCAGCTCTGCTCCTGCTAGAAAACCTGAAAACAGGATGGATGTTCATAATGGTTAGTTCACTTCTACTCAAACAACACTGGTAAAACGTGGTAGGATTCAAACATACTTTGGAGTGATTGCATTGAGAGTTGCGTTCTTCATGCGCTGGGAGAGAGAGCTGGAAGATGGGGTCTTGCTCATCTGCTGGTCAGGAGTCGTAATGGGCCCAAACATACTTGCTACAGGACAAAAAAAAAAAAAAGCATGTTATAGAAAAAAAACAAACAAAAAAAAACACACACACTGAATTCAAGATCAAGTGATGTTATGAAACAACCAAAAGTTTTTTTTAAGTGCTTGGCTATGAAAATTATACTTTTCTGATCAGGAGTTGCATGGACATTGGAGTTCTCAATGATCATGTGATCACTGCGACCCTGGTCGTTGTTGCTGATCATAAACCGACTCCAGTACTCCACAGGCAGACACAAGAGACGCTCAACCACCTGTGAAGGAGAGAGGGGGGAAAAAAAGCTTGGTGAAAAACTGGGCCAAAACACTAAAAAGGTGCACTTTTGCACAGCCCAGACCCCAATTAAGATCGCTTACTTTAGGCTGTCGTTTTGTGTCCTGCAGGATGGTCATTGGATCTGGGTCAGGCACGGCATGACCCAAAATTGTGGGCCCAAATACCCGAGCCAGATTGGTTATGTCCATCCTTGTATCTTTGCTCTGGGCCACCCTGTGCACATGATGGAAATAATACTTAAATATAATAGTCTCATTATATGGAAATAATACATTTCACAGCCTAAAAACTGCCGCCCTAGACAAGTGTCAAAAATGAAATATCCAAACATAGCTTTTTGTGTGTGTGTGTGTGTGTAAATTTAGTGTATATGGACTGATTACATCAACCCATACAAATCACTTTTATTGATTGGTAAATGTCTGCAACATAGTTCCTTTATTAGATCCTCGTGTTATATTGCATATAATTGCTGTTAAAAAGGAGAAAATACAAAACATTTGGAGGAAAGAAAAAGTGTATCCAAGATTGATGGCATACAAATCTGAAAAGAATTGTGCAACTATTATTGAGGTTTTGTTTGTCGAGGAAATAATGCCAGTCAAATACATTTTAACAGTTGAATAGATGCTGATGTCTACAGCACCACAAATAAATGAAAACTACAAAACTGTAACACCATTTCAAGAGTATAAATATCATACTTAAAGCTAAAGTAATACTTAAAAATATGCATTTAGATTTACACCCTCCAGTACAACATCCCCTTAAGGCACTGATGTTTTTAACAAACTGCTCTAGATGCTTTAAACCTGAAATATTCTTTTATTGTCACAGATGTAAGTGTAATCTGGTAAGAAACACATTTGGTTTTCATAATTAGTATTAGCAAGTGGCACCAGGAATAAAGCAGACAGTAGAATCAGAGACATTGTGTGCTGTTTACCTCTGCAAATGGATGACGAGGAAGGCTAGAGTGTCTCTGTTGGGCTGTGGAAGATCACTGATGTTCTGATACATAAAGGCGATGCTGTTATCATCATCGGACAGCTCTATGAGGAGAGAAAAAAAAAAAAAGTGTAAAAATTTACATTCATAATGTTACAAGACGTCTATTTCAAATAAATGCTGTTCTTTTCAACTTTCAGTTCAAAGAATCCCATGTCTATGTATCTTGGTTTCCAAAAAATAAAAACAATTAAGCAGCACAATTGTTTTAAACATTAATATTAGAAGGATTTCTGAAGGATCATGTGACACTGAAGACTGGAGTAATGGTGCTGAACATTCAGCTTCGCCATCACATGAATAAATTATATTTAAAAACATTCAAATAAAAAAAAGTTAGTTTAAACAGTAATACTTTTCCACAATATTACTGTAGTTTTGATCAAATACTGTAAATGCAGCATTGGCTAATCTAAAAGACTTCGAAAAAATCTGACCAACCCCATACTTTTGAAGAGTGGTGTACATTCAGACAGACTAACCAGCAGCATCCATGAAGGCACGGTTGAGGCGGAAGGTCAGCAGGGGTTCTTTGAGGTTCCTCAGGAAGTCCTTGAGAAGACCAGTGATGGCATGGATATCTTCCACCTTGCTGAGCAAGGGAACGGTCTTCCCACGCAGGAACTTCTCTTTCAGGTCCTTGACCACTCGATCAGAGCCAGACACTCGGTACAGACCAGTCTATCAAAGCAATATGCAGGTTTTATGCAGGACTGGTCTAGTCTAGTATTAAAGATTTCAGCATCTTTATTGTCTTACCTCATGCAGGCCTCTCTGCTCAATCTCATTAACGCAATGCACCACTAGCGAAGGAATCATGGGAGAGGAGGTGGACACATAATTTGCTAGGATGCCCTATCGAAAAAAAGAAGAAGAAAAAAAACCCCACACCAGAAGCAATCAGTGAATAAGGTATGCTTTAAGGTATGCTTATACTCAAGCTGGATGATAAAGATTTGTCACCTCCTCGAATTTCACTGGAGTCCCAGTCACGGTTGTAATGCAGGGCAGAGGGCAGCGCTCACGACACTCGGGGTGGGCCACCACACGGCAGTCCCGGCACTTTAGAGAGATCTTCCCAAATTTGATCCTCTTACCACATGGTACACAAGACTCTGGCTTGATCACCTAAGAAAAAAAATAAAAATCACAAGAGCCAGGCAGATATGAGCTGTGAGGGCTAAAAACAGATAATTACATTGACTATAATTGGTGTGATATAGTTGTATTGCTTTGAAAACTTTACTTGGTGTGTACATCACAACACTGAAGAAAGATCTGTCACTACTTCCTTTTTGTGACTTTAAAGAAGAGATTTTAGATTTAAGAGATTAAATTATTTAACAGTTCACTAATGTCGGTTGCAGATGCAGGCAAATAAATTAAATAATTTGTGAATATTCGTAAATTATCTTTTTAATAAGTGTTTAAAACTACAAAAGATTAGTATGCAGCAGCACATCATACCGTTTTGGAGACAAACTCATGCAGACGGACACCTCCGTTGCCCTGGGGAGTGCTGGGCTCTGCCTTGATCTCTCCATTGGGCTGACTGGGCTGCTTGAACACATCCATAGACTGAACAGAGTCGGTGTCAGCAGTGTCCCACTCCACAGCAGCTGAAGAACAAAGCAGAGAGAAGCACTGCTCACTACTGCAGAATACTTAAACAGAAATGCAAAAGGCTCAGGGTGTGAGAAATGATCAGGAAAAACATACCATACAAAACAGCCCTCTCATAAAAAAAATATATATAAAGAGTACCAGGCTGGAGTCTCAACAAGGGGTCAATTTAAAACACCCCCGAGCCCTGCAAACCACGTTTAAATTATTAAAAATATTCATCTTTGATCCTGTTTGATAAAACAACGCATATTTATGATACTGCAACCACATATCATGACTCACTGCGGAGCTTGTTGGTAATACAGCAGCCTGCACATTATTATTCAGTCAATAAGAAAATCTCATAATCAATGACTCATGCAAATATTCTCTCGCTCTGCACTGTGCCCCCTCTCGAATGACAATAATAAATTTAGTAAAGTGGGTTTACCAGTTTTTCGGCGGCTCCGGGTCCAGTAAGGAACAGCCTCCACTGTGGTGACAGCTTCAATGGGTCCGCCATCAGCGGGCACCGTCACGGTGGTCTTAGCCACCAGAGACTCATTACCCTGAGAAAACGTGATTCGAATTGTCAAACAATTTCTAGCTGATTACACATTCAACTAAAATATGGTGGTATTAACAGGACATTAACAGCATACAGACATTAAAATCAACCAGGGAATAGCTTGTTGGCTCTCACAATGTCAAGAGAAGACAAAACCTTCCAATATTCACACTGCTATGGGTTGTAAGGACTGGAAACATTTTACTTGTAATGACTAAAGCAAAGCCCTGCAGGGAGCCTTTAAACTGAAGAGTCATTCTTGTGCTTATGTAACCCGCTCTTACTTTCTCAGAGGTACGGCCGGTGGAACGGGACCTCTTGGCAGCAGCAGGGGGGCCTTCTGTGTGGTTTCGGGAGGAGCGCTGCATTGAGACAGATTAAATTATCAGATATTGATTGAAATTTGGAGGGAATTGGATTAAAAAGGGCTTTGTTGGGAAGCTTACTCTCTTTTGCCGTTTCTTGAGATGAACAGTCCTTATTGCAGAAGAGTCCCAGTCCTTTTTTCAAAGAAAAGTTAATTTAAAAATAAATTACTGCAACAACAAAACTCAATCAATAAAAGATGAGAATCTAACAAAATTAAAATGTTGAATTCAATTTTATTTTTTGTGTTTCACTTTCTCCGTCGGGTTTGAGACGGGAATACAAATAAGAATATTGTTTTTAATATTCAAGGAAAAGACATACCAAAGAATCATCAGTTTTATCATAACTGATGTCTGACAAGATAGAGGCTGATTCATCAATGGTGGTCAGTCTAGTTGAGTGTGTGGAAAAAACAAAATGAAGGTAAGACAATTCAATCGTGAAAACCAGCTCTTTTGTCTTATGACATTCATGTAATTATCTCATATGATGCCATTTTAAAGATCATTATTTTGTGTATTTGGTGGAACAGAATATGTTGACATGCTTTAATGTTCGAAAAACACATTATTTTTCAAATACTATACATTATTGTAGTTCCTCGTCGGTTTCTACAAAGCCTCTCCTTCCAACAAGTGCTGTCTGCTCTGATTGGCCAACTGACCCAGTGCATTGTGATTGGCCGAACACCACAAGCACGCGTCAGAAATGTAACGCCCCTTACCATAATCGTGAGCTTCGGCTTTCAAGTTTTACCATCAGTTCAAGCCCGAAAGGGGAACGGAGTCGCGTGACAGACACAGTAATGATGCTCGTATGTATTTGCACACAAGCTGCGGTTAGGACGATTTCTGACAGGTTGTACACTCTGCTGTGATGTGGCCCTGTTCCCCTCACACACACAATACATTATGTGCAAAACTCCACATTTGAACAGTGAATAGCAAATACTTGAACTAATAACAAAACATACTTACAGTCACTGATTCAGAAGCGCCAGATTGTCATAGCAAAGTCGGAAACGGACAAATCTTAACCAATGATTCCTAATTGCATCTACTTTCGGAAGGCCAAATAAAGTGCTTTCGCTTTCGCATAGAAACACACAGCGTCTCCCATTACTGAAACCACGCCTTCTTTCTTTGCGTGAACATTTGGGCGGCATATTTCCACATCGTGACATTGACATGTGGGGGCGTGTTTGAATGAGCCGTTTTAGGGGGGCGTGGACGAGTCTTAACTTTATAAAGAATATCTGTTTGGGTTTGAGACTTTAGTCTTTGCAACTTTAGGGATCTCATCTATGCACAATCAGCTTGCAACAATCCAAAGAGAAAGGAAAACGTGAAATCGCATCATATGACCCCTTTAAATTTTACAATGGGGTCCCCTTACAAAAGATGTTCATATTTGGGTCGTCCGTGGCATCTAAAAGATTGAAAAACCCTGGTCTAATGTTTTATGATTCCAATCAAATCCTGAGAGATTTCTTAAAGAATTACCAGGTTTTCTCAGAAATCCATCATATTACAGACGTAAAATAGGTTTATAATGTGGTTTCATGTTCATTCTCTTACCGTCGGCTAGTGTTGAGGTTTGCAGGATTCTGGGAACGGGCGTTCAGAAAGGCCAGAGCTGAGCGTTGCTCCTCATTTAACTGGATGGTGTTACTGGAGCCTTCAGACACCAGCAGCTCCCGGATGAGTTGGATCTGACGGTCCTGCAGTACAAGAAAACGTCTGGGTTTAACCTAAATTCAGAAAACAGGTCTAAAGCACAAGAACATGCAAAAACAAGCCTACAAACCAGTTTTGCACAGTCAGCCTCAGCTTTCTGTCTCCGACGGATCTCCACATCTACTTGGTTGCGGGCATGTTTGAGCTTGACCTCCAGAGCTCCTCGCTCCGTCTCAGCCTTGGTGACCACCTCCTTACACGCATTCAGCTCCTGCTCGAGTCTCAGCCATTTACGACGGCTGTCCTCAAAGTTCAACACCATCTGAATGAACTCTGACAAAGACATAAAGAATGGCAGTGAATATTTAGTGTCTGTGTTTTATTTCAAAATTTTCAAACCACAACAAGTACTTACGAGGCTCAATGCTTTCATTGAGAACATCAGCTTGTGTCCGCAGGCTTTCAAAAATGCTGTGAAGATTGATCACAGCAGTCTCCATGTCCTCCTGGATTGCAGAAAAAGTGTGTAACTTAAGTTATACCATTTCATATAAGGTAGATTTATTTTACTTCTAGTGATATCGGTATATTATTTGAAGATGGTAACTTATACTGTTTACTGGCGGGGGCAAATAATAAATATGAATATGTATATATATGTATGTATGTATAAAACATAATAATAATAGTAGTAGCAGCAGTAGTACTACAAAAAAATCTTAAAGTAAAAATGCATAATAAAGTGACTGTTAAATATTAATAACTTAAGTGTACTAAACAAACAATAATGCTAAACCACAATAATGCTAATAAATACAGTATCAAACTCGTTTTTTGCTGGGATTATGAGGTTAAAATTGTAGATAACATAAGGTCTCCAGCATTTAAATCACGATATGATCAATGATGAACAATAGAAATAACGTTACAGTAAAACAATAGCATGGGTCTTACAAACGACTCGCCATTAAGAACAAACACTAATACATTTAAAGCATGTCACCAGATATTTTAACTTACGGATTCGTGTAAACGCCCAGCCTTGTGTTTGAAACGATATGATTCAAAATTATAACTTGAAAAGAGATTTTTCCCCAGGGACAACAGCACCGCACCGGTTTGTTCAACCAGGTTTACCCAGATAACGTTAGCATAGAGTTACGTTTCAAATTTACCCGCCAGCCAATCAACGCCGGCCGGGCGTGTTGACGTATGCGCGTCGACGCAGTACGTACGGGCGGTGCGTCTGCTGTACTGCTTGTTGTCTCTGTGGGGTCTGCGTGCACTCAACAATTTCAAAATATGTGCATAATTGTGTACTAAATAGTGTATAAAAATGTGAAACTGGGCGTAATGTAGTTTCTTAAAAAGTAAAATTAATCTCCACTGAGCCGTTTTTTAAGGCATGAGAGAGGTCCATGAAAAAAAAATCAGAGAACAGCATTGTAATAATATAGATAATGAATAGATAATACAAATAAGATTTAATTAAATTAATTAATTTGACTAAAATAAACAAAAATATTAAAATAAGTCATTTATTTTTTAAATAAATAAATATTTATTTTTATATCCATATAAACAATGCTTCTAACAGCAGCCAACAGTGTTTTAGAAAGAGAAATGCAATACTGTACTGTTAGTTTCCAAATAACATTTTACCCATATAGTCATTTTCACAGTATAAAGTGGCTCTTTATATACACAATGCCTTTTCAATTTTAGGATTAGGGGTCTGTGGCATCTTCAGAAACCTTGTCCTACGGGCTGCTTTTTATGCTGGCAATTTAATAAATTAATTAGGTAAATAAATAAATGAATATTTCCTTTCTGCAAAATTTATTATTTATGCTATCTATCTATCTATCTATCTATCTATCTATCTATCTATCTATCTATCTATCTATCTATCTATCTATCTATCTATCTATCTATCTATCTATCTATCTCAGCTCACTGTTAATCAAGGGTACAGTGTGACTGTTGCCTCAGACAAATTAGAAAAAGGGGGAGAAACCAGAAGATTAATATCCAGTTGGTCAATAGGCTCTGACACTGTAACTGTGGGAGAAGAGAGAGAGAGAGAGAGAGAGAGAGAGAGAGAGAGAGAGAGAGAGAGAGAGAGAGAGAGAGAGGGATGGCCAACTTTACACCATCCTATTAAAGGGATCCGCCAGTGGGGTGTGTAGAGCAACTTGCAGCACGAACTCAAACAAGGCTTTGAAGTGCTGGAAGAGCAGTGAACTGCATTAGGAGCTGAATCTGTGCTGAATCCTGCAAACATGATTGCCACCACACAGCAAAACATGACAACGGAGCTGGTAAACAAAGCTAAACAGCATGTTTTATGTTTTGCATGAGCAAAGACTAAATGCGGACTGACGATAAAACGGGTTTGATGCTGTATTTTACACATCTGTGTGAATGAACTAGAGCCGCAGCAAAGGAGTGCGTGCACGTGCGAGAGAATACAAATCCGTGCACGCGACCACTATACTGTTTCTGAACTGTATCTAAGCTTGTTTCAACTCATGCACCCGTCAAAGTACATTTAAACACGTGCTTTTTCAGCAGAGGTGCTGCTCGCATTGATTCGCCTCGGTTTTCATTCATACTTTCAGAGGAGCTGTCCGTCTCCCTCCATCTGCTTCGCTCCGTTACACCAGTTACTACTGCAGTGCTTTTCAGTGGCTCACTGATTAATCAAGTAACTTAGGGATTTTTCAAATAACTTAATTTCAGCCTGTCGTTTTGAACTTCTTCTTAAAGGTTTTGATATCTGAGTTCGATATTTGTGTTGTTCAGTCGCGCAATTGAACTTGACAGATGCCTTGAAGTGATGTGAATTCCCTGTGAAGAAGAAGGCAAGAGCTCTGGACGTTTGTAATCTGTGAGAAACCCTAATGAGACTCGTTATCCATCTTACAAAAATATCTGCATAAAGAGTCAATGACGTGACGAACACTGTCCGGATCTTTGTGTTATTCAAAATACAAAATGGCATTTTTAACATTATTTGTGGGTGTTAAAACAATAAAAAGTCTAGGTTGTAACTGTTCAGAGGTTGTTACAGGCTAGCCTATATTTATATTTAAAAAGCCTTATTAAAAAGCGTAAAAAATGAATGGTAGATTGGCTAAATGTTTTTTTTTTTATATATATATTAAAAAATATTTATTGAAAAATAAGAAGTGAAGATTTAAAAATATATATTTTATTTTATTATATTTTACATATTTAAAAAAACTTAAAAAGTGTTAGCAAACCAATATAAAAGAAGCCATTTTGTTGTCATGTGACTAAGATGGTACAGTGTTTGTGAGTTGTTGCATTGTTTTCATGCCATAATTAAGCAAAATTAAGGCCTAAATATTACTGTAAGACAAATTTAATTAATAAATTAAAGTTAGTGTGACAAATGAAGAGTTCAGATGCAAAAGCCTCTTAGTGCCATCTGAAATTTCTAAAATGAGCATTTTTATCAGGCTTCTATGTTTATGTTCAGTTATTTCACTTTAATTGCATATAAAAGGACCTATTAATTGCCATTAAAGTGAAATTACTGAACCTAATCACAGGAGCGTGAGAAAAAGGCTCATTTTAGATGAAAATTTCAGACGGCTTAGAGGCTTTTGCATCTGAACTCTTCAAATATTTCCGTGATATCCATATATTTCAACATAGCAATAATCTTTTTATTATGAATGTGTGAGACTTCAGAGCCTCTATGGGTAAATAACAGGAAGAATAAGTGCAGTAAAAGTACTATATATGTTATCAAATAATATGATAACAGCAGCATAACAACTTGTTCTTAAAAGCACAATAAAGTTGATATAAATATATTTGAAATAAAATAGTATTATTTTTGCACTATAATGACAATGGTGCTTAAATGTTGTGAAAATAACGTCAACAATGCAAAAAAGGTCCTAAAACAGGTTATATTTTCTTCATTTTTCTTTGAATTTGGGGTGAAATATAACTGTTCCCCAGTCATATAAATATGATTTTCACGTCTCTTTCAAATACGGATTACTCTCGCCTGTACTCCTTGCCAGGAACACAATCTCACCATTGCTCCTGTTCAGTGTTTGCACAGTAATTCATGCTGCACTGATAAGCATAATAGCGAATGGCGCTTATTTCTGAAATGTTTATGTAAGAGCCTATTCTAGAAGGTTGTTAGAGTGTAAGGGAGTGTGAAGGAGCAGCGTTTCTCCTCTATGGTTGCAGATGACTCATATGATGCATCTTTAACTGAAACATAATCAAATCACTCCCTCTCTTTGTAGTCTCCAGCTCATTTGCATATATTCTGAGCAACCTGCGTGCGTAGAGCGATGACGATAAACGGCCAGAGAAGTGCTGGCATGTCAGAAATGTCACCGTGACAAAATGTTATAGTTGATTCTGCATTTGTGTTTGCGAATAAAAAGCAGTAGACAAAGCAACAACAGTTGTATGATTGCTATGATGCCAAACACAAGATATAAGATATTATAGAAAATTTCAGTGTGCAAATTCTATTAATCTAGTGATCATTGTCTTTATGGAGTGAGTGGGACTGTGAATACAGCTCTGTTTCTAGCAGATAAGGAACACCCAGAGTTATTAGTGTCTTTTGCATGATTTCCCCCTTCACATCTGAAAACTAATGTTCTGCACCATTCATGTAATTAGTTTTTTACATAACTGCTGCACTGATGAAATTCAGTGTGCAATTAGTGTGCAGACATTATTGAACATGCACACTGTATTCAATTAATGAAAAATTTTCAATATTTAGTTTTTGCTTTTCTAAGTGTTTTAACTTGATGTTCTTAGCCATGAATAATTTATTTCACGGGTTAAAGTGATCAATAACAGGGCGATTACTGTGATTAAGTGAATAATATTTAGCTAGACATGTGATCTCAACTTCGCATGATTTGAAATACAAGTTTTATAGGTCGGTGATATGCTTTCAAGCATATTTACAAAACGTATGTATTGTAAAACATTTCTAATGAGGAAAAAATGACCTTGAGCGCCTTTAAAATGATGGTTCATCATCTAAATGTTGAGTGACAGGAAATTATTTTATCCACGATGGAAAGGTTTGAATTTACTCTGCCCATGTCAGAGCAACTTATGCTTACCTCAGCAAGAAAAGCTCTACAGATCTGTCTCATTCAGTGCATTGAATTGAACCTTCTGGCAGAAGGAAGACTACATTTTGCATTAGGAGGAATATTAAATAACAATATTTAAAATATTTAGAATAAATTACGATAATTTAGTGTTATGCCAGAGACAAAAATATTGATAATGTGTGTGTAGTTTTGTTCATATTTTAATTTTTTTTCATATTTGTAATTGCGCTGCATATAAAATAATATAATATATAAAATAATATCCAAAATATAATATAAGATAATAAATGGTAAACAATATAAAATAAAATGATACATAAAATAAATAAAAATAAATATTAATAAAAAGTAAAACTTTTTATAATATAAAATACAATATAGTGTAAAATATCATATAAATGTATAATATAAAAAAATATAATATAATTATTACAATTTAATATATAAAATGATATAAAACAAAATGTATTATAATATACGATAATACAATATATGATGGTAAACAATATAAAATAAAATAATACATAAAATAAATATTAATAAAAAAGTGAAATATATAATAATATAAAATATAGTGTAAAAGAATATAATATAATGTGATGTGTAAAGTGATATACTATAAAATAAAATAAAATAAAAATGTAATATAAGATAATAAATGGTAAACAATATAAAATAAAATAATAGATAAAATAAAATAAAAATAAATATTAATAAAAAGTAAACGGTTTAATAATATAAAATTCAATATAGTGTAAAACATAATATAATTATAATATAATTATTACAATATAATATATAAAATAACATAAAACAAAATGTAATATAAGATAAGATAATACAATATATGATAGTATACAATATAAAATAATACATAAAATAAATAAAAAATAAATAAATATTAATAAAAAAGTGAAATATATAATAATATAAAATATAGTGTAAAATAATATAATATAATATAATGTGTAAAGTGATATAAATTAAAATAAAATAAAAATCTAAATAAAATACAAATTCAAAATAAATTTTACAAAATTATAATATAATATATGTAGTGTAAAATAATACAAAAATAATATAAATATAATATAGAAATCTAAACATATAATATAAACTACAAATATAAAATAAAGTATAACATAACATAAAAATATAATGTATAAAATATATATTAATGAAAAATAAAGATAGTGTAAAATATCTTCATATATTATATCATACCATATCGTATATCGTACTGTATCATGTATATAATTTAATATGATATGAAGATAGCATGTTGTTAAAAAGCACTCAGAACCCTTTGGCAACCACATGTACTGCAGGCAACTATTCTTTTGCATGAGGTCCAAAAAATGTAAAAATCTAATCCATCAAATAATATTAAAATGTTATCTGAGCAGAAATCCATTGATCTATTTGGAAAGTGTTATTTGTCAGAGATACATATGAGGAAATTATATTTAGAATTGTATCTTTTCCTCTCAGATTATTGACAGGTACATTCTCCTGAGACAGCAACCACTTTGTCCCCTGCTTCAAATGTTAACGTGAACAAAGCCGTGCAGGAAGCTCATTAATTATGTAACTGTACTTTGTGTCATCGATTTGAGCTGCATTTCCAGCCTTTGCTTTGTTATGGCTCTATTCATGAGGAGCTGTTTTACAGCACATGTTCACTGTTCAGTAGGTTTTGGATCAAATGGCTGGAGTTGGCTTGAGAATGGTTATTGCGGTTCCTCTTTGCATTTTCAAACAGTGATCATTTTTTAAGTCACCTTTTTTTTTTCTGATTGAGGCCTTGGCAGTTTTCCGAAAGGTGTGATTGACAAGTTTGCTCAGAGGGAGAGTATATCTGTCAAAGAATATGACTGCAAACACCTCCAGTTAGATGTTATTTATTCAAAATGCAGATTTGTTTCTGATGGTAATATTTCATATCCTAAACTTCAGTAAAACCAATGCATCTCATTACCATGAGAAGAAAACCATGACTCCAGCTGACTTTGTGCTATCCGCTTCAGGCAGATACTCTGAGCACGTCCTGACAGTTACTCCTAGACTGATCATGATTGAGTGGGATTTCTGTTTGCGTGAAAGATCCTTAATAAAGCATTCTATGTCTAATATCTTTGTGAGTAAGGCTTAGTGTCTCCTCATTGTAATAAATCCAGATGCCAATTAAATGTGAGTCATTTTTCTTAGACAGTATTGTCTGACATCTGTAAATGATTCATCCCCAAACATTCTCTGTTATGTTGATGGAAGCACTTTATATTCATCAAAGCTTTTGCTTTTTTGCTTTCTCATTCAATGCATATACATGTACTCCATTTATGACCATGATACAATCTATACCTAAGATATTGTCAAATATTGTTTAATTTTAATTTAATTTTATTTTTAATATCTTATATGATATATAGATGATTTAACTATTACGCAGAACTGGTCTTTAAATTATTATATTTTTCATTTTTCTTATATATTATTATTATTATTATTATTAAATTATTTTAATTATTATATATAATAAAATCATATTTCATTATTTATAAGTTGTCTTAGTAGTTATAATACTACACTATATATGATTTTTTTATTATTGTAATTAATTGTAAGTATTAGTATTTTTGTTGTTATTATTTATGATATTTGCTATGCTATATCTACTATATCTGACTGTGCTCTTTTACTTGAGAAGGAACAGATGTTATATAAGATGTAATTATTCATCAGCAAATTAAATTAGTTTTCCTCAGTGGCAACACAATAACATTGCCACTAAATGTATATGATTATTATGATTTATGTTTATATATATATATATTATATACTATATAAACACTCCTAAGAGCACATTGTATTGCAATACCAGTCCACTCTTGAAGTCCATCAACAAATGTGCAAATGTGACTTTATTAGAAAACATCTAAAGCCCATTTATATTTGTAATCAGTGGTTGGTGCTTAAATTGCAGTGATTAGTCAGACAATTTGCGTGCAGTGACATCTTTCAAAATGAATTGTGGGAATTAGCTTCCTCCCATTACCACATGCAGTAAAGGCAAACTGTAGAACCCTGTCACACAGTACAACGCTTGCTTGTGTTCGGGGATGACTTCTCTAAATCATTTAATTGTCTAATGAGGACTGGGTCACACTCTACATTATAGTGTTGAAATATAATTATATAAGCAAACACTGGGTAAATTTAATTACATTTACTTAAAGGTGAAGTGGGTCATATTTTTCAATGATAAAATTCTCATGAGAATTTCTTTTCAGCTTAATATGCAGAGACTTTAATATGGATAATGTTTAGATAGGCTATTATTTTAGCAAATTTGCATTTGCTCTGGCTCTGAACTGATAGGTAACGCCCACTTTTTGCCTTCCAATCAATGTATAAAATCAAGCCCTGATATAATCTTTCACTATTAAATAAATAAAAGAAAGTAGAATTAAAATATATAAAATATGATATAAAATGTATATTAGAAAGTATAATATACATACATTGAATGCGGAAACCATGATACACTGTCATTCAAACGTTTGGGATAAAAAACAAAACAACATTAATACTTTTACTGAACAAGGACATATTAAATTGATTAAAAGTCACAGTAAGAATGTTTTCAACATTGATCATAATAAGAACTAGCATTAATAATTGAACACCAATAATAATTGCAGCAAATCAGCAGAATTGATTTTTAAATGATCACGTGACAATAAAAACGGGAGTTGTTGAATTTTGCATTGCTATCGCAAGAATAAATGATATTCTAAAATATAGTACAATAGAAAACAATTATTTTAAATTATAATAATATTTCACAATATTATTGTTTTTACTGTATTTTTAATCAAATTTATGCAACATTGGCCATAAGAGACTTCTTTTAAAATATGTAAAAAGAACTTAATTATTCCAAGTGTTTGCTTATATATATATATATATATATATATATATATATATATATATACACACACACACACACACACACACACACAGATACATATTATATATATTTATTGAGATTTTATATTTTTTTGTACAATATCGTTGGTGTGTTTCATCATGTTTTTCATTTCATTTTATCATGTGTAAATCTGATACAAAAACAAACTGTTTCAGAGACTTTAAGTCACATTAGCTCATAAATGTGTCATCTTTGTTTACTCATAGTCATATTTGACATGTATGATTCAGTCGGTGGCATGCTGAACACCAACTCTGAGATGTTTTCCTGTCTGTAGCTTGAATGAGGGAATGAGGGTTTGCGGGGGCTGTCGTGCTCCTTCCATGGGGTCCTTTGTGAAGCTGAGGACCTGTGGGCTGTTTGAAAAGTGAAGGAGGGCGGTAAGACTTTCTGACGGGAGCTACGGGAGCACACAGAGGCGGCACTGCCGACACTGTCATGACTCTGGACTAGAGCTGCTCTGTGGATGGATAATGAAAGGTCTGTAGGTGCCTTTTCTCCACCTCCTCGTGTTATGACATCCTTCCCATTCGGCCAGTGACAGCTTCTGCGGGAGCAGTATAAAAGAATGCCATAGCAACAAAGTGCAACTCGATATCAACAGCAGGGATTAAAAATATGAAAAAATGATAGAATTCAATATTCAAAGAATGTAATTTAGAGGAGAAATTGTGTTACGCTACATTTGCTGGTGTCACGAAGTTGCACACGGGGGGTTACAGTTTGTAGGCTGTCCTGGAATAGTATTTTCGGGTTGGATAATGTCACGGAAGCTGAGCATATGGAGTTCACCATATGTCTGGCACCAATGTGTTGAACTCGCATCAAGAGCAGGTCATTATGACTATACAGCTGGTCTGTTTTGTTGGTTAGTACGCTGTTAGAGACAGAATGTTTCAGTTTGATCTTGTTTTTAATGCTGTTAAAGGTGAAGCGTGTCATTTTTTGAAAAAATACTTTCTCCTCTTCAAGGCTAAGACAACTTTGGTTGATTCCCCACAACAATGTCTGTAGGGTTAAGATTTTAATTTTGAAGTTACGTATGCATGTTTGTTTGTTTGTTTGTTTATTTATTTATTCTCAGTATTTCATTGTTCTAGGAATGTAATTTAATTTTCATTGTATGACTGTTATTTTTTGTTGACTTTTTGCTTCTAGTTGGGACTATATGTCTAGGGCTATTATATTTTAAATTTTTTAGTTTATTTATTTTGTCCTTTTAACTCTGTTTAGATTGCATTGTATGTGTCACGCCCCTGGACTGTTTTTGTTGTGTTTCTGCTCCCCATGTGCTCCGTGACCCAATTTCTGTCTCCCGTTGATTGTGTTAATTTGATTCCAGGTGTGTCTCGTTCTTCCCTGATTGTCCTGTGTTCATAAGCCCCAGTTCATTCAGTTTGTGTTTGTCGGGTCTACTTGTTCAGTTCGTGTATTTCCTGTGATTCCCAGTGTTGGATGTACCCTGTGTATGAACTTTATTAAAGATTGTTTCATGTATTCCACGTCTCCTCGTTCCTCCCAGCACAGATTGTGACAGAAGACCCGACCGAAACAGTTACCTCCATATGTCTACCTTCCATTTTTGTTTCCCGTTTTCTCTTAGTGTTTTTTGTTTCCGTTGTGTCCATGGATCCCCTCCTTCGTCCGGAATACCTCCTCCTCCTGCTGGAGCAGGGGGAGAGATCGCTCGAGGTCCATCGACTGGGAGGCTGATCTGGCTCCTTTTCTCCCTCCTGCTGTGGAGCCCTCTATCACTCCAGTTCCCCCGTCCAGCCCAGAGAGGGCTCATGTTCCTGTGACCAGCCCAAAATGGGCTCATGCTCCTGAGTTAAGCCCAGAGAGAGCTCATGCTCCTGAGTTAAGCCCAGAGAGGGCTCCTGTCCCTGTGTTCAGCATTGAAAGCCCAGAGGAGCAGCACAAATGCCCGCCCTCCCACCTGCTCCTGCCTCCTCCTCCGCTGTCATCTGGCAGCCCCTCTGCTCGCCCTCAGCCCACCATCTATACGGTGCGAGCTCCGTGGGACTGCCATCCTCCAGCGTCCATCCCTTGACTCCAGCCTCCAAGGCCCGGACTCTCGCCTCGGCCCTGGCTCCCTCCTCTCTGCCGTGGCTCGGCAGTCCACTAGCTCCACCGGGCTCCCTCGTCCCTCCGGCTCTGCCTTGGTCTGGCGTCGACCATCCTGCACCTTGGGACTCCACTCCTCCGGCTTCGCTTTGTCCCTCTAGCTCCATCAGGCTCCTTCATCCCCTCGGCTTCTCCTTAGTTCTCTGTTGCTCCAGCTCCACCACGGCCTCCCGGATCCACGCCTCCACGTCGGTTGCCTAGGACCTCCGGATCCTCCCCGTCGCCCTTGCTCTTCGGCTCTCCGTCTCTGCCTCGATCTCCTCCACCACCTGCTTCGCCACTGTTGGTCGGCCCCCTGGAATCGGCCATTCCTCCTCCATGGCTCCTCCCTCCGTCAGCATCAGCGTGGGCAACTGTAATGGCTGGGGCCTGGGTCCCGCCAGGCTCCTCCTGTTCCGCGTCCCTCTTGTCTCCTCCCTGGCTCCTTCCTGGCTCCTTCCTCGCCGCCCTGGTCTCTGTCTGCCTGCTCTCCCCTCCCCGGTGGTAGTGTTACAGCACGGGATGCGCCTTCCGGGAGGGGGGAGTAATGTCACGCCCCTGGACTGTTGTGTTTTTGCTTCCCATGTGCTCCGTGACCCAGTTTCTGTCTCCCGTTGATTGTGTTAAATTGATTCCAATTTATGAACACAGGACAATCAGGGCAGAACGTGTCTCGTTCTGCCCTGATTGTCCTGTGTTCATAAGCCCCAGTCCATTCAGTTTGTGTTTGGCGGGTCTACTTGTTCAGTTTGTGTGTTTCTTGCAATTCCCAGTGTTGGATGTACCCTGTGTATGGACTTTATTAAAGATTGTTTTGTGTATTCCACGTCTCCTCGTTCCTCCCAGCACAGATCGTGACAGTATGACTAACTAATTAGTTGGTGAAGTGGATTTGCTTATTGTAGGGTAAACAAAGGTTAAGGTATATATATTTGAACCGGATGTCATAACAAATTCGTACGACATACCTTCATGCTGTGGAAATGCAAACGGAAGAAAGAAGACCACGAACGCAGCGGTGAAAATGGGTCAAAGAAACATAAGGTCTATAGAACTTCCACAATAGGCTACACCTTTTCAAATCTGTGCTGCTGTTTTCTTTTCTGTAACTTCTGGTAAAGGTGTTTTTTTAATTGTGTGTGTGTGTGTGTTTGTGAGATGTTTGGCATAACATCAGCAATTATTTCCTGGCAGCAGGCAGTGTGGTGCTGGAGTTGATTAAATTATGTCTGTCTTAATGTGGGTTGTTTGAAAAAAATCTTCCAAAGAAGAAGAAAGAGTTGCTGTCAGTAAAGTGAATGGACATTTTATCCTTTGCCCCTTGAGATGTTTTCTAATTGAAACAGCTTTGTACAGCAAAACAAACCATTTGTGTTCAATGCTTGCTATCATTCAGTATGTGTCATTCAGTATGGTGTCTGTCTAACTATTTTAAAGACATTCAACAATTTAATGCTCCTCTTTTTTCAATAACACATAAACAGAATAACACATTTGGGGGCACATTTTATGGATATCGGAGAGGGCTCCATCTATTCAGTCAGCATCAGTCATCACAATTAGACATGGCATGGCTTCAGTGTAATTAATTTGTCAATATTCGTTTCTTATGCATCCATTTTCCAGCTGTAGCTGATATTTATTGGATTGCAGGTCATTTGTTTGTCTCTGGGTTTTGAAAAACTGCCTTCAAGTTTGCTTAACAGGACTCCGCCATATGTTCCAGAATTATGCAAAGCTCAGATGAATCTTATTAGCTCTGTGATTTGGCTCAAAGTGATTTTTCATCATGGCCAAACACTGTAGTTCAGAGGTTCCCATGAGTCTCATTTATGAATTACTCTGTCCCCAAGCGGCCAGAATCCCTAGAGAGCAGAGTGAAAAATTGCACTGTTGCTTCATTTAATGTTTTCCAGCTGGAATGGCAAACATCAGTAAAGTGAGACACTCAGACATCAGTTAGATGTATGTGTTTACTTCAAATTTTCTGACAGGAGTAGCGTTCATATATAAGATTTTTGCTAAGTTTGTACTTTTGACCGATTGACATAAGGATAAAAAACAGTTACATTCATAAGCAGTTTTGATTAGGTATTTGAAATGATTAGATTTTTTTACAGTTCATTCTGAGCATTCCAAAATCTCATTCCACTGGCATTCCACAATCTCATGGCAATATGTAACTATTTTACATTTGCCGAATTGGCTAATACCTTTTAGTTTTTCCTCGAATCACATTATAGGACTTCAATCAGCACCTTGTAAAATAGTTTTGCATGGAATCCAGATCATAGGCCATTTCCTGTTAAAATAAAAAAATAGTTAATTGTTCTTGTGACATTAATAATTTTTTCACATGCATTTCTTTTCAAATCATAATTTATTTAAGAACAGATGCAGTTGTACTTCATATTTTATTTTGTGTATTTATGTACTTTTGAGAGAATTGTAGATATAAGAGTAATGGTTTGGACCATGGTGAAAAATTCTTTGGTCTTTAGATTGATAGTTTTCACTTTTAGCTGACCTACTGCCTTTGGAATGAAAATGCTAAAGGATAACTTTCTCAAGTTATTATAATGTATCATTTTTCATAATAATTTTTAATGGGTGTATTAAACCAACTGGATGTAGTTTTGTGTATTTTGAGACTTTGGAGTGGAGTTCACTGTCGTGCATTTGTTGCCTGTTAAACCCTCTTGTAATCCCAAACAGGTCACCCTTCTACCCAGGTTTTTTTGTTTCTACTAGGAAAATCTCAGAACGCTCACATTAGCTCCCCGCTCTCATGTTAATTATTTCCCGCTGGAGTTCTCCTCACTTCCCTTGGTATCGATCTCCTCTGCTAGTCCTGTGGTGTTTGGTACGTTAAGATTTTTCTAACGTGATGTACATTATCAAACCTCTAGACATGTTTCTTTCCCTCCTATAGCACGGGAGCATCTCTGATGAGATTGTCGCCCACGCGAAAGCCTTGCTTTCTGCATTGCAGGAGTGGCACAATGTTACTGACAGCTTTGTAGAGGCGCTGCTCTGTGAACTGAGCGCTTGAGTGGAATACAATGAGAAATCTGTCTGCTTGGGACTCTGCCCGGCCGAAAATGTATCACTTTGGCACCAGTGCCAGGTTTTTTGAAGGCCAGCCTCTGTCACTTTTTCTCCATGGCTCTATTTGTCACCTCTCTTTTCACAGTGGCTCTCAGAATCATAAAACTCTTGATCTGGAATATGGCGTTTTAAAGACCATTGTCTACAGTATAATATAGAGAATGACTCTTGCAATCTGATTTTAAGGGTTAGTTTCCCCAAAAATGAAAATGCTGTCTTTAATGACCTTCATTCATCTTTGGAACACAAATTAAGATATTTTGGATGAAATCCGAGAGCTTTCTGACCCTGCATAGACAGCAACCAACTGCCACGTTTAAGCCCCAGAAAGGTAGTAAGGACAGTGTTAAAACAGTCCATTTTCCTGTGGTTCCTGCATCAGCAGCATCACAATATTTCATTCACTTGATTATCCAAAAAAGGCAGTGCCATAAAATTTAATTATTTTAAAATTAGTAGTAGTTTTGGCTGAATTTTCAGCAATTTTAATATATTTATTGTGATTATTATTGGGATTAACTGTTATCATAGAAACTGGTCATATCTATCACTAATCTGGAGGTTAAGACAGTATTGCATCCCTCAGATGGGGAATTCTCTCCCAATATAACGTGCATTAACATACAAGTCTGATGATACTCTCTCATCTGTAATGCAGGGTTCTCCCCTGTTTCCCAAAACAGTCTTACTAATTGGGAGTGTAGTATAATTTCAGAGCTCAGGGGACCTGCGGGAACCGAGCTGATGAAGCTTTAACACAGAAAGTACTTGGCTCTCAGCCCGTAATGAGAGAGACGCCTTTGAAATGAAAACAGTGTCAGTCTTGTACTCAACAGTGTGAACAAATTAATTGTGTTGTTGTGGCTGCCACCATAACTTTATAGGGGAGTGTGAGTGGGTCACAAGCTTATAAAGCAAAATCAACATCAGCTTAATCAGTATTTTGTCTAGTTTTCCAGTTTATTTTTAAATTGTGTTAGACCTCACTAAATGATGTCACATTTATGTTTAAAACAAGTAAAACAATTTTCCAGTTAAGAAAAATAGGCTTAATTCAATATAAGTTTTTGCAAGTCTTTTTAATGCGGTATTGCAATCACTCTTTATCAAATGCGTCTTTGGTGAATAAAAGAATAGATTTCTTTAAAATAAAAAAGCTCAGTGACTCAAAACCTTTGAACGGTGTGTTTTTATTGGAAAACAAGAAATGTATTTATTTTTTTCAGTGTTTTACCCTGATCTGAGACCATTATTGGTTCACATAATGAGTAAGTTCAGCCTTGAGCTGATTGTGGATCTCCTTGATGTAAGGGAATGACTTTCTGAAGTGCAAGTATTATAGATTTGTGGAATCTGAAAAGAGGCCAATTTTGTTATTTTTTTTATCCTGCTGCACGAGTGCAGATAGATTTATGAGACACTATCAGCAGCTGTTTTAATTGTGTGGAGCAGCCAGTAAGATCTATTAATAATGAGCCTCTGGCAAGAATCCATGCTGGCAACCTCTGAAGCTTTTGAAGTTATATTTTTGTTTCACAACAATGAACGGCATCCAAGAACTCAGAGCCTCTAATTAGACTTTCTGAAGCTGTGAATTTAGGCCACAGAAACAGACCTGCTAATTTTCCTTTGTATATGTTTGAAAATATTAATGATTGTCAGCACTTTAATACTGAAGTTTGTGAAAGCTATATTTGTGCCTCTAATAATTGTTACCAAACAGGTTTTCCGAACATACTACAATACTAGTGTGCAGCTTATACTGCACAGTGTACACTAAAAACTGCCTACTAAACAAATACGTTTGTGAAATGGTATGAATTTGGAAGAGCATACTAGCATAATCTCATTTCTACCATATAAAAGATATGACTGAAATATAAGAGTAGTATGCCAGTGTGCTATTCTGAATTCAGCCATAGAACATTCAGATGACTTACTCTTTTTTACCAAAATTGTCAATATAGAGAGTACACTACATTGAATACTGTATCCCACAATGCTATGCGCTCAACTTGACTTTCACTTTCCAGTGTCATTAATCAACCAGAAGTATTAAACATGAAAAGTGATGAGGTTAAGTGACACTGTAGCATATTACAGTTTTAAATGTGTAAAATGGAATAATCTTTGTTGTTTCACTTACTATATTTGACTAATTTTATAAAAGTAGGCATTATACAGCATAGCGGTAAACTAGTATTCCATTCTGAACATAGCCGTTATATATTGTACCCTACAAAGTGTCACGAATCCTGTCCATGCACTTCCGTTTGCTCACCACTCTTCTCTTTACATTGCCTTTCACACCACACAGACTACAGTTCCCATGATCCATTGCACTGATTGCACACACACAGCTGAATGCACTGATTGCACATACACAGCTGAATCCATTCAAACATGCTTTATAAGCCTTGGACTTCCTCTTTCAGATTGCTGAGTGTTGTAGTGTATCGCTCTTCTAGCGACAGCTACATTACGGAGCCATTTCATGTTTCCAAGCCTAGTTTCTATTTCTAGTCTAATTCTAGTCATTTTGTGTTGCCTTGTTGTTTCCTGATATCCTGCCTGTGTATCTTGGATTGACCCTTTGCCTGCTGTTTCGGACTCTGTTTGCACCTCGCTTGGATGTTGCTTGTGTACCTTGATTATCTCGTTGCCTTGCCCTGTTCGATATTGTTCGCTGATCGCTAATTCGGTTTTATATATATATATATATATATATATATATATATATATATAAAAAGAAAGGTATAAAAGGAAAAATAAACATTCACATCAGCTTTTAGACCTACTGCAATAGTGTATACAGAGCTATCAGCCAGTCAGAAGGTGTTTAGGTGAGGTATGGCAGGCAGTCAGCTCTCGTGGTGCTCTTTTTGTTCTGAGACCGCTGAGGTTAAGGAGTTTGCCAGGATGCTGGCTGGTAAAGTTATGAGGTTTATCCCACCCCCTCTACTAACACAGATCTCTCATTCACCTTTACCCCTGAGGGAAAGGTAAGAAGCGGTGGTTTTGCTTCTCCCTTTGAAACCACAAACATAAGACACAGAGATAATGAAGACTAAGTTTTATGGACAGTCAATGAGTAAACACTTACTCCACGGTCCCCCCTCTCTGCCACCGGTAGTGATTTTCCACTAGCCTTGAAGTGGCTGTTTATTGTTCCTGATTATGACTGATGGTCTCGTAACCGTCCCAACCTGCCTGTCAGATACACCACTATAGCTTTTTTCTTCAGCTTTGGGTGCCACAGAGGCATTCTGGGAGCTGAAAACACATCTAATATACTGTTTCGTATGAGAACTCTCACTCGTCTCATCCGTTTGGATTTGTTGCAGTGGATTCAGCTTTGAAAACAGTTGAGAACGTATCTCTGCATGCTTCCAAGCCCTGAAACATCAACCTTGCCTCCCCGCATAGCGGAAAATGAAACCCCCACACAGACTTTCATGTACATAAAGCTGTTATAGGTGAAATGAGGCACCATTCGTTGGAAATTAAGATACAACAGAAAAATTAGACTCAATTAGCTTCTCATTTTTCACTCGAGGAATTATTTTCTTGCTGGTTTTTATAAAGGAATGCTCTAAATGACACAGATTTTGTCAGAGTGAGGTCCTTTCGTTCTCCCCTGGAGGGTTTCTGCAGTGATACACAAGTCTGACATGAAATCCCTGCTCTGAGGCAGTACAAATGAGGCAGCACTAATACATTCTCCCTCAGCGGTGCAGAGACTATGTGTACGAGAGGGGAAAGTTAACGTAGTTAATTTTGGTTTTTGAGCAGGACCTTGGCAGCACGGGAGGACCTCCTCGGAATTGGAAGGGAATTGCGATCGCCATGGTGGTCATCGTGGGGGTCATGTCTCTGGTCACCCTCTCAATTTTTCTGCTCACACCTGGTAAGACGGAGATTGGAGGAGTAAATGATTATAAATTGAATCAAATAAAAACCAAGGATAAAGAAAGAGAAATGTGAGAGCAGCTACAATAAGTGAAGAAAGAAAAATGGGAAAACAACAGACGATTATAGAGGATTTATGGGAGCGCCAGACAGCTCGTATATAAGACATCCATTCATAAACAAAAAGACAAGCAGAAACAAAGCAAGAAACACTCAAAAATTGTTTTTTGTTTTTTTTTTTGCTGCTTGCTCAGTTTAGCTTTAAAATGAGTTTTTGTAACAAATATTTTTTGTCTTTCTATAACAGAATTTTGCTTAATCCATTTGCATTAATCTGACATTTGCTTAATCTGACTACCTGCACAATTTTTGTTTGTTTTTTGTTCACTGAGCCTTTATATTTCCCAGTACGCTTTGGGGGAGACTTGATAGGGAGAGTAAATGTTGAAGTTAAGTAATTATTTTATTAATATTTGAGCAAGATGAGAAAAGGCAGACTTGTTTGGCCTGTTATGTTGGGATATATAACTTTTGTTATATTTTGAGTTGGGTAAAATTGGCTCAAAATATGGGCTTTTGGCACTTGGCGAGTATCCAACCTAACAGAAGCTCTTCTAGATCCCAATGTAACAGAACATTAAACAATAATATGTTTTTTATTTCTTTTTCATATTCAGTAAATAAAACCACTTGGCTGCTAACTTTATTTGTAAATGCAATATATAGTTTACATTTAAATATAATAAATATAATAACAATTTTATTAAGGAAGAAAATACTGAGTGCATCTAAAAAAACTTGTGGAAACACTTTCCACAATTTAATTAAGTTTGTTTATTTTTATTACTAGTTTTGGTAACACTTTTATGTATAATGTATTCTAAAAGTATTGCATTAATTACAATATGCCTTATAAAGCACCAATGCATTGTACAATCTCATGAATAATTGTAACCTCAGTTAATATATAATAACACTTATCAATTCATTGTTACACTATGCATTTTTAAATTCTGTTATAATTATTTACAACAAGATAAAATGTACTACAATGCACATTATAAATAATTATAATGCATTGTACCTTTTAATAACCCTTTGTAATGCATTATACATAAAGGCTTTTCAATTTTACCTTATGGTTTTTTTTTTTACAGCCTACTGCATTGCATCATTAGCATCAAGATTTTGATTTTGTTCAATAATCCTGTACACTCTTGTTACAGAAACTATTTTTCCTCAGGAATTGTGGTTGTCCTTAACTGACTGCTTGATCTTGTATTTCAGATGAGTCTCACCTCCTGCTGCTGTCTCGTCTCACTCTGGAGAACCTGGAGAGCGAGGATTTCAGAGTTCATGACCCATGTGCGACGTGGCTAAATGGTGAAAACCCCTATTGTACAAATAGTGTTTAATAGAATGGTTTAAGTTCATTGATTTGATGCTCGTGGGCATTTAGGGCTCCTGCAGTGCAACACATCATCGTCTTGAAATGCAACAGGAGACCAATGTGTTTTTCTACTAATGGTTAAAATGTTCGATTTATGGCATTCATTCAGGCTGCATTTCAATTCACATCCAGTTTTTATTACATAGCATTCAAGATTTGGGTTACTGCATCCCAAATTCTAATATATTGATATTATTATTCTTAAAGCTCCTGAACGGTATACTACCTCAAGTTTAAAGTATGCATCCCTGCATGTTTTTGGGCTAATATTCCCCACAACACCTTTGTTTTGGTTCTCTTTTTACATTTTTGTAGTAAAATTGTAAACTTATATATATTACCCCCAACATTTTTATGTTTTTGAAAAGTCTCATGCTCACTGAGGCTGCATTTATTTGATAAAAATTACAACAAAATAGTAATTGTGAATTATTATTATTATTATAATTTAAAATAACATATATATTTATATTTTTTTAATAATTTTTTGCATTACTTCAGTCTTAAGTGTCACATCAGGAATCATTTTAATATGCTGATTTGGCCCCTAAGAAGCAATACTTATTGTTATCAATGTTAAAAATGGTTGTGCTGTTTAATATTTTTTTAAAACTGTAATATATTGTTTTTTGATGAATAGAAAGTTAAAAAGAACAGTGTTTATTTGAAATAGATTTTTTTTGTATCAGTGTAAATAAGTTTACTTTCACTATTGACCAGTTTAATGCATTTTTCCTTGATAAAAATATTAATGGTATGGTACTTTTCCATCACCGGGGAAGTACATACAGTACTCTTAGTGCATATTCAAAATATGTTAATTAGGATGCAGTTTAGCTGCATGCTCAGCTGCTGAATGTTGATCTGTGTGTTTTACAGAGAACGAGGTGTCACTTTGCACACGGGAGGGTCACGTTTTAATCCACAGTCTCAGCACCAATGTAACCACCACGCTATTGGACAACAGCACCCTGGTGAATGGATACTTACACATGCATGCACTCACATAAAAGACAACAACATAGTAAATAAAGGCCATGCCAACACACACAAACAGTCTTCCTCTCATCTCAAACCACCAGTAAGCAGCTCTCTGGAGAATTACAGCCCCCTTGAGGCATGTGAGCAGGACAAGACGTACAACTCCATTAGCTCCATTCTCATGGAACCTGACAAATGGGTCACTCCGTAGAAAGAGAGAGGGTATGGACTGGTAGCTGAACGTCTTTGAAGAAAGAATCAGAATGCTTAAAAATGAGCAAATATCTTTTTCGGGTTTAGAGGCTCGACAGTTAATTCTCTGTCTTTTATTCCCATTTTCTGTGCTTCTCCCCAGTTGATTCCGTAGCATGCGTCTTCAAAGAGACCGTTTCAGCAGGGCCACCCTTTAAACGCTGCGGCTGGGTGACACTTAGAAACAAATATGGGTCATTGCCTCGGATGCTCAATGAAATGTTGTTGAGATGGCTTGAGATACTTCTCTGCCATCACTCTGCCATGCACTTTGTCAACACTGTTACACTTGTCACGTTGGCTTTATGCCCCAACGACATCTACCCACAATGCACTAACTGCATTCATGGTATGTAGCTGATGGGTTTTTAGAGGGAAGAGTACAAGTTGAGCTCAATGCCATGCTGATTTCCACAGAAATCCTTCTAAATTAAATACAAATTGTATTTGTGTTAATAAATTTAAAAAGGAAGTCTATGGAGTGAGGCATTTCACCTAGATAAATGTTAAAACAGAAAACATAGAAACCTAATATAATATAATATAATAAATGGAAGACTAGGGAGTCAGACACTGCACCAAGATAAATGTGAATTGACATAAAATATATGAGCCCCAAATAGTGTAATTGTTTAATAACTAATTGATAATTAAAGACTTCAATCTATTGAAACATTTCAGAATTTTGGATTATTTTTTACAAACTGAGGAACAAGGAAAATTATTGTCTGTGGTAACTGATTGCATTCTATAGAGATGTATGATAGAGCTTAACTTGTTTTGAACCCAAATTATTATTTTAAGGTGTTCTTTTTTTGGATTCTGTTTTAGGATCTGAAGTCCATGAGGTTCCAGGTTTCAGCTGATAAGAAGTTCATCCTGATGGCTTATAATATCCAACATGTGAGTAATATGAACAGGAAGAGCATCAAGTCTAATTTCCACGTTACCTGTCAATTAGAGAAAAATATGATTTCTTTATGATTTTCTTTATTGTTTCCATCACCATGCAGAATTAAATCCCAGTTGGGATTTTGACAAACTCACTTAATGATGTATGAAGTGTTGCCTATTATATATACATGTATATGATATATCATGTCGTTTAAATGTCACATATCTTATTATATTTAAGGACCTATATGCTCTTGTAATTATCATGCAAGAACTGCTACAAAAGGATCTTCAGAAATGCTAATTTAATATCTTATTTTCTAGAGGAAGATATCACAATAATCTTATGCATTTTTGAAGAGGGTCACAGTTGTAAATAGAAAAGATTTTGGTCTTTCTACTTCAATTTCACATTTAAGTCAATGTATTACTTGACATTTTTATGTAATTGTTTGTGAAATTTACTAGCAGTTTCTGAGTAAATCCTATTTCGATTTAGTTCATTTATTTATTTATTCAATATAAATAGACTAACCCCAGCCCTAAATTAAGAACCTTGGATTTTACATAAATTAGACATTATTTAGTCCCCGTTATTTTTACATCAAGGAATGACTAGATAGAGCCCCACTAGTTGGGCTACATTTGGTCCACACAAAAATAGCAATACTTTACAGATACTGTGCACTTAAAAAAAAAAGATCACTCTCATTGTTAGGAGAGTGATCTTTTATCTACTGGACTGGAGAAAATCTTTCTAGACAGGCAGGAGAGACCACTTACATCGTTCATAATTTCTGTAGCATGTTTAACACTGAACGCTGCTACGATCAACAGCAAACGTGGAAGGAATAGAATATTCTAGCACAGAGGAGCTGGGGTGTACAGAAAGAAAGAAGGAGGGATACAGACAGGCAGTGGGAGAGGTGGAAACAGAGGAGAGGAGTTGCTTGGCACTGAATTGTAATGAGCATCACACTGGGGCAAGCCTTTGTGATTACAGCAGGTTTTACTAACAGGCTGAAAATAAACAACTTGTAGGCTATTTGTCTGAGCAACCACAGCAATCTGTAGTTCTTATCCCCCTGCCGAACCTCCTCTTCACAAAATAATCATCTCTGCAGTGGTGTTCTCTCTTCACAAAGGAGGACGATAAAACAGGGCGTAAACATGAGTAATAGAGAAAAAAACAGGGTAAAGAGGAAAGGCAATGAGTGAAAACACTGACAGTACAATTCATATTCTCGCTCTCCTGAATTGCACTCGTACTCTCTCTCTCTCTCGATCTCTCGATGTCTCTTGTGAATATTGCATTTTGTTGCTGATTAAAATAGGCTCCGTATTGTGTATTTGTCTCGAAATGTGATGTGGTGCAATCTAGCGAATGACATTTCATCCCAAAATCATAAAAAATAAGAAATAGTTTTTGTTGTTGTTGTTGCATAGGTAAAATATCAAGTAATGCATATTTTAAATCTATTATTGATTGTTTGCAGTGTGACATTAATTTTGTGACAATTAAGCACTACAAATTTTGTACAATGTTGAATCGTATTTATTTATTTAATTTACATTACTCAGTGTCCCCAATTAAGCAGCAGTAAAAAGACAATGTTATAAAATATATATAAAATAATTTTTTATGCATTTATTACTGAAGTAGCATTTCCTATAATGGAAGCAAATTGTGATGTGCTGCTGGTTTAGACACTGTAAGTATGTTAACATGCAGCTTAATTTGGACTAAAACAATTATGAATCTTTTTAAAATGTCATGTAAACACTTAGTGACACGCACGTGTTTATAATTCTGTAGACTTTAGCTTGACTATGCAAAGCCCCGCTGTAGCTTGATTAGAACTGCTCATGTAAATGTACTGACTGTTATTCTCAATGCTTTATAACAGTGAAATTGGTGTAATACAATTAAACAAATGTTACAATGACATTTATTTACAAAGGAATAACTGACAATTTATATAATAAATATTATATATATATATTTTTTTTTTTTGCTTTGCTTTGCTTGAGAATTCTGAAAAAATATGCTGAATTTTCATGCAAAATATTGTCAAAATGCAAAAAATCGTATTGGTCCTAAAACAGGGATTTTTCATTTATTTCTTTTGATATGGGTTCCTGTTTTACAGGATAAATGATGCCAATCTGTGTGGTCACATCTGCAGGGAAACACAGGATTTCTCTGTTCTCCACCTCTTCTAATCACAATCGCTGTCTCTCTTCCTTTATCTCTGCCCCCCCCCACCCCCCTTTCCACTATCTCTAGAGATTATGTGCTGACTGAGGCAGTTTGCGGCTCAAGTAACTGAACTGTGAGCATCACAGAAATCACACAGTGAGGGGGGGTGGGGGATTACGGCGACTGAAGAAGATGAGGATAAAAATGATGTGATTGCAGTCACCCTTAGATCACGCTGTCCAATCGAAACCAATCATAGAGACGGGATGAATGGGATGTGTGAATGTGTGCGGAGAGATTGGAAAAGAAACTGGGAGATAGGGAAAGAGGAAGATAGGAAAATATAAAAGGGGACACCAGAAAAGTATATTGAAATTGCAAGGGAAGGAAGAAAATGGAAAAGGGAAAGGAAGGGAAGGAAGGCGAGTGTTGTAAAGGAAACGAAGGTGAAGGCGAAATATGTATTGAAAGAGTGAAATAGAAATTGCCAAAGACAGCATGAGGGATAGTCTGAGCCAAATCAAAAGATACATAGACACTGAGATATAGGAAATGTAAAAGGATCATTCAGCCAAAGACAAGATATCTGTCATCATTTACTCACCCACATGTCATTCCAAACCTGTATGGCTTTCTTTCTTCTGTAGAACACAAAAGAAGGCTTTTGAACTGCTAAAAGGGTGCGAAAGCATCACAGAAATATTTCATATGACTCATACTCTTTATTCCAAGTCATCTGAAATCATAATGATGGCTTTTGTGTAAGAAACAGAACAAAAGTCGTTATTTACTAAACACATTGATACCTTGACACCTGAATCTTGGCACATTTGTAAGAGTTCATTAGAGAAATAGTAATATCTGATTTGAGAATGGCTTTTGAATCAGATGAATTGGTTGATCTGGTTCACAAAACTAGTCTTGGCTTAATTTCCTAAAAGCAGTAGATCATCAAAACTGTTGGCACCAATGCTCACTACGATCTTCTAAAATGATTTTTGGGAAACAGCTGAAGGATTCTTTCATTCTTTTCATTCTGAATCAGACTGATTTGATTCTCAAGCTCTCACTGACTCAGTGTCACAGTTGTTAACAGCTCACTGGAGGGGAAAATTATCAGCAAATAACATTATACATTTTGATCTGTTTCTTACACAAAGCTGTCTTAAGATTTCAAAACATTTTTCACAGTCATATATGACCATCTGCTTCTTTTTATCATCCAGTGATATATTATGTAGTACATCCTACTTTACCCGCATACATTCAGTACACTTACATAAAACAATATAAAGGATATATATATATATATATGGTGTATAGCAAATCTTAACTGCTCGATTGCTTGCATTGTTGTAAAATGTATACTATATTATCAGTAAGCTCTAATCTGCTAAGTGCGACTATAAGAAGATGCAAGAAAAAATGAACATCAACATCGTGATTCAGTTATTGTGATTGCTAGAAAAAGCAACTGGAAAAAACTGTGAAAAGCAACTCATTCGGATTTGGGATGAGGCTGAGGCTGAGCAAACAATGACAGATATTTCATTTTTTGGGTGGACTCACAGCCAAGGAGGAAGGAAGTCAAAGTTAAAGGAATAAAGCTAAAACATCCACAGAGATTCAGAAATGAAGAGGTACGCATTTTGTGAACCAGGGCAACCTGAGACTGAAAGCACAGAGGAGGACGTGTTGTGATGAACATGAATCAAAAGATTTTACAGTCAGCGAGAACAGAGAATAGAACGAATGGGGAAAAGGCAGGCAGGAAGGCAAACTAGGGCAGATCTTGCACTTTTAGCACTGAGAAGTGTGTGGGCATCAGTACCGCGCTCAGTGTTATTGAGAAAATTAGTGCAATTACTATGCCAGTGTCGCAATGATGCAGATTCCCACGTTAGCAATATTTCTTCCACTGTTTACCTTATGGATATTAATTTTGTGAATCCTTGCAAAAAGAGGATTTATGAGCAGAAAACCACAATCTTTTTTTCCTATAATCAACAAATACATAATCTTATATGCTCAGAAAAAAATGTGCTAAACTCAGAACTAGACACTTTTGAGATTGCAACTTTCACCTGCCACACAATTTTATGTCTGTCTTTTTAATATTGATATGCAATACTGTTCAAAAATCTTGGGGTCGGTAAGATTGGAATATTTTTGAAAGAAGTCTCTTATGCTCACCAAGGCGGATTTAAAAAAACAACAACTTAGAAATACAGAAAAATAATATTGTGAAATATTATTACAATTTGAAAGAACTGTTTTCTGTTTTAATAAATGTTAAACATAATTTATTCCTGTGATGGCAAAGCTAAAAAAAATGGGAATATTTTATTTCTTCAGTGTCTCATAATCTTCATAAATCATTCTAATATGCAGATTTGGTGCTCAATAATAAAAAAAATGTTATCAATATTGAAAACAATTGTGCTGCAGGGTTTTTTGTTTGTTTGTTTGTTTTTTTGGAAACTAATGCATTTTTTCCAGGATTCTTTGATAAATTGGAAGTTTAAAAGAACAGCATTTATTTAAAATAGAAATCTTTTTAACTGTGATCTATTTAATTCATCCTTTTTGATCAATTTAATGCGTCCTTCCTGAATAAAAGTATTAATTTCTTTCAAAAACAATATCTTACTGACCTCAAACATTCATCCTAATGAAATAATTGTTTAACATTACTGCTAGAGAGTACAGACACTGCGACAGTCGGCTGTTCTGTTTTTAGTATGCAGTGCAGGGCATGACTTTCAATCCTATTAGGCTTTTGGGAAACGAGTGCACTTCGAAGCTTGTCGTCACACTGCGTTCTGTTCTGATGCTGCAGCAATCAATACATCTAATTTTATACGAATCATTACAGACCTAACTGATCAATATATCTTCATATAGCCAAATGCATTGTAATATACTATCCTGCCTTATTGCCGAAATGCACAATTGTCCTTAGAGGCCCCAAGGACACTTCTATTGATTTAGGTCATCTTTGATGTGCTAATCCAGTGGAGGGGGTTTAAAGCTGATATGTGGATGTTACGCAAGCAGTTTTTTTTGTTGTTGTTGAGGGATATTGACCCCCAATGATCACGCTGATCGCGACGGGGCGTATGCCACTATCATTCTGTCATATGACACCATACATGTGATGTACTGTTCTAATAAGAGTCAAGCCTTCCCGTATCCCTTCTAGCTACTGATTGTGAAATAAATTCAAATGTTTTCTAAAGAATTGCTTCTTTTGTTCACGGTGCTCCTCAGATGAATCAGCTGAATGAAGCTTGAAATTGAAATTGAAATGAACCATTAACCAGAATCCACAGTTGTGTTGTCATGCAGTGAGAGAATGAGAGAGATTATGAGCAGTGCAAACTGAATGTGAGCGTGTGCTTTGTTCAGAATGGAATTCAAGCATACTGCATACTACACAGTATATACAGACTATTGTTTAAAATGGTATGATAGAATGATAAAGGCTCCTTTAAAAAAAAAAAAAAAAAAAAATAGCATTGGGCTACATTGTTCTTACATGGTCTCACTATATTGCATGTTTAAATATTTGTTTTCAATAATTAAAGAAGAAAATAAAGTAATAATTTAATTTGGCAGGATGCATTAAGTTGTTGTTCTTTTTACATTTCTATTGTTAAAAAAACTGTAATGCATTACAGTTCTGACAAAAATGTTAAGCAGCTCAGCTGTTTTAACATTGATAATAATAAGAAATTTTTCTAGGGCAGCAAATTAGAATTATTTCTGAAGGGTCATGTGACAATGAAGAATGGAGTAATGGCTGCTGAAAATTCAGCTTTGCATCACAGGAATAAATTTTATTTTAAATAAATGTGACCCTGGAGCACAAAAGCAGTCATAAGTAGCACAGGTATATTTGTAGCAATAGCCAACAATACATTGTATGGGTCAAAATTATCCATTTTTCTTTTATGCCAAAAATCTTTAGGATATTAAGAAAAGATCATGTTCCATGAAGATATTTTGTAAATTTCCTACCATAAATATATCAAAACTTAATTTTTGATTAGTAATATGTATTGCTAAGAACTTCATTTGGACAACTTTAAAGGTGATTTTCTCAATATTTAGATTTTTTTGCAGCATCAGATTCCAGATTTTCAAATAGTTGTATCTCGGCCAAATATTGACCTATCCTAACAAACCATACGTAAATGGAAAGCTTATTTAGACGTATAAATCTCAATTAGAAAAAAAATTACTCTTATGACTGGTTTTGTGGCCCAGGGTCACATATTTAAACAGAATAAAGTTATTCTAAATTGTAATAATATTTTACAGTAGCTACTGTAGTTATGATCAAATAAATACTTCTTTCAAAAATACAACAAAATCTTATTGACCCCAAACAAATTTCACACTTGAAATGGAAGGTCAAGTTGAACGCATTGCATTCTTAAGGTCATTGCACTCTTGAGTCCGAAATTTTCGTATGCATTTTTTAGTTTTTTTCCTATTCGTCATCCTTTACTATCAAAATACTTGTTACGGATGCGAAACGCAGAAAATCGAACCTGATCCAAATATTTTTATGACGGACGAAAGTTTTAGAGGCAATGTGTAAACGTGATTGGCACAACGCGAGATCATATTTATTTTTTAACATGCGAAAAAATTTGGGCGAAAATTTCGGACTCAGTGTGCAATGACCCTTATAAAGCACAATTCGGCAAATTAAGTAAGAAATCCTGAAATTTCAAATGCATACTGTAAATTTGAATGTGGCCACAAGACACTCCAACTTTAAAAATAAAGTTTCTTTATTGGCATCAATGGTTCTATGAAGAACCTTGAACATCCATGGAACCTTTCAAATGGAGAAAAGGTTCTTTATAGTTGAAAAAAGGTTCTTTAGATTTTTTAAATGTACTTCAAAATGGTTATTTTAGGAACTGTTAAACTGAAAGGTTCACTGCAAAAACACCCATTTGGAACTTTTATTTTTAAGAGTGTACTACAGAAAGCGTACTGTAGTAGTATGCAATTCCGAACATACACATGTGTTTGTGTACAATTTAGGGATCTACCATGTCCTCTGCCCCTTTCCAGGTATTCTCACAGTCCTTCACAGCATCCTTTGCAATCTTCACAGTGGCCAGCGGGTAGGTAGCGACGGAGGTCCCTCTCTGCATGGCCTGCTCTGGGCATGTGCACAACCAAAAACCAGTCCAGAGGTCCCTCAGCATTTGTGCTTTTATCCAACGTTATCCATCAGGCATTGAATATTTAAAAGTATGGAAAGGTACTATTTGTTCTGGAGTTGACAGGTCTCTGCTGGATGAAATGTTTTTACACTAACCTGCAATTTCTTGAATGCCCTGACGGGGATTTGCCATGTTCTGTTTGTTGATAAAAGCCTGAGATTTTTTGCTTGTGGTTGTGAAACAGCAGTGAAACTTTAACAAATGTCTTGAAGCCCATTTGCTTGTTTTGGCAGAATTCTCCGATCATTTAGCCTTAACTGTGGTTTCATTGCATGACCAGACCCCTGCCTCTCTGTATACTTCACTTTCATTTTGTATTAACTCAGCATCTGCATCGTGCTGTTTTTACAAGCCCTTTCAAGCACTCTAAAAATAACCAGAACCTGACGAATTTGTTCCGTGTAGTGCTTCGAATGCATGTGAATTAATAGTTCAATCTTGTTCAATCTTGGTGCGTGTGTTTTTGTGTACTCATCTTAGGGAGATTACAGACCTCACCCCATCAGAGGAGGATACATCTGTACTTCAGTATGCAGCATGGGGACCTCAAGGGAACCAGTTGGTGAGGATGAATCATCTTTGTCTATTTTTCTATAGCGAGCCTCTTTAAAATTAACTTTTAGGCGGTGTTCGGAATGGAATACTATACTGAATACTGCTCTGTTATTTTAGTATCATTGATATACTATTGTCATTTTTGTTAATATTTTGAGATAGATTTTTTAAATCTATATTTAATTTTAGGTAGCGTTTATTGATTTTGTTGCATCTTTTTGTCATTTTTGTTAGTGTTTTTTTTATGCATATATCCATATTGGTTTTTTTATTAAGTTTTAGTATATTTAGTTTTAGGTATTTTAGTACTATGACTTAAAATTTAATGACTTAATGCTTATTTTATTTAAAGTAATGATTTTTTATGATAATAAGCTGCAAACTTCAAGAAATTATGTAAAACAGCTGGCATTATTTAATGATGAACATTTCAAACTTCTTTAATTTAGTTAAATCAAATGAAATAAAAATATATTTTATATTATTTAAATTCATTTAATATTTAGATTTTTGTCATTTTTTAATGACTTGATCAGACTTGACAGTCATAGGTCATTGGATGATATTAGTTTTCTTTTAATAATTAGTGTATGCAATTATTAAAAAATGTTAAATTGTACATAACAAATCTCAAAATGAATATCCATTTTCATACTGTATATAATGTTTTGATGGCTAAATTCACTTGTAGCATTTAAAAGGACTGATTTTCTTGATTTTAGTGTTTTATTTTTTATTTCTTCAGACAATTATTGGCCATAGCATTAAAATAATTATCAAGCTGTAATTTTCGTTGTTTATATGCACTCAGCCGTCTTCATTTTTGAATATCCTTATACATTTTTAATATTATGGCTTCATCTCTCTATATTAATGCTGGCAGTGTGTCTTTGTTGACTCCAGGTCTATGTCTTTGAAAATGACATCTACTACAAGCCAGATGTTTCTAGCAAAGCGATGCGTCTGACAGCCACGGGCAGAAAGGGAATGGTGGTTAATGGATTGTCTGATTGGACCTATGAGGGTCAGTGATCGGTCCCCTTCAAAACACTGTCACTGCAGTCCATCACTTTAATGAGTCGCCTTCATTTTATGTGTTTCTTTGAGACAATTTTGACAACCCCTTGAAAACACTGCAGTATTCACGAAGAGATTATTATCTCATTTGGTCTCATAAATGCACAATGAGATAGGTAAATGAGATTTATGATAATCAGCGTAGGTCTACATATGGGTTAATTAGCCTCATCAAAATTTCATTTCTGTGTTATTAAAAATTAGAGGAGATACTGCTGAAATACTCTGCGTTCTGGTGGGCAAAAGACGGCGCACGCCTGGCGTATCTGTCTATTAACAACTCAGCAACTCCTTTTATGGAGATACATCACTTCCTGGGTGGGATCTACCCTTCTAATGTCCTCTACCCGTATCCGAAGGTAAGAAGAGTGGACATGCAGCCAACTATTTTGCTTTACAAGTAATAAATAACCTAAAAAAAAATCCAATATCACAGTAAAAGTTTATATTGAATCATTAATGCTAATATATGCACTATTTATAGACTGCGTAAGCATTTAGTCTTTGATTTGATAATGTTCAAATAATTTGCTCTGTACAGGCGGGTTCCAGAATCCCATCAGCCAGTCTGTTTGTGGTGAATTTATATGGTCCAGCACACACATTAGAGATGATTCCTCCAGACTCCCACAACAGCAGGTGAAGTTTTTCTTTAATTATTGTGTGGCCACAATTGCGCAGATGCAGTGCACAGGCTATGGATATAGAGGTGTTCGTTTTTAATATCGTTCTAAAAACATGGCAAAATGCCTATTGCATGTTTATTACGCAAAAACTTTAATAATGTTAAAAACATTGCAAATGGTTTGTATACATTTCACTGTCGCAGTGTTGGTTGTAGGCAACAAATACGTTTACGCAATTCATGATATGCAAATAATTTATGACTCTGAATGTTTTAAAATCAAGTTTAGTCTCCAGCAAATGCGAGTTCTGTTTTTAATGGATGAACAATATGAACATATGCTTTTATGAGCATCTGAATCTGTGCATAATGCCAGAATAAGTCTTGAAAATGGATGTAGTGCGACAAAAATAAAGATTTTAGTAGTTTATTCAAAGTAATTTCTTCGTTATTAAACTTTTTATTGGCGTTTTAAATGCATCATGCATTTGCAAATGGAAGAAAATGGGGTTGTTGCTCTGAGGCAACATTGTGCAATAGATTATTGAGAGGGGTTTGATGTTACTCAGTGAAGATTTTATTACATTTGCAATGATAAAGTGTTGTAGTTAATAGTTCATTTTTTTATTATTTTTTAAAAATGTTCTCCCCAACCCCCTTTAATACTTTGCACATGGTTCCGTAGCAAAAAAGTACAGCCTGCATCATCCTGGGTTTGCTGGCGTGAGCTTTCCGCATTTAGATTGTAGAATTATTGGCCATTCTTCAGCGCAAATATGCTTCTGCTCTGCCAGATTAGATGGAGAATGCCGGTGGACAGCAATTTCAGGTCTTACTGCTGATTTTCAATTGGATTCAAGCCTGGGCTCAAGCTGTGCCGCTCCAGAATACCAACCTTCTGTATTTAAGCCATTGTTCATTGTTTGTGCTGTGTGCTTTGAGTCTTTGTCCTGCTGGTAAATGAATCTTCACTCCAAACATAGCTTTCAGGCTGATTTTTGTCCTTGATTGTATTCATCTTTTCATTTCCTCTGTGAAAAATCATCCCCGGAGCGTGTTTTAATTAAACCTTTATTTTACAAGGTTAGTCCCTTGAGCTTAAAGTCTCATTTTGCTACAGAGACTTGGCCAAAATAGCAGCATTAAACATCACAATGTGTTAACAAACATAAAGTAAGGATGTAATATTGGTTGTAATGTTCCTCATTGCAAGTTGATTTGGATAAAAATGTTTGATAGGTGGCTAAATGTAAATAATAAAAAGGAATATAGCCAACTAAACATGGGAAATTTACACGGGAAACGTTAAAGTGCTTACACAGGGCCAACATATCTGTTTAAAAAGTCATGTAATTGTGTTCTAAACCTATTTATAATATATCAATATATCTTCACTTTGCATGTTTCTAAGCTAACATCACAATACTGACCTTAAAGGCATAGTCCATCCAAAAATGAAAATTCTTTCATTTATATTCACCCTTATGTCCTCTTCATTTTCAAGAACATTGGTAACCAGATCGTTTTGGGTCCCGTTGACTTCCTTAGTATTTTTGTCCGTACTGTGGAAGGCAATGGGACCAGAAACTTTTTGGTTACAAATATACTTCAAAATAAAAAAAACAATTAGTGTTAGTAAGTCATTATAATTTACATGTTTACGTGGACTATCATTTTTAAATGGTATTGTAGTTGACAAAAAAAAGAAAAGAAAATAAATTTTGTTTATGTTTTCATGAACTATCCTTATAAAACAGTTCTGTTGCACACATAAATGTTAGATAAAATAATCCATTTTTATTTTTAAAAATATTTTAAAATGCTGTTGTATTAAATTTATAATATTTTTTTTGTCAATTTTGTAATGCATGTAAAGTCAAATCTAGGGGAGCAGGGTTATTTTACCATAATTGAGATACTGTTATAGATTTCAGCTTTTATTTTAATTTCTTTTTCAGTTTTAGTTATTTTAATACAAGTTAAACTCAAGAGTAAGTTAGAATATTTTTTGGTAGCTAGCTGAAATAAAATGAGGTGCTTTATTTCAGTTAACTTTTTTATTTTCCTTTTTTACATTTTTATGGTTTTAGTTAACTATAATAACCCTGTACGGGAAGGTCTAGGATCCTGTTTAAATTTTCATTTGCAAGATATTATCTTAATAAACAATCAAAGTAGTGATTCTGAATGCACTACTCTCTCATTCTTTCTGTCTGTCTCTTTTACTCCTCTTTCTCTAGAGATAGCTACATCTCTATGGTGAGCTGGATAAGCAGCACGCGTCTGACAGTGCGCTGGTTGAACCGGGTCCAGAACCAGTCTGTGCTGTGTGTGTGTGAGGCTACGACAGGAGCCTGCTCAGAGGTGAGGTCACCAGCTCATCCACTGCAGCCCACTGGGTATCTGAAAAGTGTTCATCGATTGGGCTCTCATTCCTTATTCTGCTCAGAACATGCAGAAGAATCTCTTACTTCTCTTCTGCCGGCTCAGCCTAATTTCCTTCTGGAGGCGTGAAAGACTAACTCAGCTTTACTTCAAAGCCTCAGTTTTAATGTGCAGCCAGTTTTAATGCCTAAAGGTCACTCCGTTTTTATGAATGTGCCTGTGAGTGACTGAATGCATGTGCGCAGGAGCATCTGTGTCTGACAGAGATGTGCTGTCCTTGTTTGATTTCTACACTCTGTGTTGACAAATCTATCAGTGTTTTATAATTGGAGGCAACAGAGCGCAACTGTCTGGTTCTGAAAGTAAAAAAAAATCCCATTCATTTTCTCCATAGAGAAATTGATTTTTAACAATAATGTATAAACCTCTCAAGACTACACGCTTTTATGGTTGTTAAGGGATAATAGATGATTCTGTCAAAATCTTTTATTAAGTGATTTTATTTTAAAGTGATTTATTAAATGTATATGTAATATTATATACAAAAATATTATATACACACTACTGTTGAAAAGTTTGGGGTTAGGCCAATTGTTTTTGAAAAAGTATCTTATGCTCACCAATGCTGCATTTATTTGCTTAAAAGAAGAGTAAGCAGTAATATTGTAAAATATTATTACAGTTTAATTTCATTTTTAATATATTTTAAAATGCAATTTATTCCAGTGATAAAAAGCTGAATTTTCTTCATGGTCTTCATTGTCACATGATCCTTCAGAAATCATTTTAATATGCTGATATGGTGCTCAAGAAACTTTTCTTATTATTAATATTGAAACAGTTTTTCTGTTTAATTTTTAGGATTCATTTATGAACAGAAAGTTTAAAAAGCATAAATATCATTACTGTCACTTTTAATGGAAATGAAGTGTTCAATTCTTTCTTTGACCCCAAACTTTTGAATGGTAGTGTAATATAATGTAATGATTGATCTAAAAACTGGTTGATTTGACTTATTTTTATGAATTTTTGTGACATCTTGATGGATAAAATGATTATGAAAATAGTTCAGGAACTCTAGCCGTTGAATATGTGGGCTTGTAAATGGTTGATATTAAAATTCGATATTATTTGTCTACATAATAAAAAGTGAAACAAACTAAAAACTAAAAAGCAGCCATTTTAAATGCTACCAGGTAATTTAGGCAAAAATTATAATGCACGATATGAATAATTGATATTTGATGGCAAATGTAATCTAAATGTAAAAATAGAGGAAATATGTAGCTTATATCTTAAATAAAGTTCACTTGGAACAGCCTGATGGCATTGATGTGGAACTCTAGATTTTCCTGACAGCACATCTAAACTGCAGATCAAAATTAAACATGCACTTCCTCAATGAGAATGATGGATTGACTGAAACTGCGTTAGCCGTGGAGTTTGTTATGATGTATAACTCTCCCTGGCAGGCAGAAGAGAACAAATGATTTAAGCACATATTTTACTTATAATATATGACATGTCTAATCCTTTTAAAACATCTTTAATCTTCAGAGGCACCAAATGGCGATGGACTTCTGGCACAACAACCAGCGGCAGGTAAGTTCAGCCTCTCTCTCTCTCTCTTTCACTCTCTCCAGGGAGGCATGTAATCAATTCTCAGGCAGCGTTCCTCGGTTCCTAAAAGCTGCATCCACCTTGGCCAGAAATGAATTGCATCAAAATGGTGTCGTCTCTCGTTGATCTGTTGGAGGAAAGTGTATTGATGGTGGCTTGTCCTACAGGAGGAGCCGTTGTTCACGGCAGATGGTTCCCTGTTTTACCTCATCCTGCCTGCCAAGCAAGGGGCCCGTGGGGAGTTTCTCCACATCGCCAGCCTCCCTGCTCAGGTCTGTGGGTGGAATAATTTCATACTCACGTTATGCACAATGAAATTAGATGCCCTCATAAACTTTGTGATTAGAAACCTGAAGTACCCAGCGTATATGTGACTTTTTATGAATGTGTGGGGGCGATGTTGAACTCCTGTGTATTGTAAAGTGTTTCTCCCCATTGCATTGTAAAGTCTTTTTCTTTACTGAAATGTTAGACTTTTGATTTGAATAAATGGTTAAGTTTTCAGGTGCACTAGCTCTTAATGTAGATTTATGTTTATTTAAAGTCATTTACACATTTATATCATTAACTTGAAGTAACACATGTCATGATGTGTTCTTATATTCCTAAATAAGAGATAAACAAATCTCTAATAATAAAATGTTAATATATATATATATATATATATATAATATATATATATATAATTACTTCTGCTACTACTAATAATAATATAAATAATATGATATGTAATTTTTAATTTCATAAAATTTATATAAATATTAAAAATATATACAGTGTGAAAAAGTGTTGGCCCCCTTCCTGATTTTTTTTTTTTTTGCATGTTTGTCACACTTTAATGTTTCAGATCAAACAAATTTAAATATTAATCAAAGATAACACAAGTAAACACAACATGCAGTTTTTAAATGAAGGGTTTTTTTTTATGAAGGAAAAATAAAAATAAAACCCACATGGCCCTGTGTGAAAAGGTACCTAATAACTGGTTGGGCCACCCTTAGCAGCAACAACTGCAATCATGCGTTTGCGATAACTTGCAATGAGTCTGTTACAGCGCTGTGGAGGAATTTTGGCCCACTCATCTTGGCAGAATTGTTGTAATTCAGCCACATTGGAGGGTTTTCGAGCATGAACCACCTTTTTAAGGTCATGCCACAGCATCTCAACAGGATTCAGGTCAGGACTTTGACTAGGCCACTCCAAAGTCTTCATTTTGTTTTTCTTCAGCCATTCAGAGGTGGATTTGCTGGTGTGTTTTGGATCATTGTCCTGCTGCAGAACCCAAGTTTGCTTCAGCTTGAGGTCACGAACAGATGGCCGGACATTGTCCTTCAGGATGTTTTGGTAGACAGCTGAATTCATGGTTCCTTTTATCACAGCAAGCCTTCCAGGTCCTGAAGCAGCAAAACAGCCCCAGACCATCACACTACCACCACCATATTTTACTGTTGGTATGATGTTCTTTTTCTCAAATGCTGTGTTACTTTTACGGCAGATGTAATGGGACACACACACCTTCCAAAAAGTTCAACTTTTGTCTCGTCAGTCCACAGAGTATTTTCCCAAAAGTCTTGGGGATCATCAAGATGTTTTCTGGCAAAACTGAGATGAGCATTTATGTTATTTTTGCTCAGCAGTGGTTTTCGTCTTGGAACTCTGCCATGCAGGCCATTTTTGCCCAATCTCTTATGGTGGAGTCATGAACACTGACCTTAACTGAGGCAAGTGAGACCTACAGTTCTTTAGATGTTGTTGTGGGGTCTTTTGTGACCTCATGGATGAGTCGTCGCTGCACTCTTGGGGTAATTTTGGTCGGCCGGCCACTCCTGGGAAGGTTCACCACTGTTACATGTTTTCTCCATTTGTGGATAATGGCTCTCACTGTGGTTCGCTGGAGTCCCAAAGTTTTAGAAAGGGCTCTATAACCTTTTCCAGACTGATAGATCTCAATTACTTTATTTCTCATTTGTTCCTGAATTTCTTTGGATCTCAACATGATGTGTAGCTTTTGAGGATCTTTTGGTCTACTTCACTTTGTCAAGCAGGTCCTATTTAAGTGATTTCTTGATTGCGAACAGGTGTGGCAGAAATCAGGCCTTGGTGTGGCTAGAGAAACTGAACTCAGGTGATAAACCACAGACCGCATAAACCGCAAACACTTTTTCACACAGGTCCATGTGGGTTTGGATTTTGTTTTCCCTTCATAATTAAAAACTTTATTCAAAAACTGCATGTTGTGTTTACTTGTGTTATCTTTAAATTTTAAATGTTAAATTTGTTGATCTGAAACATTAAAGTGTGACAAACATGCAAAAAAATAAAAACTCAGGAAGGGGGCCAACACTTTTTCACACCACTGTATTTATAACAGAATGGATTTATATATGCATGTTTTTTTTTTTTTTTACGTTTTTAAATATTATATATATATATATATATATATATATATATATATATAATATTTCTTATTAATACTGCATAGTGTACATATCTATATCTATATCTATATATTGAATGATTAGATATTACTAGATATACTAAATTATAAATATATCTATAATATTTTTTATGTATATCTATATGTATATATATTATACTAATAATGTTATTACTAAGAAATATATATAATATTTCTTAGTAATAATATTTATTTTATTTCTTATTTTTATATAAATATTATAATATTTTTATTTAAATGTATTCATTATAACCTTTTTATTTTCTTTATTTGCAGTGTCTTTCTTTCTTTAAATCATTTGCTATCGCTTAAATGCGTAACGCAAGACGCTTATATTTATTGTTTTCTTATCTTCCTGTCCACTGCTTTCCATTATAACTTGCCTCCTCTAATAAGCTTTTTTCTATCTCTTTCTCTTTCTTTTTCTTCAGACTTCCACTCCTTCTGTTTCTCCTCGCTTTCTAACATCAGGGAACTGGGATGTAACCTCACTGTGCGCCCTTGACGAGGAGTACGATAAAATGTATGACAGATCGAATTTTATGAGCAAACCGTTTCATCTCGAAAGCCTCAAGACTGTGTCGTAAAGCATCTCATAGTCAACCGAACTACCTAATATGAGTAATTATTGAATTATTTACGCTTAGCGATCACATTTAGCCCACCGAATCAGCAAAGATGGCACTTAATTAAAATTAATACAGTAATTTAATGTTGATAAGGCTGTTCTCTTATTGCAACCACATAAAGCAAACCCTCTTGAATAACCATCTCAGAAGTCATAGCTTTACAGAAAAAAAGTATTTCTCATCTTTCCAATGCATGAATATTTACAAGAAGTCAGATCTATAGCTCAAATCAAAGTTTAGGCCCGCAAATCAATGACTTACAATTAATCTGGTACTGACAGAAATGAATGCAAGTCACTGACTTCTCTACTTTTCATGTGTAACCGCTACAAACCTACTTAGTATGCAGGTCGTATGTGGAAGTAGACTCTATTATAAGAGGATAAATGACTGTCTACAAATAGTTACTCAAAAACCTTTTCAGATTTTCTTAATGTGTCTTTCCCCTGTAGCTATTTTCTGAGTACGGAGGAGTCGCGGCAGAGCAGACACTTATACAGGTGGGTTCTGTCCCAAACTATACGTCTTTTAAGCTGTAATTGAGTATTTTATCATCACTGTCTAGGAATTCTGCACCTCTCATGCTGTGCTGTTCATTTGCATCTAAATCAATCTGACAGCATTTGCAAACCCTGTTGTGTTGCATTTCGTTTTCTCAATGTTTCTCGATTTTGGACATCCTTGTCCTCATTACATGTTGACATCCCAAATTCTGAGTATGTATGTTCATCGACGACTTGTGTTGTAATCAATTAAATCTTTCCAGTCTTTACGTCTGAGATGTGTTTCGAGGACATTTGTGAAAAGCCAGTAGACTTTTTTCCCTCTAGTGAGCTCCAGGCAAGAGGTCCAGCTAATTCATTTAAAAGAAACAGCAGCTTAGAGAGAGAGAGAGAGAGAAAGTGATAGGCAGAGAGAGATAGAGAAGGTTGAAAAGGAGACGGGCGGAGGGGGAGGTGTTGCGCCTCACAACGATTTAAAGGGTGTTCTCTAACCTTTGATTAATGCTTTAAGACTCTCACTTGCTCTGTGGGCCACAAGTTCTCATAGATTTTTTATTGTGACTATCCAAGCAATATGGTGAAAGTGCAAAGGTCCAGCATTGGGCTTAACGGAAGTGGATAATGGAAAACCAGCTCAGCACGTGTATGTGTATTAATGCACTGGAATAAAAATATACCAAAAATATATGCTATTGTTTATTTATTTAAATAAGTTAATTTTGTCCATCAAGGATGGATTAATTTGATCAAAATGACAGTAAAGGCATTTAAATTGTTAAAATAGTTTTTTAAAATAAACGCTGGTCTTTTGAACACGTATCATGTATTCCACAGAAATTTTAAGCAGAGCAGCTATTCCAAAATTGATGATAATAATATTTCTTGATCACCAAGTCAGCATATTAAAATGATTTCAGAAGGATAATGTGACACTAAAGACTGGAGTAATGATGCTGAAAATTCAGATTTGGCATTATATTTTAAAATAGAAAACGTTATTTTAAATGGTCATATTTTTGCAAAACTGAACGCTACAAAATCTTACTGACCTCTGAAACTTTGGAATGTTAGTGTAAATTCTAAAAACTCTTTCCCAGGTCATTCTTTATTACTGACTTTCTTCTGTAACTTATTCTCATGTCATTCTTTCTGACTTTCTTTTATTAACTGCAAAATGCAAAATTTTAATGTTCATTGCTGACAGTGAACGTTTTAAGCTTAGGTGTTAGAGTAAATCTCATTTGACATCCTGATCAATATATTTGGTCAGAATAAAGTCAGATAGGTTTGGAAAGAAAAAGGGTGGATTTAAAGTTTGATTGTCGTTGATAGCATTAGCATTGATGATGAATTGTGTAATAATGAAATGCTTGCTTGTTTCCTAGCGTGGAGCTCGGAGGAGTGTTTCATCGCCAGTGTCTGACATGCAACCTGTTTAAGCGATGCAGCTTCTTCAAAGTAGACTTCAGTCCCAATCAGACATACTTCACCCTCTATTGCTTGGGTAAGATCACACTGTATCTCATACACAAATTCATACACACTTAGGCTGATGAAAAAAGACATTCTCAACTCTGTCAAAAAAAGACTTTTCTCATCTCTGTCATACTTTTGCAGGCCCAGGTGTCCCAAAGGTAACCATTCACAGCACAAGTGACCCCTCCAGTAAGTAGAATTAATATTTTTCTCATTACAAGCTGGTATGTAGCCAGCTGTTTGTGGCTGTATAACAGGAAAAAAAAAGTTTTGAATTGCTAATACCATTGCGTCAAAAAAGAAGAACGTTGTTTTATACAAATGCACCCTAGTGAACAGTGTTATAGTTTGCTGTATTAAACATTTATCAAATATGACTTTTATTATTGTTAATACATGAGATTATGGGATTGAATTCTTAAAACTGTGTAATTCATCCTAGATGTTTCTACTGTAAATTTTTGTTCTTCAAAAAAAAAAAAATATTCAAATGTTTCTTGAGCACCAAATCAGCATTGTGACACTGAAGACTGGATCAATTCAGCTTTGCATCACAGGAACAAATTACATTTCAAAATATACTAAAATAGAAAATAGTTATTTTGAATTGTAATATTACTTCACAATATTACTGTTCTTATTGTATTTTTGATCAAATAAATGCAGCCTTGGTTAGCAAAAGAAACTTCAAAAAAATCATCCTGACCCTTTTTTGAACTGTAGTACATACACTGAAGGAGGGAACCGTATCTAAAGACTAGAATATCGTAGGACCACCTATACCTTAATGATCACATATCAACACCCAAACACTACTTTATTCACTTAACTTTAATTGTCAATATGATTCTGAGGAAAAATAGAATATATTTTAAAATGAAAGTGTATTTTCAGAGTTTGTTGAAGCGAGTGTTCTCTAAAACATCAAAGTGCTTCAAGGTATCCGCTTGAATATTATTATCTTGCTAGATTCATTATTTCACAGTGTTTATATTTAAATACTCCAAGGTGGCGAACTGTTCTGGTTTTATGCCAAAAATGTTATAAATCTGTGTTCTGCTCTTGCAGGATATACAGTGGTGGAAGACAACAGCCTCCTCGCTATGTCTCTTGAAACCAAGAGGCTCTCGGAGACAGTTTTCCAGACGCTTTCCTCCGACAACAGCGGTAAAACGATTTTTTTAAGTAACTGATTACATTCCTCCTTTCAGAATTAATTGATCTCAACCTTTTACAAAGCCAACTAGATTTAAGAATCAATCAGATAATTGTTTTGGTTTTGCTAATTGGATCCTCACAGCTGTACCATTAGTGGTGCCTTTGGGGGGAGCCTATTGCAGCGTGTGTATTTTTGCCTGTGTGACGTGTAAGGGAAGGTTTGCATGTGTGGACATCTGTGTTTATAAATTGCACATGTACTGTATCAGGTCCCCTGACTGTGTTTGTGCGTGTGTGTGTGTGTATTACTGAGAGTTTGTTAAAAACCAGCAGGCTCATGGGAGCTCATTTGCCAGTGGTTAGAATATTGATGAGATGGTACCCAGACTTCCTTGCAGTATGATACAGTAGAAACGGCTGTTTGTTCTGTTTTAACTGCCTTTGCGAATAATTACAGACCTAGATCTGAAGATGTCCCTGCCTCCTGGGTACGAGGGAAACCTGCACCCTCTTCTTATTATCATGTAAGTGTCTCCCCTCACAGTATGATACTGTTAGTAAGGCAGCATTGTATTGTATGAAGCCCATTTCTGCATTAGAGTTAAAATGAGACGGGTAATTATGAGATAATATATATATATAAGGCCACATTGTGTGAGACACTACAATTCAAAAGTTTGAGTTTTGTAACTCTTAAGCTCATCAAGGCTGCTTTTACTTCAAAGTATGCAGTAAAACATTGTAAAATGTTATTAAAACGGTTCTGTTCGATTATAACTGTTTCTATTTGAATATATTTTAAATGTGACTGTTTCTATTTGAATATATTTCAAAATGTAGTTTATTCCTATGATGTACTCCAGTCTTCAGTGTCACATGATCCTTCAGAAATCATTCTTATATGCTGATTTGCTGCTCAAGAAACATTTCTTCTTAACAATATTGAAAACAGTTTTGGTGCAATATTTGAACTTTTTTCAGGATTATTTGATGACTATAAAGTTTAAAAGAACAGCATTTATTTGAAATAGATTTTTTTTTAGTTATGGCATAAATAATCATAAAAAAATCTTAATAAATCATAATAAAAAGCAAAAATGCCCCCCACAAAATCTAAAAATGTATGAATATCTTCAAATAAAAAAATAAACATTAAATAAATAAAAATCTTACTGATCCCAACTTTTGAATGGTAGTGTATAAAGTCACACTGAGATATAAAAGTTGCAGTTGTATGATTTAAGTTTGTGAGCTATAAAGTGACAAATGTGAGAAATAAATTAGCGATTTCAAATTTTGAGATTTGTAAAGCCACAATTATGAGAAGTTGCAGAAACCTTTTTGTTTATTCGGAGGTAGAAAGGAGCCTCCATAGTAATGACATTTCTTAAACATTATTATGGTTTTTCTAAACCATAAAAACCATAATTCAGCTCCTCTTAATGACATATTTGCATACTGAATTGTAATCGGTGTCTTGCATGTATAAAACTTACATTCTGTATCTATCCCACAATGCAATGCACTTTCCAAAGTGATTGATAAACCAGAAGTAGTATTAGTTATGACATTTAACATCTCTTTTTTACTTATTATTTGATTAAAGTTTTTGATTAAAATAAAAATGCAAAAAGTTTTGTTTTAATAAAATGAAACCGACACTTGCTGAATCAATGCAGCATTAGAAGGTCATGTGACAAGAATGTAGCATTGTGAACTGATGCCTAGTGCTTAACTTATTAATTTTTCAAATAGTAGGCCGTATATACTATAGGAATAAGGCAGTGTTGCATTAAGAAAACAAGATGCTTGCTGAGTGTCCTGATGGTGACAGATCAGCTCAGCATTTCACATGTACACCAAACCAAAGCCTAAAACGTACGCTTGCCTAAAACTTATTTTCCTGCCTTGCAAGCAGCAGTATCTCCTTGTGGACATGCAAATCAAGTTAAGACTCTCCTCTCCCTCCCTGTAGTTGGTTAGGCTACATGATATATGAATGCTGCGTTATTAATAAGCAATATGCACAAGCTCGATTGAGCTGCAAGAAGTGTTCAGCAAGTGCGAACACATTTACAGAATGAAGATCAGTGAGCTGATGTCTTTTTAATCTTCAATGTGACATTATGTGTCAACACCTCCATTCATCCATTCTCTGCAACTGTAGTGACAGTATTCCCGGGAGGCAGTCGGTAACGGAGGAGTTTGCCCTGGGCTGGCCGGAGGTTTTATCCAGCCTGCATGGAGTGGCACTGGCCTGGATCGACAGCAGAAGCCGAGTCCCACAGGAACAGAAAAGCAGCACCCTGGACCCTCGCAAGCTGGGTTCCCTACGCATTAAAAACAAGCTTGGAGTAGCAGAGTGAGTCATTCTCTCATTCCAGTTATTAAGAATAATACCTATAATAGAAAAGTCATTTTGCACGCAAAATATCTGATTAGGAAATGCTTTATGCTCTGAAGCAGACACTGGGATTTCTTTCATATTTTGTTGAGCACTTGCTTGGCTAATTTAATTTAACCTACCTCTTGCTCAAGGCAAAAAAGTGATGTTTATGTCTCTGTGGAGTTAATACGTTGGCTGCTTATAAAGAACAGTCATTTATCATAACTTCTAAATGCCACTTGAAATTTGCATGTTTAATTTCAGATGGTTAATGCAGTTGCCCTACATTGATGGGAGAAGAATTGCTGTTTATGGAAAGGTAAAATATATATTCTGAAAATTGAGAGTTCAAGCTCTAACGTCTGATTGGATGAGTCACATTTGAATAAATAGCTGATTTATGCAAGTTGGAAACTGTAATCAGTCTACAGTTAGGCTGCTAATAAGTGCAGCTGTATCCACCCACTTTTTCCATGGTGTTGGTTGTGGAAGTTTTTTTTTCCCATTCATTTTTTCCATAGGGATTTGTTTTTTAAAAGTCTTCATTAAGGCGTTATAAGCCATCAACCAAACCAGTCAGCAACAAAGTGAATCAAAACATTACAAACTTTTATTTGAAGCAGAATAATATTTGAAATTGGACAAAAAGACAAAGGTACAAAACTGTGCATGTAATGGCTTTAACGAGGGAAAGAACTACAATCCAGTTTGCTTGCTGCAACTCTGATAGGTGGAACATTGTTCACAGCAACATGGGTAATGTAGTTTTTCATCCGTAATTCCACTGTTAAACACAATTCTTTAAAAAAATAATTGAAATAATGTGAACTGAATGATGTAACAAAAGCATATACCATTAAATAACAACATCAGAATTTAGTTTATTGTTTATTGAACACTGGTGTCTAAAAACACAAAGTTTTGCATTAAATTGATTTTTGTACAGTGGTTAAGGAGGGTTTATGCATTGCATCATTTCAAATAACAACTTAAAAGTGGTCAAATGGATATAATGCTCTGCCTCTTGTGGCCTATCACTTTTATACACATCTTCTTAGCAAACGAATCCCTTTGTAGACTTGCATCATATTCTCACCTAGGATGTGTTCTTTGAATTTAGTCTTCAGTTGCAGAGCTCTGACATCAGCCTTCTTTTGTCCTCACAGGGATTCGGTGGCTATTTAGGTTTGAAGATGTTGACGGCAACCGATCAGATGTTCAAATGTGCCGCTGTCATGGCTCCCATCACAGACTTCAAGCTCTATAGTGAGTTCAAGCTCCATACACAATGGCAGAACAATATTTTTGGACATTCTTTGAAGTGCCTTGGAGTGCTTCAGAATACCATAGTATGCGATATGGTAATCATTCAGTTCCATGGTATATATCAAAGCATCCTGGTACTAGTTTTTTGTAAGCATATCCATGTGATACATGGTGTATTCTGCAATGCACTTCAGTTTCTTTTCACATTTATGTGTGGAAATGGATTCAAATTTGTTTTTCAGGTGCTGCCTTCTCAGAGAGATATCTAGGCCTTCCAACTAAAGAGGAGCATTCGTACATGGTAGACCTTTAGCATCAACCTTATCATGCATTAAGTTACAGAAGTTTTTTTTTTTACTACTCGGGGGGGAAAAAATAGCTATAATGTAATAAATCACATTGTGACAGGTACAAGACACAAAGGCACATTTGTACCACAGTTACAATATTAAATTATAAAGTTACAACTTTGAGATTTAAAGTCATAAAGCTAGTTACGAGAAACAAAGTCACAATTGTAACATTATACATTGTTACAGTTACAAGAAAGAAAAGTCAGTTGTGAAATATAAAGTTAAATTGTGACCGTCACAGTTGTAACAGAATGTAACAATTATAGTGTATAACAATAACTATATGTTCTAGTTAAAAGCAACAAACTTACAATTTTGAAATATAAAGTCATTGGGATGTTACCTTGTGACAAAGTTGTGCAAGAAACAGATATAAAGTTACATTGTGATACTGTTATGAGAAACAGTCACAACTGAGATGCAGTGGTTGCCTCTCATTTTAAATGGAAAGAGCACAGACAAAGCCTTATTTTGTTTATATGAAGAGATTTCTTTTATTTGTGTTACTTATTTATTTGATTTGGAGCTTGTTATAAAATTTCTATTTAGTTTTGTTATTTAGCAGAGGCTTTTATCCAAAGCGGCTTACAAATGAGGAGAATAGAAGCAATCAAAACCAACAAAAGAGCAATAATATGCAAGTGCTATATTAGTGTATTATTATAGTGTTATATTTCAATTTCACAAAGAAACGTGCTGCATTTTGTCCAAGCAATAATACAATGACACTTTAAAGTTACAGTTATTAGAAACAAAGCCATTATTGGATAAAAGGTCACATTTGGGAGAAATAAAATAGCATTTATTAGAAATAAATTTGCAACTACATTTTTGCTTTACATTCAGAAACAATCTTCTATATTATGTGACTGAGATGCCAATGTGTTGTTTCTTTGCAGGCTGCGTCTTTGTTGGATGACATTCACAAGCTAAAAGACGAAAACTTCCTCCTCATACACGGGACTGCAGATGGTTAGTTTCATTATTATAAATCCTTCACATACATCATTTGTGGGTTTTCAGGTATGTTTTACCTTTGTGTGTTTAGCGCGGGTACATTTCCAACACAGCGCTGAGTTGTTGAGTCGTCTGGTGAAGGTAGAGGCCAACTACACCCTTCAGCTGTACCCAGACGAAGGCCACTCCTTAAGAGAAGAACGGAGCAACCAACACCTGCAACGTACACTCCTTCACTACCTCCAAAACTGCCTCAAATACGACCCCTTCCTCAACATAGAGGAGGAAGAGGAGGACAACGAAGAGGAAGAGTGATCTCACTGTGTCCACTCTCGGTCTTCAGAGGATGCGTTATTTCACCAAAGGAAAAAATGAGCAAAATGGAGATCAAGAGGACCAAATTCACCAGCTATTTACCACAAACTCAATTTTGGGATGGTTTTTTTTGTTTGTTTTTGTTCAGACTGCAACAGTCAATGTTTCCTGAGAGTCCAGGAAGTTGAAACACAACTGCTCTGGTTCATACAGTTTTCAAGGAAATCACGCACAGTATAATGTATAAAGGAACCCAATGCAATCAACATCTTAAATCAGATTATGTTTCAAATGTGTAAAAGATGCATGTTGATCAGTTTTGATGTTGCAGCGCCATCCTGTGTTGAAAGATGAAAAAAAAACAAAACAGTGGTTTACAGATTCAGTGTTGATAGTGTTTACTAAAACTATTAATTTTATTTTTGTTGTTAATTTAATTAAAATAAAATAGAAATATTAGGCTACATAAAAAAACTTGAATGAAAATTAGAAATGTTGCTTTGGCTACTAACGGAAATAATAATAAAAGTTGAAGTTTAAATAAAAGAAATGAAAGCTAAATAGAAATATTTAAAAATGTCAAAAGCATGTAAAATGACTAAAACTACTCAACTAAAATGAAAACGAGAACAACATATAAAAGTTATTAACTAATTTGAAATATTAATAAATGCCATTGTAGTATATTAATAATGCTAGAAAACACAGAACCTGATATCTAGAAATTAGAGTAGATAATATAATGCTGCAGAGATATGGAACACAAATGAGAATGCTGACATGAAATGAATGCCTATTTTACACGATATTTATTTAAAATTCACAAAAAATGGAAACAGAGACTGTTTCTTATTCACTGACAGCAAAACTAGCACATCTGTTTATCAGCCTTATGGACATTGTTATTGGCTGATAATCTCAACAAGACCAGAGATCTGATCTATCACTAGCCTATACTGTGGAAGATTTGATTGAATGTAAAATGCAAAATGTCATTTGAACCTGGCTCTTTATATGCATGACAAACCAGCTGCATGGTGCTGTATATTCTGATTCTTTCATAATCTCTGTGCCAAACACAATAGTAATTTGTGAAAAAAGTAGAATTTGCATACAGTGTGTTAACACAAAGCGCACAGTGTGCACATTCGGCAAGTTTTGAACATCTCCAAAGTATTACGGTGTAAGTACACGGCTGTCCTTGCTGTAAGAGTACAAAATCAGTGACTCACACTGCATGCTGCAGTTTACAGAAGCCTCATAAGGTCTCCAGCATACATCATATCTCTTTATAAACATCGAGCCCTGCTGTGTGCAGTTTCACACAGAGAGGAACTATATTTTAACTGACAGGCGAACACAATTTGTTCCGTTGCCATTGTCATGCATATGCAAATGTCATGTTTATAGATCAAATGTGCCAATTAGTCTGTGACCAAACCTTTCAGAACTGATTTATGTGACTATTTTGAATATGGCAGTTTGTGAATTTAGTACATTTTTATGTTTATCTGTAAGATTCTTTATGCAGGGTTTTGTTAATTTAAATTTTTGACAAAAAAGTCTGTAACCATGGTAAATTTGTTGGTAAAATCAGAGTACTTTTATAGACAATGTCCATTTTTGCATATATGCTTTTATATAAAAACTATCATTCAAAAACTTGGGGTCGGTAAGCTATTTTTAAAAGAAATTATATTTTTATTTAGCAAGGAGACATTAAAGTGAACAAAAGTGACAGATAAGACTTTGTTACAAACAACAACAAAAAATATTTTAAAATAAATGCTGTTATTAACTTTCTATTAATCAAAGAATAAAAAAGTAATTCCACAAAAAATATTAAGCAGCACAACATTGATAAGAATAATAAAAAAAATATTTATTGATACTAGAATAATTTCCGAAGCATCATGTGACACTGAAGTAGTTGAAAATTAACTTTGCCATCACAGGAATAAATTATATTTGAAAATATATTAATATAGACAACAGTTATTTTAAATTGCAATAATATTTCACAATATTACTGTGTTTACTGCATATTTGACTAAGTAAATCCAGCCTTGGTGAGCATAAAATTCTTACCGTCCCCACAGTTTTGAATGGTAGTGTACTTCAGTATATGCAAGTTTTATCGAGAAGTTGACCAGCTCATGACATAGTGATATTTTTTAAACACCATAAAGCTCATGAGAAAACAAATTGGACAAAATGACAATAATAGGAATTAAAAGTAGGTTAGTTTAAAGTTTAGAACACAAGATATCAGCCGTTCCACCTGCCTTCAACTTTCTCATTCACCAACCAAATAATTATTTATTTTTTGTGACCTTCATGTATTGCTGAAATGTGTATGTAGAAACCTTGTAAGTTTTGTGTGTTGACATTGTGATGCAGCTAAGCAAGTTACATATCCCAGAATGCCCTGTTGTGCTGTAGGTCCAAGAAAATGCTGACAATGTTACAGGCAGCATGAAGTCTGAAATGAACGTCCTTGAGCCTCTGTATCTATATATTTGTATTTAATTACAATTTTCCAATAAAGTCTGAAATCTTTGTGTATGTGTTGATATTGACAAGAAGCAGCATAATTCAAACCTTTATTAAAAAGCATTAAATTATGATACAGTTATAATTTGGAAATGCATTCCTTATTTGCGAAAATGTCAAGGTGCCTAAAAAACGCATGTGATTTTACTCAAGCATATCTGTCATTCTATTTCTAGTCAGGCAGTTTAAAGAACAGCCTACAGCCGTAATGTCTGAATAATTTATATACGTTCCATTCTTGAACCAATCAAATCAAAATGAGATTAGACGCTTCACCAATCAAAATCAGCTATCTCACTCTCAACCAATCAAAACTCGCGAACGCCGTTCCATCCTCACCAGGTTCTCTCTGACCCAAACCGCGCCTACAACAGGGCCCGAGTCCGCTTTTCAACCTTCACTGCGAGCACGGTATCGAGAGGGGCACCTTCAAGCAGGGGTCGATAAAGAAGCACTTGTTATATTTATACACACATATACGAGAACAATGTCCTTCCTCTCTATCAGCAGACTAGCCCCAAGGCTCCTCAGTTCAAAGGTAGGAAAGTTTTATTTTAACTCGAGTGAAGAAAACACAGGCTGCTACCGGTTAGCTTAGCTTAGCTTAGCAACAGACATCCAGTATGGTATATTTCGTATTAATAAACCATATCGAACATCTGTTTTAAGTACTTCATACATGAAAAACATTGTTTATATGCCTCCCTCTTTAAGTCTTAATTTTTTGTCAAAACCTAGTTAACTGACAACCTGGATAGCAATTTTAAACAACATAGGCGGTCAGAAATATTGTCAAACGTTAAAAATTGGGTTTGAACTTTCAAAACGCACCCCAAACATGTTGTCAAAGTAGGGAATTGATGATTTTTTTTCCTGACAGCCGTTATAAAGATATGTTTTAGCTTTAAAATGGTGTCATTGAGCTTTTCAAAGATACCTGACAAAGAAAAGCGTTATGTTATGGTTATATTCGTACGACTCTCATCTGTAGTTGACCTCCTTTCACAAGGCACTGAACACTTTAACCAGTTTTCATTTGTTACAATGTAACTAAATTTGACCAGTCACTTTGACATCTGGGAAATGCACCGGTTTAGTCTGACATAGCAGTATTTTTGTTGTTCTCTGTGGCTGATTTGACCTTCAGAATTGTCATTCATTTATTAATGGCCAGACTTCAATAGTTTGCAAAGATGCTAGATCACTATAATTGACCATAATAGAGCTATATAGGGTTCATGCAGAGTACACATCATGCGTTTTCAGTAGGGTTTAAATGTGGTCATCCTCAAATTAAAAGCATCTCCCATCTTTAAGGTGCCATAGAATGCATTGATACAGTATTTTAAATTGTTCTCTGATATCTACACAGAAGGTATGTGGCTTAAGTAAGGGCAAAAAATCTCCAGAAACGATTTTACATGTCCATTTACAACCCTAGGATTTCTCCCTAGAATGAAACGGTCTGTTATTGGCTTATTTGGCAGGGTCATGAATAATAATGAGCTCTGCTCTGATTGGCTGTTTCACAGTGCTGCTCAATGTTGAGCTCTGCTCTGATTGGCTGTTTCACAGTACGGCTCATCAGCAAGAAGGAAGCACAGGGAGGAAAATATAACTTTAAATACTTTCTCTCGCAGTTATATCGTCGGGTAATTATACTGTATATAAAACGCGGGCATCAGGGAGCCGTTATTAATATGCGAGGCATTGAAACTGCTTTTGAACGATCCATCGATCGCGTTATAGTTTGACTTTCAAGAGACGCGATCACACAAACTATGTTTACATTATGGAGCAACAGTACTTGCCACACATTTCACAAGATCAGATGCTTGTCAGTGGTGCTCAGGATCTGTAAGTCATTCGCCATCATCCTCATCTCTCCTTACTGAGAGTGAAATCTTATGTACTGTAACAGGCTACCGCTAGCAAGGAGCTAACCATGTCCCTTTAGTGGCTCGCGTTATTTGCTTTCTGTGCCTTTCTGAATACAGACACCAACCCATCCCTGCACTTCACACCCCCTGCACGGCCTGGAACATAACATTTATTTTGTTATTTTCGCTGTTGTCCGCGCTTGTTTATTTACAATACCTGCAGAGCTGATGGTTCGGCCGGCTTAGAACAAGGGTGGGTTTATGCAAATGTTGGGGGCGTAGTGATCCCGACTGTTGTCGGTGTTATGTTCTGATTCGCCTGTTTTTCAGTGGTCTTTTTTAATCACGAGATTTACATATGAAGGAGGAAACTATGGTGTTTGAGGCTCACTGTATGTCATTTCCATGTACAGAACTGTTATTATTTAAATATGCCAGGGTAAAGACAGTTTTTCATTCTATGGCACCTTTAAAATTTAGTGTATGAAGATCCGATATACACTGTGAACAAATGTTATATATTTATGTAAAATAGTTTATATTTACATTATCACCAAAGTGTTCTTACTGTTACAATATAACTTTTTTCTTTCTCATGATAGCGCTGTACTCTGAGATGTGTGGGTACTTTTAGGTTTTACCTTTTTTTTTTTTTAGGTATTTTTTTAATTTATTATTATTATTATTATTTTTTATTTAGTTCATATTTTTATAAATCTTTATATTTACTTTTTTTTCTCCGTGGATCCCCAGTACTCCCTCGTGGGTCCCAAGACTAGGGATGTCCAACAGCGATCGAGTACTCGAGTACTCGGCCGTGACAGCGATGATCGTGTGAAAAAAAAAAAAATCTGATTGGTTATAGCAGCACTTTGGGTGGCACCCTGAGCTCTAATTGTTTAGCTTGCAAGAGCATGTGGTTCAAAAGAAAACAGAGAAGCTTGGCTTTGAATTCATGTAGTGATGTCTGGGTTAGCTACATACACATCTGATTAATCTAATATAGGATGCGTTGGGATGTTAACATTTATTTACATGCTGAATGCGCTGCATATTACCAGTGTTTAGTTTCATGCTCAAATGCAATGCCCGATATTGAGTTATTTGAGACGGTCAAATTGCTTTTAGATGTTTCTTTTTCAAAAATACTGATCCTGTAATAATGCAGCAGTGATTTTCTTTCGTCATATTTGTTGAACAGTAGGCATACTTATATTAAAATTGTTTTCGTACTTTTGGCTTTGAAAACACGCAGGCGACTTTAGGAATCACTTGACAATGTAGATGAAAATATAGCACAAATCTGCCATAAACATAAATGACATAAGCTTTATAATGAGAACTTTATAGGATGTGAAATCTATAGTAAATTCCGTCCTTACCCGTGTTTCAGCGCGTTGTTGAAAGCGCATTATGGCAAGAGCTCTCTCTTTCTCACTATAGCGTGTAACTTAAAATTCTCTGGCATATGCATCCTTTTGTGCAGATACAAGTTATAATGTTACGTTTGTTATGTATCCAAGTTATCTGAATAATATCATAGGAAGTGTCATAGAATGGGTTTCAGTTTATTGGCATAAAGTCAGCTTCAACTCAGGCAGCTATTCTTTTTTAGATGCTTTTTTTTAATAACATTGCTGCATCGTAATCATAATCTAACATCTGTTCATGTTTTCATGTCATGTTTTTATTTTTAACATTCATTTTCATAAGTCTTCAGATATTTTTATTATCTCCATTACAGCCATGCCCCGCCCCCCGTGTACTCAATTAATCGTTTTTGAAACCTATCGATGATCGAAATAAGAAATTTCCAAAAATGCCCATCCCTACCCAAGACACCTTTTTAAAACCCCGATCTAGTTCATAAAAGCTCTTGTGATCATGTGTGATTATGGAAGTTGTGAACATTGAGCATGAGTAGTTTCCTGAATAATGTCATGTTTGGGTTTGTGCTGTGATTTCCATTTTTACAAGTCATACAAATTTGATTCCTCTATGGAGTTTTGTTCTTTGATCTGAAATGCCTTGAGCAATGTGTGTGACTGATGACGTTTAGCATCTGACTAGTTTGTGATTGTTTGGCAAAAATGAGTGGAGGGTATGTCAAAGGGCATGTAGGATCTTTAGAAACTGGAATCCTATCCATATACTGTGTCAGTTGTGCTCTCATAAGATAACATTGTCTTTCATTGTTGTTGCTAGATAGATAAAACCAATGCCTTGCTGTCTGAATGACTTTATCATAAAATAGGTTACTGTGTTCTTGTCATTCAGGGTTAATACTCCATTAACACCGCTAGATGACCATTGTACACCATGAAGAGTTTCTCTTTTTTTTTTCTGCTGTGTATGACACTTATGTAATCTGCTGATTGACAGTTCACAGGGGTGGCCGAGGTGCATTTTTGTACTGTACTTCCTCCTTATGTAATATTCTTTATATACCTCTGATCAGTAAGTCTGCATTGTAAAAACTGTGGACACTCAAAGTTAGTAGGTTTAAATGACACTGCTTTTTCTGCAGTGGTGGTACTATAAAGAGCTCTTCAGGCATTCAGATGGTGGACAAGCATGTCTGACCTGTCTGACAAAGCTGTCCACCTGTCATCTGCTTTGAGTATTGGAAAAAAACAACAACATGTTTTTGTTTAAACAAAGTGCAGAGGAGTTATTAGAGCATTACCTGCCAGTCTTTTATATGTCTTCCTTGCCTAAAGAAAGCTGACAAAGAGTCCTTTGTCTGTCCAGAAATTCCTCCATATAGCATTTCTAGGGACCCCTGCACATGGTCACACATGATCCTTGCGTCTATTCTGCATATAGGCTGGCTCTGTATAATAGAACTGAGTCAAAGGTCATAGAATGGTCTAAGGTTGCCGGCTAGTTAATAGCCTGTGCATATTCTGTGTTCTGCAATGTTTGTGACGGTGTTGTTACCTTGAAGGTCACTGTTAAATATAGCATACATCGTAGCTTCAATAAAAAAATTTTTATTTGCCATTTAATTTTGAAATTTCTGTTGGCTTTGTAGAAAAAGAACCATCACATTTTCTTCAGAAAATGTAATGAGAGAGAGTTTTAATTAAAATACATAATTACAAGATCTTTCATAGTAACAATTTTCTATATATTATATTTAGAGCTGCACAATTAAATGCGATAGTCATGCGAATCTCGTCAGTAAAGCCGGTTCTGTGATCAGTAGTAAATCTCAATCGCCTGCTTTCAGATGGAGCAGCATTTACTACACAGAGCCGTAGTTCACTGACAATCTACGCAAAGTCGCATTCGTAATCGCGCGATAATGAAATCGAAGATATCGTTCTGCATTATGAAAGCTGTTTGCGTAGCTTGTCAGTGAACTAATGCTCTGTGTAGTAAATGCTGCTCCATCTGAAAGCACGTGAAAATACGACATTTACCGTATTGACCCGATTATAAGACAACCCCCCTTTTTCAAGATGTACTTTTTGGAAAAGGCTTTTTCAAAACCAAATCTTGTTTTAAGGAATTTTTTTTCTTAAATTATTTTCAATATTGCATATTTATTTTCCTCTTTTAACTTTTGTTTTGAATGTATGGTAAATACTGGTAAAAAAAAACAATAAGCACATTTAAAATATACACTTTGATACACCATAAAAATAACAGGTAACCCATCTGAATTATATAACAATTAGGCTATCCATCTCATAGTAGCCTAGGAAAATTTAATTATTAGTAGAAGTGAAATTTTATTGTAGTCTTCAAATCTGAGTAGGCTACTGTCTTACATTTTAAAATCACTTACAGAGGAAGTTTGGTCCCGTCAGGCTAACATGACAGTCACGACTCGTGCCACTGTAAGCTTTTCTTTTTCTTTCGTTTTCACTCGCGATCTTCTAACATTATTACAACACACATTACGTTACGTATTTCTTGGCACACTCGTTTTGTGTGTATTTGGCGCCACCTATTGTTGTGGGTGTATTATTGACATGTCAAAGTATAGACCCTGAATATAAGATGACCGCATTTTTTTTAGATGTATTTCCAAGAAAAAAAACATTGTCTTATATTCGGGTCAATACGGTAATGACATGTTTTTACTCAACTCACTTCATAACGTCAGTCGAGTGTTTGAAATAAATTCTTCTGTGAGATGATGTGGCTTCTTAAGGCAAGCAATATTTCATAGTGTTCTAAGCAGTGATAAAGGCTGTGTCGATTAGCATTGCCTTATTTACTTTATTATAATAAAAACTATAATAAGACTAACTCAGATAATCCGTATATTGTCGTAGGCGTGTGTTTATTAGTCACGCTGAATCAATGAAAGCAGTTAAATCTTCTGTTTTATTCAGCTGCAGTCTTAATTTCTTTACTTGCAAGTTTACATTTTTTTTGGTTTGCAAAAATCTGCATGAAGAATTTTAAGTGTCTGTGACAGCAGGTTTACAAACCCCTTTTTTTTTTTTTTTTAATTACACAATGTTTATGCAAGTCTAGAAAATTAATTCGAAATGATGTTATTATAATATGTTCACACATTGACCTCTAGTTTGTGAAGTCTATTGCTTTTGACATGTCTGGAAGTATTCAGCTACTACAGAGGCTTATGTAATCACCCTCCTCTGTGCTCACACCGGGTTCAAGCTAACAGCTGCCAGTAGCCTAAACTTTCACACAGATTACACGGCCGTAGACTTGCAGGAAGGTCAGAGACTAGCAGTTACATATCAACAACAATACAGGCCACGCCATAAATTAGTGTTTTTCTGGTTTCACAGCTACTGTGATGATGTGTGTCAGTGAAATCTTTAGATTTAGGGTAGAGTGACAGGTATCTGGTGCAGGGCTGGGTATCGTTCAAAAATTTTTTGATACCGATACCTTGAGTTCGATACCTTCGGTTCCTGAACGATACTTTTTCCAATACCAATTTTATGAAATCAATTTTAACAAGATTAAATTATCTAAAAAAAAACTTTGGTTTTATTTTTTTCAGCTTGTTGACATTTATACAGACTCAAAGACTCAATATATAATAATAAATCAGTGCAAATAATTTTAATGAAGCTCAAATAGTTTTCAGTTTAAAATAGTGCGTGTTCGTTTTAAAACGCATTGCTCAGACAGAATCATCATTTCTATTCATTTATTCTAGGTTGTTAAAGACAATCTTTATCCACTTTCATAAGTGGGTGTTTTATTTTCTTTCACCATATTTTTTATTGTTATTAAATTCTGTGTTGTAGTATGTCTAATTATTTGAATGCATAAATTCTACTTAGTTTATTCAAATTTATTCTTAAAATAGCCTTATGAAATGTTTTATTTTTCCTCAGAAATTCTGTGTTCTGTATCTGGTTTTCAAATGAAGGCATAAAACATTAATTTCATTTATGAAATGTGATCATTACTTAAAAAAAATAAAAAATAAAACGTTATTAATTTTAATAGTAGCCTAGTAGTAGCAGTATGTACACTCTGCTGAACAATATTAATACATGTCTGCCGCAGTGTCTTCCAAGTGAAACCGAACTTTTATTTTGACGGGTTGCCATGAATACCTTTACAGTTCTGTGTGTATATGATATGATGCTAGTTTTACTCAAATCAAATGGTAAAATGCTCATGGAGTGACTCTCAGATCAGTTCTGGAGACTTATTTAGACGGCAGACGCTGAAATCACCGCGAGTGTAACGCGTGTTTCAGTCAAGTGGGTAGTAAACGAAACCGCGATATAGAGAGCAGACTGCTCCGTACGCTTTCAAATCGCTCTCGCGGATTTCAAACACTGATCAATCAGCGCCGCGTCGCTTCTAGTCAAACACACCTAGTGCTGCAGGATTATTGGCTCACTGACGTTGATGAAATTAACCCCTTAGGTATCGAAATTTGGTTACCGAACGACAAGACGTTTACAATACTCGGTGGTATCGAGGCAATTCGGTCGGTGCCTAAAAAGTATCGAACTCGATACCCAGCCCTAATCTGGTGTCAGAGCACTGACCCACATGGCAGTCAGGAGGCCCATGGTGTAGGAAGCATTGGCTCTTGTACAGGAAGGTGCAATCATTCCCTATGTAATCCAGCTCAGTTGTCCAGTCTTAGTCTGACCCCTAAGGTGAAAGGAAGCCTGGAATGCACTTGTGATTTTTGTTTGTTTGTTTGTTTTGGATATGAAAGACATAAAATAGAAACATATAAAATTACAAAATTACTACCAACATTTCGAAAAGATATAAAATTATGAAATTACTACCAACATTTTGGTAGTCTCCAACCTGCAGCTGAATGCTGTAAACAAATCTCCCGACATGTCTTGCCAATTTGACCCGGCTTTATGCCCGTGCTTGAGTCATTCTGCAGTGGCAGTTTCAATCCAGTCCTGCTGTGAGTCAATCAGACATGGCTCTTAATCTAAAGCTATATATAGAAGTGAAGGATGTGTCTCTGGGTAGGAAAGGGTCGGGCCATGCGGATAATCTCATAACTCTTCCTGAAGCAATTCTTTAATAGAATTAGCAGTTGGATCCATACACCTGTCTCTGCAGAATTCATTGTGTTCTGTTGCACCTGAGCTCCTTTTATGTTCCTGTGAAATATTGTCATTGTGTATGTCTTTGCTATAATTAAATTGTATTGAACCCCAAATAAGGCAGTCATGATGAATGGCACAGTGGTCATAGTTCAAGACACACTTCAACTCTGGTTTCTCCAGCAGTCTTGTCTGTGCATTAAATGTGCTGTAACTCTTGTAGACAAAAACAGCAGCTAAGTAAGAAGTTGTAAAACATTATGATATAAAAATGCCTTAAAGTTTTTGTTGTTCTACATGTAGCATTCACTGTATCTCTGTGTTTTCTGGGCTTTTGACGTCAGAGCCTGTTGAAAATATTTGGTCCAATAGAAACATGTAATAAGAAGCTTGTAATTTAAATACAAAGAAAGCAGCAACTGATGCATTTTGCATTGTGCAACTAAAGTCACCTGCCTTGCAGCTGTCAGCAGGCCTTCTCCAGTGAAATCTGACTGCTTGCCCAGGTTGTTATGATGCTCAGCTTCCTCTGCATTGCATCTTTCATCAAAGTTGTTGTTTTTCTTTCTCTTCCAGAATGCAGCAAGTGTCGTTGTGGCTGCCAGAAATGTCAGCGCATCCACGGTACGTATCTGCATCACTTCAGATATCCTGGATCAATGATCACAGCCAGAACCAGGCATTAGATTTTAATTGCACTACAGAGATTCGATCACAGCCTTGCTTTTGATGGGAAGGTTGAGTCACATGAATCGCATGTCTGGGGCTAATTTTTTTAAACCTCAAAAAGCACTAGTAGTTAAATCTGTTTGTGCCTGATCCACTAACTTAAAGCTGACCTTTTTTCCCTTGATCTTATGCAGAATTTAAAAGATGTTCTGGCAGACCTCATCCCTAAAGAGCAGAGCAGGATCAAGAACTTCAAACAGCAGCATGGCAAAACCACAATTGGTCAGATCACAGTGGACATGGTGAGAGAAACATGTGACTGCTTTTGTCTGTTATCACTTTAGGCTACATTACAATTAATGGTTGACCGATATATATGCCTTGGCATTTTTCAAATATCAGCATCGGCCGATAAGTTTTTCCTGTTTGGCCAATGCGTTCGAGGCGGGACCTTTATTTTGACGGTGCTGAGAACTGCAGCGCCTGAGCACATAGTGCTCGCATTCTCCCTTTTGTTTGCTGTCGTCATTAACAGCTCTGTCTAATACAGACAGAAGAAGTCTGTCTAATAATCAGATAGAACGGTTAAAAAAAAGGAATTAAAATGTATACAAAATAAAAGTATTTTAACGATTGCTATTATATTATTAGTAATAGAAAGGCAAACATTATAATTTCTCGTTTGCCGTCAACATTTAGCTAATATGCATTTACATAATTTAAACATCTTTGAATGTCTAATGAACAATTAATTTTACAAATCTTGCAAACTTAGTCGAATCCAGTTGTGAGATCTTGTGAAGTGTGCATTTGTATTCTGCATGATCGCATGCGCTCTGTGTGACGGTCGATCCGTGCGAATTGAATGCGGACAGGAGGAGATTTCAGCTTTACTGGTGGTGACGTGCGATCGACAAACAAAAGTGTTACCTTGGATTTATTTAAAAAAATAATATTCCCAATGCACACAAACTTCCCAGAATACTGAGTGCCCTGTTGGTTACAGTGTTTACTCCCTTTTTAAATATATTTTTATTAAATTATTTATTTATAAGATTGTCATCTAAAGTATAAGTATGTTTGTTTATTTTACACACTTTTTTTTTAAATCCATTTTCAAATTATTTCAAATTTCTTAACTTAATTAAAATAAATAATTATATCAGCCACCCTGTTTACAAGATATCGGCATTGGCTGTCAAAAAAACAATATCGGTCGACCACTAATTATAATCAACTTGTAATAATTATAAAGCGCAGGGTTATTTTAAAGATTTATGTGTATCGTGTATTTTTTTTTCTTTCTATCTTAAGGACTCCATGTTGGAAATCATCGGCTTAAATTTAGGATATCCAACTAGTGATCTCAGCCAGGTTGCATGTTATCTGACTGATGTCACAAGCAATGTTGCCTAACATGTTTGACCGGTCTGATCTCGCATGATGTAGTGCTGCAAACCGCCACAAACACAGTAATATTTTTTTCCCTATGATTGGCTGGCAGTTTTGTCAAGGACCCTCAGGCTGTGGTGTGAGTGCTGCTGCTCTCATGGCCGTTGTTTCAGCTGAGTCATTTGGTCTTTGTCTCCCTGCCAGTTTTTCTGTACTGTAGATTAAACTGCACCTGAGGAGCATTATTACTGTCATATATGACACTAGAACTAGAGGCCACTGAGATGGAGGGCTGGTTGTAGCTCAGAAAAGGTGTTGACGTAGGTATTTTAATAATGTTTGAGTGCTTTTTTTTTGTTTTTGACAGGTTTATGGAGGAATGAGAGGCATGAAGGGTTTAGTGTACGAGACCTCTGTGCTCGACCCTGATGAGGTTAGTATGCACATACACACAATACCATGAAATGTAGCTTAAACCAGGTTATAATTATTTATACAGTAATTCCAAATTGATTTATATATATATATACAGTTGCATGCGAAAGTTTGGGAACCCCTTGCAGAATTTGTGAAAATGTGAATAATTTTAGCAAAATAAGAGAGATCATACAAAATGCATGTTATTTTTTATTTAGTACTGTCCTGAGTAAGATATTTTCCATAAAAGATGTTTACATGTAGTCCACAAGACAAAAAATAGCTGAAATTATTAAAATAACCACATTCAAAAGTTTGGGAACCCTTGGTTCTTAATACTGGTTACCTGGATGATCCACGACTTTTTTTGTTTTGTGATGGTTGTTCATCAGTCCCTTCTGAAGGGCAGTACTAAATTAAATTTTTTTTATTATTATTTTAATAATTTCAGCTATTTTTTTGTCTTGTGGACTAAATGTAAACATTTTTTTTATGTAAAATATCTTATTCGGGACAGTACTAAATAAAAAATTTTCTTGGCCGACTTTTTTTTTTTTTTTTTTTGTAAGTGTGACCTGCCGATACTGATTTTTGCAGATTCCGATTTTCTTTTTAAAAACTATAACTGACAGCATATACAAACAAAAATCTACATCATAAAAAAATTAAGCATTACAGTTGCCCCAATCTGGACAAAGTTACAGATGTTCTCTCACTTAAACAACTCTCAAAATAAAGTGCTCTTTGACTAGAAAAGAGGTAGAAATAACAATGAACTGAAAAGGAGTTGCTGTATATAACAATACAGATGTCATTTCCCACTGTTTCTTAAATTGTCATTTTTTTCACTAAACTTTATAAATGTGTCATCTTTCACATCAAATTCTTAAATTGTTTTTAATTCAGTTAGAATAATAAGAAGCTGTAGGGATGTAACTAGGGATGCTCCGATCAGGATTTTTTAGGCTGATCACAGAAAGCAGTACCAGATCAAAACAGTTCTGCTATGGCTTTGATTTGAACTATTTTCATGAGCGAAATTAAGCAGAAAGAGTCCATATTGTGTCTAAAATGTAAGTTACTTAATTTTAACTTCTTGTTTATTGAACTACTATTGTATAAGATCACATTGCAGTCGTGTTGAAACATTTTGGTCATGCAATGTTGCGTACCTAAATCATATATTATAAATAGATTTTTCTTTTTTTTACTACCGCAGTATGCATTTATAACTTCCTGTGTGTTCTGTTGCGCTCATTTGTTTTGATTTCTGCACGAGTCTCTCACACACACTCACTCAGGCTGCACGAGCCTCATCTGGCACGATATAAATATATTATCAGTCGCCGTAAGTGTGACATCACAACAGACCGGCTTGAAATCGGCAATGGTCAATGGTCCGGGTCGGTCATGCAGAAAGCCGGCTAATTCCGGTCCCTGGCCGGTCGATCGGTGCATCTCTAATATATAATTAAATTATATAAATAATAATTAATCAATTACAAAGTCAAAATAGACTAAAAGGTCCTATCTTTCATAACATTGAGCCATCAGTCTGCAAATTTTAGCCTTGACGCATCAAATACACAATTAAATTTGTGAATGCATGATGAAAGTTTACAGTGTCATAGAAACTCATCATTTGCACAATAGTATGCTGCTGTAAGCTAAAAATAGAAAGTGGCACCACAGTGCCTTAGATAAATATACATTGATGTCAGTATGGCTGCATGTACACTGCAAGTCTTGACGACCATTTCCGATTTTGTGACTAAATCCGATTTTTTTTGGACGACGTGCTTGCATTTCTTTTAAAAGTGACCCGTATCCGATGTGCATTTTACACTGCACTTGAAGCAAGCCAAAAATAGCATATATGACATCACAAATCAATTTGAATAGTGCATTGAGTTTAATTTATTGACATGGAATTCATATAGAAACGTTTTTAATGCAATAGTTACATCTATACATCAAAATAATTATATAGCCTAGAACAAATTCTTTAGGAAAGTGATGTAGCAGATCCGCTGAAACCTTGAGTGGAATGTAGATTTTGTTAAGCATGTCACATCTGTGTTTTTTTTAGTAATTAAAACCAAATGCGTTCATCAGTGATTGTATATCAAAGGCAGGGACATATTTGTGTGAATTTTATTTTGCGGTTTCAATGGAAGGAACGGGACTGAAGCGCTCGTCTGTGCACGAGCCGTCTTCACTGACAACAGCAGCAACGAGCACTCGGCGTGATCTCAAAAGCAACACATTTCAACGTCAGATCGCCTTTTATTTAACACAAACGAACAAAATTAATACTCTGCTACTCAACTAGAGATGTTTCATTTGTTACAGGTATGTCTGTACCACATAATGTTTTAAACTCACTTTTCGATGACGTAGGAGTCACATTTACAGGGGAAGATCCAATCTGACCGCTTACACGGCAGGTGCACGTATCCGATTCATATCTGATTTATTTCCACATATGAATGAGGCCTGAAACCGATCGGAGAATATCGGAATCCATGCAATTTTTTTTTATTTAATTTTTTTCTGCTTACACGGTCGTGGGCCATATCAGATCTGTGCCACATGTGAGGAAAAAAAACTGAATTGGGTCACTTGAACCATGCAGTGAACCCTCTCAGAGTTCGAAGCTGCAGTGTTTATTTTATTCAATGAAACACACTGATGCCATCCCCATGTTTATCGATCGCATCTGTAGGGCATCCGTTTCCGTGGTTACAGCATTCCAGAGTGTCAGCAGCTGTTGCCCAAGGCTCCTGGTGGAGAGGAGCCGCTGCCAGAGGGTCTGTTCTGGCTGCTGGTCACTGGACAGGTGCCCAATGAGGAGCAGGTGAGGATATATTCATATTCACTGCATTCTTACTCATTAAAGAAACCCAGAGTGCCTAGAATTTAGAGCATGTGCTCTGATGCAGTTGTCCTAGTAACCTAGCATTTAAGAGCTTTAAACCTTTGGGCAGTGATGCTTATGTGAGAAAAGTGAGTTTGAATCCAGCGTGCAACAAAAATAAAAATCATGTGTATATAGATATTGCAGTTCCTCTCATATAAGTGAAACAATGTAAAATCTATCAGTTTAAAAAGAAAATGCTGCTTAGAAAAACAGTGTTGGTCTTTATCTTTTCTAGCAGCTTTTGCGATTTGCAAGATTGCCATCTGTTTATAGCTGTGACTCGTTATTGGCATATATTGATTACTCTGAGATTGACAATTACATTGTCTTGTTGGGATGCTAATCAAATTGTGGCCCTGAACAGGCAACCATAAATAAAAAATCTCTCCTATAAATATTTGTTGAATAAAATAGACTTAAGAAATTGAGTTTATCCTCTGAGGCCATTTTCATTACAGATGGCAGTCATATAAGCTGTACTCATAGTAACATGCCACAAAATATTTTGCCTTTTTTAAATTCTTTGTCGGCTGTTTTTTAGGTGAATTGGTTGTCTAAGGAGTGGGCTAAGCGTGCGGCCCTTCCCTCTCATGTGGTCACCATGCTGGACAACTTCCCCACCAACCTGCACCCCATGTCTCAGTTCAGCGCCGCCATCACGGCTCTGAACAGCGAGAGCAGTTTCGCTCGGGCGTACTCTGAGGGAGTTAACAAGGCCAAGTATTGGGAGGTGAGTCACTGAAAATATTTGTGCTAGAAAAGGTGAGGTGTGTAACGATAAATACTATGACTAAAACAACTCCTCCGGACTAAGATATTTATTTGCTATGTAAAGTGAGTCATTCACAAGAATTCATGCCATCTCTGTGCAGTTTGTGTACGAGGACTCCATGGACTTGATCGCCAAGCTCCCCTGCGTGGCTGCTAAGATCTACCGTAATTTGTACCGTGAAGGAAGCAGCATCGGCGCCATCGACTCCAACCTGGACTGGTCGCACAACTTCACCAACATGCTGGGTTACAGCGATTCACAGTTCACAGAACTCATGAGGCTCTACCTCACCATCCACAGGTGATGACCTACAAACTCGCTGACTCGTTCATCACAAAACTCCTCCACTGGTTCATTTGAGGCAGTCGTTAGGAATGAGATCGGCTTGGACTTTTAACCTTTGTGATTGCCCTCATAAAATCTCTCATCTCCATGAAGAGTCATATTTTTACCTCAGCCTAAGGGAGAAAAGCACATTAGTGAAGCTTGTTTCCAGCCCTGCTGTTAGACCATAATGCATCTCATGCCTGTTACCAAACTTGGCTATTTGTAAACTTGGCTATTTGTAGAAGAACTGCTACTATCTGAACCAAAAAAGAAGTGAAGAGCATTGGTGTAAACTTAAATTCAAACAATCCGCTTCCCATGCTAAACCCAGCATGACAAGTTAACAGCGTCTAGTCATTTTCTAGGGCTGCGGCCACCATTGATCAAGCTGTGGATTATCTAATTAGTGGATTAATAAATAATTGACAGATAAATCAAGATAATTGTAGGTTATTTGATGTTTAATATACAGCTATGTGGACTGGGACTTTGGACCAGTGAGACCTGCAATCTGTGCTATCAAAGCCAGTTATCACTTTTATTGCTTATTAAATGGATGCAATTGAAGTGCTTTTAAATAGGGTTAGAGATGATTGAGTTTTTATATATAAAATATTTTTCCCCCTTAAACAATTTTCCATTTTTAGTACAACATTTTTATATATATATTGGCAAAATAAGTTACCCAAATGGTTACCAGCAATTCTCCCTTGATAGTTAATAATGCTAAACTTTCAAACATAATGCACTTTTAATTTTGAAAACGATTGTGTGGTGCTTGGTTTATTGATGTCTTTCTGTCTCCCTTTGATCAGTGACCGTAGACTGTGCAGATTTTGTTCAGTCAGCAAGAAAGCACTCAACCTATTGTATATCTTTTAAGAAAGAAAGGGGAAGAGGAATGACTGTTTTTGATAAGTGAATAAAGTCTGCCCTCTTGCGGTTGTGTTAGTTTACCAGTCTTATCTAGTTTAGTGTCCTTCGACCGTAACCTTATCCTTTTTGTGTGCTTTTCTTCCTTTCCAGTGACCATGAGGGTGGAAACGTCAGCGCGCACACTAGTCACCTGGTAGGCAGTGCCCTGTCCGACCCCTACCTCTCCTTCAGCGCTGCTATGAATGGCTTGGCTGGACCCCTGCACGGACTGGCCAATCAGGTTTGAGCCTTAATGTGCTTAGTGCTGCAGAGGACATATAGTTATGAAAGACTAACCAGCTTTGCATTTCCTTAATTTTCTCCTCTGTCCTGTAGGAGGTGCTGGTGTGGCTGACAGCCCTGCAGAAGGAGCTCGGTGGTGAGGTGTCTGATGAGAAAATGAGAGATTACATTTGGAACACACTCAAATCGGGCAGAGTGAGTGCTTTTGTTATATCCCAACTTAATAGGAAATACATCAACTCAAAAACTCAATGCAGATAGATCACACTATGATGGATGATTGTTCGTTTCTCTCTTGTGTCATTATTCAGGTGGTCCCGGGCTATGGGCACGCTGTTCTGAGGAAGACAGATCCTCGCTATACCTGTCAGCGTGAGTTTGCCCTCAAGCACCTTCCCAATGACCCCATGTTCAAGCTGGTAGCTCAACTCTACAAGATCGTACCCAACGTGCTTCTGGAGCAGGGCAAGGCCAAGAACCCCTGGCCCAATGTAGATGCACACAGCGGAGTCCTGTTGCAAGTAAGTCACTAGAAACCAACCAGAGTTATATTTATATAATTGTATGTATTATATAATCAATTAAATATAATATAATATAAAATATAATTTGTATATGCGAGTGTTTCTAGTGTAAAATATAAAAAAAATCAAAATCACATAAAATAATATTGTTTTATTTATAGTATATTATTAATCAAATTTTATTTAAACATATACTTAACCTTTATTTAAATTGACCATATAAAAAAAAATCCCATTGAATATTTGATTGCACTAAAATCACATTAGTTTCATTCCTTTTCTCCCCCTTTTTCTATTTATACAGTTTACTTAATTTTTCTGCTTGCTCTGTTCATCATCTGTTTTTACTCTTGTGTTTTGCAGTATTATGGCATGACTGAGATGAACTATTATACTGTGTTGTTTGGCGTATCCCGAGCTTTGGGCGTCCTCTCTCAGCTGGTGTGGAGCAGAGCGCTCGGCTTCCCTCTGGAGCGTCCCAAGTCCATGAGCACGGATGGACTCCTGGCTCTGGTTGGGGCCAAATCAGGCTAGAGAGTGAGAGACCATGCCAGCGAAGTGGGGACAAGAAGGGGAAGAGCTTAATCTATTAGAAACAAGTCCCCGGGCTAAGGGATTTAAAGAGACAGTACACTTTTAAATTTCATCTAAAAAGGGCCTTTGTTATTAATATCACAGCAAGATTACACATCCCATTTACACGTTTATTAGTCTTTCATGCCTAAAATGCACATTTAAAGCTACTTTTTCACGAGAATTGTGTAGACACATTACACAGTCACTGCTTGCGATCGCTCCTTTTAAGTTTCCCCGCAGATTTGTTTCCGACTGTATGACACAGCTATGGATGTAGCGAGGTGGTTTGATGCAGAAGGCTTTATTGCCCAAAAACACAGCCAAGAGCGATATGTCTATCCAGAAATCACCTCTCTCCTTATTTAAACTAATAATGACTATTAAATACTAGTTCAGAAGAGTTCGTTCACCTAATATATAAATACACCCTTTATCCTCAGCTCTCACACCAATTATATCAGTTTTAGTCTTGTATTTTCACTCTCCTGAGGTCAGATGTTCACTTGAGCCTATGTTTATGCGAGGAAATGAATTGTCAAAGCCCTGCTCTGAGATAATTTGACACCGTTTGACTAGGCGCCCTCTAGTTTCTCCTTATTAAGAGCACTCCATGATGGCAATACGGTCCTCTCTCAATAGAATTGATTCTATGAGTTCAGTTCAATTGGGAAGCTTGTACATTTGTTTAAAAGGGTACTGCCCCTTTGTTATCTCTCATATTGCTCTCTGACTTCAACCAATCGTCTTCATCTTCCTGTCTGTTGTTTGGAAGCATGTTGTGTGCCCTCTTTATTTGAAATGACCAGTCCTTCTGTATTTCATCATATTGGACATACTGGCTTTGATTTGTTAAAGGTTTGTGTCATTCACACAAGTTATTGTAGTCGCAGGTGTTTCGTTTACCAACTTGAGAGCAAGTTGAATTTGTGGCGTTTATTTGTACGTTCATCCAAGATGGCGCTCAAAATCTGCTACTTTTTACCTGTTTCGAGTTTTAGTGTCTTTTTTCCCCAGTGTTTTGAAGAATGATGTCTTGTATAAAGAGAAAAGCTATCATTTTGAGTAGGTATACATAAGTTGTGGTTTTATTTATTCATGTAAATATAGCTTGAAAGTATGAATTGCATATCAAAACACCCTCACCATCCCTGTTAGTTAAAGCACTTATCTGTAATGACTCGCGTAACCCTTTATTTTAAGTAAACTATACCTTTAATATAATTTAAAACATGACTTGTACATGTACTGCTGTGACGCACACGGGTCTTGCTCTCAGGTTGTTTTTTTTAATAATCTAGCAGCTATTTTAGCTAGTCGGTCCATAAGCACTCCATTAACTCGATGGCACTTTCCCCCCCAATCATCATTTCCCACTTATCTAATAGCGTGAGAAGAATTGTCTGGTTTGCTGTGCCATTTTCCAGTGTGACTGTTTTTATCATGATGTACACGATTGGATTATGTGATGTCGGGTTAATTTAAATAACGAGGAATGTGAATATGGAGATGATTGGTTGAAGTCGGATCCACCAGGGGAAATGGGGAGGGGAACGAGAATTGGGGGGGGGGGGGGGGGTTTGAGTCTGGATTTATTGAGAAAAAGATGCTTGCACGAACAAAAATAAAAAATGGGAAAACTTGACAAAAAAGGAAAACCAATAAATGTTTTTAACAAACCTTTGACATTTTCTTTTTTTCTACATGAAACTCTTTCACTCAATGACTGCACTAGATTACTCTGATATTAACCGAATTTGGTCATATTCTAATATTCAGCTGTCCATAATGTAAAATTATTAACCTAAGCCAAAATAAGAAGAGAAACACAAATAAGAGTACACTCTTAGAAATAAAGGTTCTTCATTAACATCATGAAGTGGTTTCCTTAGTGGTTAGCATCCATGAAACCTTTTCAATGCACAAAAGGTTCTTTAGAGTTTATATATTTATTTTAAGAACCGTTCACTGAAAGGTTCTTTGCAGAACTTAAAGGTTCTTCAGTCATCGCTGAAAAAAAAAAAAAAACTTTATTTTTAGGAGCGTAGTTGGTATATTGCTTTATAATTCACAATTGTGATGCATTTGGAAGGTCCATATCCAAATTTAAGTAATCTGGGCACTGTGCAATAGTTTTAAATAACTGACTTTTTCTGCAAAAACAAGATATTTTGAAGCACGTTGGGAACCAAGCAACAATGGAATGGAGCAGTGTTGTAATTAAAACTATTGAAATAGTTTGTGTGATAATTTAAAATATTGTCTCTGCAACTTGCAGAAAAATAAGTATTAAGTTGAAATACTGAAGTTACTCAAACTGAATTAAACGCTATATGAAACAAATTAGTATAAGGTAAACCTTTTTAAATGAAAAAATATCTTTAATATGTTATATAAATATTATAATGGTATATAAATAATATTATACACTGCATTGGATTAAAAAGAAAACAGATACATTTCTCAAAGTATCTTTATGTTCCACAGAAGAAATGAATAAAAACAGGTTTGGAAAGACGTGTTGAGTGAATGATGTCAGAATTTACATTTTTATTCTGTAAATGATGTGCACAAATGTGGTTATTGCTCAAATTATGGCTTGTATGAATTGTATTAAGATCTAAGTATGGTCATTCTTCATTATTGGATCAATTTTGTGTAAAGATCTTCAAGTCAGGACAACTCCACTATAGTCTCTCACACCGTTATAAATACATGACCCAGATACCACCACCTTCCTCAGATTTCCTCAACCTCCACTGCTGTTTCACTTTGTATTCTTTGTTCCACCGTTATGTTTTCACAAGTACTCATGTATCTCCTCAACATTGGATTCTAGTGTAATCCAGCTGATCATAAAACTACCACTCTGCGGTAAGAAACCATTGACAAAATAGTGCACATCAAGATCAAACACGTCATAATTCAAAGCAGAAAAGCAGCCTCCAAATGAATCTCAAGCAGTTCAAGTAAAACAGACCCAAAAATGTGTTTGGAAATAAATTTATAGATTCTCAAATTAAAAGAAACGCTTGTGCAAGATTATAACACTGACGACAGGCAAGTTGACAGAATTAAGGTTTACTGAACAGACAACATTCATTGTTCCTAAAACTGCTGCTCTTGCTCTTATGAAGCACTGCTCAACTCTTTGGTTCTTATTCACAGTTCTTCAACCAAACATTCTCACTTAACAGACATCTAACAAGGTCTTTATATGATCAATCCTAGAAATCTACTAATAGTGACATTATTTCCAAGGAAGACTCTTAGACAGGTGTTTGATACAGCACAAATAAATCATCAATGGACAGCTTGACAATTACGTTATTTGAAGTCATTTATAAATGCCATGAGCACTTAGATAAGGCATTGAAATGGCTAAAAATAAAATCCCACAAAATAAATGTTGAAAAAAAGAAAAATGTCCGTTATGCTTGTATTCAAAGCTTCACCAGCTCAAGCTGTAGCTTTTCAGAAAATCACAAACAATACACAAATACAACATTAATGTAGCAACAAATCAGAAATGGCACAGTCTACATGAACAGGCACACACTGGGATCACTATTAGGGAACAACAGGCTGAATCTGTATATTTCTTTCATTTGAATTTCTCTAAAGCCCTGAGTTTGCATCCAAAGAAAGCAAAAGCATGCTAAATACAATTCGTAATTCCTTCATTACAATATACTACTTCTATAAACGATGAGGATAAATATTTAGCTGAGAGAAATTTGACATCACTCTAACAGTATAGCTGCTAATTATTATATTTACAGTTGTGTTTGGACTTCTTGAGATGAATATTATAAATTCAGTGCAGTGTGAAAGTCAAGTAGGTCACTGTTGAGCGTGATCAAATTCAAGCAATATCTAGTGTATATAGATTTATTTTAGAAGGAATATTCTGGGTTAATCTGTGCCTTTTGCATGCTGTTGATTACCACAGAAAATAATATTGACTTGAAACCATAAAAATATTTAACAGCTGCACATATTGCAAGGGGACAGTAAACAATGGTTGTGCTGTACATGTTTTATTGTTTGTTTTAAAAAGCTGAGGTACAAATCGAAACTATTTTGTGTAGTAATCAACATCAATCTAAAATATTCCTTTCAGCTTCAATAATAAGTAAGATTTGGCCTCAATAAACCCACTGCAGGACTGAATGAGTAAACCAGGTGAAACGTCCAAGTTTTTCACCTCAACTTTCCAATCTTACCTGTCAGAGCTGCAATAATCAATCTTCATTCACAGTCAAAAAGCAAACAAAACAAAAAAACACGTTTAAGGTGCAGTACCTCAAATGAACTGAAATCTTTTTTCTAAAAGTAATGTAATCTAGTGATCTGATTTGTCATGTGATAACCATCTAAAGAGTTTTGTGAGTTCCAGTTGCAGGTGAGTCCCGTGTGAAGGTGCACCTCACGTATGATGGACCTCGTGGAACATGAGCTCGCGGGGTATCCTCGTCTCGGGGCCGTAGAGTTTGCCTGCTCGCCGCTCAAACGCCGCCACCATCTGCTTCACGACCTCGTCGAAAAACACAGTCGCTAACTGCGAATGCAGCAATGAACGGAACTCGAACGAGATCTGAGAAAAACCAACAACAGCCAGAGAGAAAGAGACATGGTGAGTTTACTTCCTAACAAACACTGAGTGTTATCGCTAATTAAAACTGTGTGTGTGTATATTATATATGCACACACACACCTCCATATATATATATATATATATACACATACACACACACACAAACATATCGCATCCAAAATAAAAGTTTTTGTTTGTATAATATATTAAATCGCATCTAAAATAAGTTTGTTTATATAATGTGTGTACTGTGTATATTTATTATGTATATATAAAGACACACATACAGTATATATTTATATTTATTTAATTTATATAGACAGTATTATATGCATAATATGTGCATAATAAATATACACAGTACACACACATATATTATGTACACAAAAATATTTATTTTGGACACGATTAATTGTTGTCCAGCACTAATAACATGAATTGAAAAAAGAAAACGTTAAGTAAAATAAAATGAAATACAAAAAATGTCAACTTATTTTATATCAGTTAGTTGGCAAGTTTCTAATTTTCACGTTTAAGGTGAAATACTAAAATTTCTAATAAAAGCTAAATAGACATTAACAAAAACAACAAATAAAACCTACAAAAAAACACAACAAAATTACTAAAACTTAAATGACAATCAAATCAAATAAAAGCTAAACAGACAAAAAAATAAAATTAATAAACCCAATTAAAAATAAATAAAAAATCACTAAAACTTGTAAAACACTTATAAAACTGGAATAAAAATAAAAGCTAAATTGGCGTATTTAATAATAATCTGACAATAAACACAACAAAGTTACTAAAATGAAAATGACAAATATGAAAACTAATTCAACATATTAATGAATACTACAGTAAATTAAAATAACACTACTGTCCACCAATGTCTGACATGTGTTTTTGGTTTTGTTTGATTAAAATTAATGAAAGTGTTGCATGTTTGGATAGTTGTATACTGATTTTTACCCACTGAAATTGTGCAGAAGTCTCTGCTTTACATTATGCAAGCTAGTCAGACCTAGCAACAGTAACCAAGAGGGGTGGGGCTTAGCAAAAGGAAGCAAACTGGAAACAAGTTTGTAAACGATACTTACAGAGAAGTCTACAGTGCATGTGCGAGGATAGCCAGGAATACCGGGACTAAACCGCCATATTGTCTCTAAATGATTGAAGAGTTTACCGTCCGAACACACTGCCTGAAAGGGGAAATATAATTATATACTAAATTTATGTTTCCTTTCATTTCAGTGATGATGATGTTGTAGAGCACACAGAAGGCTTACTTTGACCAGATGTGGACGGACGTGGCTTATCATTGAAGTGTATCGCTCAACAATTGGAGGGAAGCCCACTTCCAAGTGAGCTTTTGCATGACCGGCCCTTTTCATGATGGTCTGGGACTTTTTACACCACGGTACAAAGTGTTTGTAGTCATCCACGTTGGCTACCACATCATACATCTCTTGCATCGAGTACCTAAAGACCAAAACACAGGTAAATATTTTTTTAAATTTTTTAAAATTTTGGAAATAAATACAAATACTTTCAGAAATGGACAATAAAACGGTGTTGTTATTGTCAACTAAATCCATTTAGAATCATTTTTGTCATTTGAAATAAAGCCAAAATAACAAAATATAAATATTAGATGAAAAAAATAAATAAAAAAATCAGCAACTGAAATAAAATAAGTTTAAAATGAAATACTACTTAAAATGAAATTAAATTAGAGCTAAATAAAAACAATATAACAACAAAAGCTCATTCAAAATCATATTAACAAATATAATAGTATATAAATAATACCGGAAATTACACTTCAATAAAATACACAAAATAATAATACAAATACTGCTATTTTGCCCAATTAAAAAAGCTTAATGTGTTTTGTTCTACTTCTATTGGTAAGTACTACCAGAAATACAGAGAAAGATGAAAGAAAGAGACTTTGGAAGTACTATTTATTCATTTATATTTTCTTTCATTAATGGTTCAGTATTTATGTCCCTGTTTTAGGTCTTTGTTTCCAGCTGCTCCACCTCCACTAGATCAATAGTGGAGCTCTGATTTATTACTTACCACAAAAGCTTGCCTTCATTCTTTTTCCATGAAGAGGTCATTGTTCAGGATCAGACACTGGGTCAATCTTAACCTACCCTATAATTAGTTAGTCAGCTTACCCTAGTATTCTCCTCTCTGAATACTCTTTTCTCTTATTGGTGAGGCTGATGAAAGATCTCCTCTGATGAGTGGGAGTCAAATCCACATCAGAGAGACAGAGAGCCCGAGGATGACGGGTCATCAAGATCCCACAGGAGGACAGGTGCCTGACATACAAAAAAAAAATACAATGCATACAATACATGCAGGAATGGTCTGCGATGATTGTGCCATCATACTATGATACTGAATGATTAGTATATTAATATGTGACCCTGGAGCACAAAACCAGTCTTAAGTCGCTGGGGTATATTTGTAGCAATAGCCAAAAATACATTGTATGGGTCAAAATGATTGATTTTTCTTTTATGCCAAAAATCATTATGACATTAAGTAAAGATCATGCTCCATGAAGATATTTAGTAAATTTCCTACTGTACATATATCAAAACTTCATTTTTGATTAGTAATATGCATTGCTAAGAACTTTTAGGCGATTTTCTCAGTATTTCGATTTTTTTGCACCCTCAGATTCCAGATTTTCAAATAGTTGTCCAAATATCGTCCTATCCTAACAAACCATGCATCAATGGAAAGCTTCTTTATTCAGCTTTCAGATGATGTATATATCTCAATTTCCAAAAATTGACACTTGAGACTGGTTTTGTGCTCCAGGGTCACAAATATTGTCATATTTCAAGGAAATTACCTGGTACATGTCCAAAAAGAATGATATTATTACCATGGTATAAGGGATCTTCAAGCCACGCTTGAAATTGTGTGTGATTTACAGTCATATTTGAGAATCTTGCCCTGCAGCCAGTTAACATGGTGACCACTGACCATCAAATCCTCCTTGCTTCTCGTTACTACAGTACAAATCTTAATAATTCTACTAGTATAAGTATATTTATTTTTTATTATGACAGCTGTGCCTGTTAAGTTCTCACAGTGTTTTATTAAAACAAGAACTGCAATAATTCTGGTATTTCCAAAACTACATTTTCTAAATGTACGTAGAATAATTGATAATCAAACGTTTTATCCATGTCTAGGCTCTTATCAGGAGGTTTATGATTATAGGGTTTATAACAGAATTCTACGTTATCATATCATATTATCATTTAAAATAATTTTTGTTTACATTTCTGTTATTTTTCATGTATTCCATTTTAATTTATATTCCTTTCCATTCGTCATTCTGTATCTCAAAACAAAATCTGTTGTTTAAATTTGTATTCTTTTATTTTAATTTACATTCCTGTCCATTTATAAAATTGTGTATATACTGTCACTATATACACCCCACAATTCTTCATTAATAATGGTGGTAACTATGGTATTTTAGGGGAAACTTTGGTAATTTTTTAGGATTTTCCAGCGATGTGATGCATCAATCATTCAGTAGAAGCACCTTATATAATCTATTTAACATTTGTATGTTTGCATAATATATTCCACTATTCAATGTTTTACCTGATGGGCCAGTGCTGTATCCTCTCTCTGCATTTATACGGTCCGACCGTCGCTATTTCCAGAAACTCACTGAATGTCCGCACACCCATCGGGATCCGCCGGGCGCCTCCTGACACGGCCATCAGAAACAGAGCTTAACCTATTCAATGCGTGTAAAATGAAGACGATTAATCTCGAATAACACGATTAACTCTATTGTCATCTCTATGAATAAACGAGTCGGCTGTTTTTCAGTGACCAAACCCCCGCTGTGCGTTAAATCCTTGCGGTGCAAGTATCATATTTCGACTGAAACAATAGTGATTCCGCTGAAACCGATTGAGGTTAAACCGGTGAAGCCTTCATAAGCTGCCGGTGTAGCACCGTGCAGCTGCCGCCAACCGGACCGGAGGACGACTGAATGTCACATAAGGGACACAATTATTATGATTTCATGTCTAAACCCCCACATTTTATTTGAATCATGGTAATAAATAATGTGGGTGCATATAACCCAATGACAACAATGAACATATATTAGTAATCCCAGTAAGAGGGAAGATGGTGTGCTGTTTGCGCACATTTCATAATAAGAGTCTACTCCCTGCGCTCGTATTAAGAAATTCTATGTATATTGTAATTTGTATATGTTTTCAATTTTTTTTATTTTAGTCATTTGTTTTTTGGTCATTTATTATATATATTTTCAGTTTTAGTACTTATAATAATAATATTTTATTTATTTCCGCCTTATTTCGATTAACAAAAACATAGTTCTTCGTTTCAGTTAACAGCAACACTGTTTTATTCTCCCTAAATATAAACACTTGATAAATGCTCTTGATAAATTGAAAATTAAACGTCTAAAAGTCTTTCCTGAGCCATTTTAATCAACTGATAATAAATGAGCCTTACATGTTCATATGGGTTTAGTTTAATTTTATAGTCACGTTTATTTACGTATTACACGCGTAGGGGATGATGGGAATTGTAGTTCTTCGAACTGCCTTACGTTAAGTTTAGTAGAAGTGCGTGGAAGTTGAAGTGAAAGTCCGTGTGCGTTTAACCTCACAGTTTCTCGCGTTTTGCGTTTATGAACCTGAAAACACCTGCTGTAATGTCCACACAGATGTGCGAGAAACCTATTTTGTGTGATACAAAGTCCTCGAGCGGGTAAGTTTGTATGTCAGTTGCATGTCAACAGCATAGCAAGACAACTAGCAAACTCGTCCTGTGTCAGTGCTACAGTAATGCTGCATGTAGTTGTGGTGGGTGTCTTCATTTTATAGCCAAGAATATCAGTTTGTTTCATTACTTTAAAAAGATTGTAGTGGTATATATGCGTGTGTGTGTGTACATACATACATACATATGCACAATAAAATGTTACATTTAAAAGTCATTTTTGAATTTATGATTAAATGGGATCAATTTGATGATTTTTTTTTTTATAGGAATATGGATACTGTGCATTGCTGGAATGGAGCAAAAGGTGACCAGATCCCCACTAGGGCTAGACCCATGTCAGACACCTTATCCAAACTGGCTCAACTGATCACTTGCATCGAGTACAAACCAAAACCACAGAGGTCTTCCTCCATCTGCAAAGACTGCGGCCACAAATTCTCCGACCTGAAGAGTCTTGAGCGTCACCAGAAAAGAGAGCACGCCTTGCAAAAGCTCCATTGCTGTCAACACTGTGGCCAAAAATTCGCTTTGCTCTCTAGTTTGCAGCTACACAAATGTTCTCACGTCTCACCCATGTGTCAGACATGCATGGGGAAACCTCAGAGGGGTTCTTCTTGTCCTTCCTGCGGGACTGAATCATCAGAAGATCCCTTCTATCATGACAACAGCCCCTATGCGTGTGCTCCATGCGGACAAGCCTTCAGCCACAAGCAAGAGCTGCTGCACCACCAGCAGGCCGGAGGCTGTCAGCCCACCAAGACTCTCAAACCTCCTCCACCTTCAAATGCCTCTTTGCCTCCATCTCCTCCAAGCGCCAACTCATCTCTTACCACATGCACTTTGTGTCACAAAACGTTCCGTTCTTCTGCTGGACTTGGTTGCCACATGCGCTTTTCCCATGTGCACATGAAAAGCAACACAGAGAAGAAAACAGTTGTCATTGTAAGCACATTGAAGAAGAGGAAGAAGAAAGTTCTCATGTCAAGTACGTTGTTTCCATGCCGTTCCTGTGACAAATCATTTCCTAAGACATCACTGCTTCATCAGCACAGGAAAGAGGAACACCAGCGGGAGATAAAGGTGAGGAAACTGCAGCGAACCTCTTTGAAGACCACCAGGCAAAGACGGAAAGGTGAAACATATCCATGCCTCCATTGCGGAAAAGAGTTCCTGCACCATCTGACGCGTCGGGCACATTTTAGACACTACAGCTCTCACCATCAGACCCACCTCAAATTGAGTGGCAAAACGTCCGGTGCTGATGCAGCTGGGTTCCACCCAAAGGCAGCTAAGGAGCTTAGACCTTCCCAAGAAAAAAGACCAAGAGGTAGACCTAGGACCAGAAATCTACCTGTTTTTATGGAAATCAAGCAAAAGGAAGAAGAGCAAATGGATAAGCAGGATGATAGTGATGAAGACGAGGATGCCGAGTATCCTTGTACGTCATGCGACCAGGTCTTTAGCTCCAAAGCTAAGCTGCATGTCCATGAGAAAGTCCATGAGGAAGTCCCTGAGGAGCACGATCAACCAGTCGACACATGCAGGTGTTGTAGTGTGTGTGCAGGTGGGATTCCCCTCGCTGAGATTCCAGAAGATTGTGAAAAGAAAGTCTATCACTGTGTGCCATGTGCCGAGGCGTTCATAGCCCTGAACGCTTTTCTAGAGCACTGCCAGAAACATTTGATACGTGAAAATGAAGATGAATTCAGTGATGATTGAAAGAGCTTCCATTTTTTCAAGGAATTGTTCACTCAAAAAAAAATGTAAATAAATTTTCTCACAATCAGATTCTAATCATGTTAACTGTTATTATTTTTTCTTACAGAACATACTTTTTTTAAAGAACCATTGCATATATTTAGACAAAAAGCACCTTAAAAGTTCTTCACATTTTAGGTTTTTATGAATAAATAATTATGGAATTGAAATTATTTGGTGAACTATTCCTTTAAAAATGAAATCTGTCATCATTTACTCACCCCAATGTCGTGGAACACAAAAGACGATTGTTTTGAAAAATATTGATAAGCGAAACGTTTTGATTTCCATTGACTTCCATTGTATTTTTGTCCATTCAATGGAAGTCAATTTCAACTAAAACTGTTCAGTTAAAAACATTTTTCAAAATATCATCTTGTATGTTCCACATAAACTGCCATATATGCTGACATAAGGGTGAGTAAATGATGACAGGGTTTAAATTTTTGGGTGATCTGTCCCTTTAAGGGCAGGGAAATCAGTCTGCAGATGTCCAGGCTATCAGGAATTAAATACATCAGGCATTTTTGGTTTTGGTAAACTGTCTAAATATGATCAGTATTTTACAGGTTTTGATTTCTGTGGTTCATGAGGTATAATGTACACAGGATAACTCACTCCCACCAATCTGAGCCAAACTGCCAGAAAAATAATAGAGGCCTTTGATAATATCGACAAGCCAATTGCATTTTGTCAGATACGGGTACCTAATTAAAACCACTTCAACTCATCAGGATCAATGTTCTCCATACCTCAATACAGATGTAGAAGTCACATCCATTATGTTACTATGAGAAGATAGTGAATTTAATATTTTGACACATACACATGTTTTCTAGATGGCCAGTGCCTTGCTGAAACACAAAACCAGCTAAATGTATGTGCTGCTGCTTTTTGTCTGTCAAGTTGGAGGATATAGTATCTTTGTATCTGCTAGATTTGGCTACTGAAGTGTTTCAGCTTGTTTTATTATATAGCATTTTACTTATATGTGAAATATCTGTTTGTATTTTGTGAAGTATATGAAACAAAGTAAGCTTTATTCTTCTAAAGTTGTAGAATCATTACAGATAGTAGCATGCTTATATACATGATATTTTATGCTATCAGACCAAATATTGCAAGTATAATTGCATAACTTTCTTACTAGACTGGATGAATGAATTATGTGCTGATATGAGACCTCAGATTAGGTGACTGGCAACAGAACAAGTCCATTTTAATGTTTAATTTGTATATCAAGGGTTAATAATCTTCATTTGTTTCTGTTTTATGTAACACTTCTAACATTTTCTCTTCTTAACACCAAATATGCTGCAGTGATTTTTCAGCTGTTTTTTGCACTGACCATTTTTTGTCTTTGAACACTGTATAATATTCACTTTATGACTCGCATTGTAAATGACGAGTGCAAATATAACTATATTTTCCCCCAAATCCTTTATTAAGAATATATATACTGGAGGCATTTTAAATTTAGTTATCTACATTACTATCTGGGTGTGTTTACTTGCGACTACCTCCAGTATCACCTGCTTTGTCCCAAGATGTGTGATGATTTTTTTTCTTTTGAATAATGTTTGTCAGAAAATTTACCTCATGTTACGCATTACACTGGCATTGTTTTAGAATAAATTGTTTAAAAAGGTTTGGTAGTTTTTGTTATGTTTGGCGCTCTTTAAAAATCACACCAGAGGCCTGTTTCATAAAACAAGTTTACCAAACAAGCCAGGTTTATTTCAGTTAGTCTGACTTATTGTCAGTTGAATTGGTTCAAACTAAGTCAGAATAACTGAAATAAGCCTGGCTTGTTTGGTAAACTTATTTTATGAAACAGCCCCCAAGTTTACCAAATAAGCCAGGTTTATTTCAGTTAGTCTGACTTATTGTCCATTGAATTGGTTCAAACTAAGTCAGAATAACTGAAATAAGCCTGGCTTGTTTGGTAAACTTGTTTTATGAAACAGCCCCCAAGTTTACCAAATAAGCCAGGTTTATTTCAGTTAGTCTGACTTATTGTCCGTTGAATTGGTTCAAACTAAGTCAGAATAACTGAAATAAGCCTGGCTTGTTTGGTAAACTTGTTTTATGAAACAGCCCCCAAGTTTACCAAAAAAAACCAGGTTTATTTCAGTTAGTCTGATTTATTGTCAATTGAATTGGTTCAAACTAAGTCAGAATAACTGAAATAAGCCTGACTTGTTTGGTAAACTTATTTTATGAAACAGCCCCCAAGTTTACCAAATAAGCCAGGTTTATTTCAGTTAGTCTGATTTATTGTCAGTTGAATTGGTTCAAACTAAGTCAGAATAACTGAAATAAGCCTGGCTTGTTTGGTAAACTTGTTTTATGAAACAGGCCCTAGTATCCCAAATATATGGCATTAAAATTTGAGGTAGAATATTTTGTTTTTCCTAAAGACAATCGACAGTACATTGTGCTACGTTATTGAAGTTCATCCTTCGCTAAAGTAGGGGGCGATATTGCACACGGTGGCTGGTACAGAAAATCCCGCGACCGAGTAAGTTACGCCACTTCCGCCATTCTTCAGACATTGTTTGAAACGTGTTTCAGACGTTTTTGTGTTCCAAAACTTTGATCTAACGAAATAAACATGAGCAAAGCACACCCGCCCGAGCTGAAAAAGTAAGTATTTCAAGCCTTTTGTTGATTGTGATTCTGTTAGAAATGCGATAAATTTGAGCATCGCGTTATTCTACTGCCTGCTTATTGTAATGCCGGGTTGTCTGCGTTTATTTCACAACTGCATTATATTATTCAAATTTAACGCAGAAAACCCACATGCTATTGATTTAATTTTTGTTACACTTTCATATGAATTAGGTTTAAATGTTTGCTCCAGTATCTGTAATACAATACCTGTTTTGTTCTTGCCTTTTAGGTTTATGGACAAGAAGCTTTCACGTGAGTGTAATGCAGGATTTTCTCACATCGATTATCTAGAAAAAGAAGAGTATATGAAATCTGGAAACCTCCATAATAATATCCTAGAAGTATTTTAATTCAACAGTATGTGATTGTGATCATGTAATGCAAATATTAAAGGTTTGGGCTAAATATTAAGCTGTTTAGGCTAACTAAATGTTAGCCTAAACAGTTAACGGGAATTATTACCTGTGTTCTGTAATTCATTCTCCATCTCTTAATTATTGCCTCGCTCTCAAGTGCTATGTAAATACATAGGCATATTTTAAATAATGCACAAATCTGTACATAAATCTTCTTTTCCAGATTCACACACATTATTATTTATTGTTACGTCTTCTGTTGTAATGTCAGATATGTATGCATATGTACCAAGAGCTTCTTAAAAACCACAACAAATTCCTTGTGTGTTTGCGAACACTTGGCGAATAAAGCTGATTCTTAAATAAATAACCTTATCTAATGGATGTTCTACACTATGTATTAATTAAACCCACATGATAACTCTGTTCTCAATCACTGTCAATTCCTGTTTCTGTAAAGATGTTGTTTTCATGCACCCTTTCAGTTAAGCTCAATGGTGGCCGTCATGTTCAGGGCATCTTGCGTGGATTTGATCCCTTCATGAATATGGTCGTTGATGACAGTGTAGAAATGGCTCCTGGGGGACAAATGAACTCCATTGGGATGGTGGTCAGTACTTATAACCACAATATGGTATCAAACATATTTCATAACTCAGTGAAACATAAATAACTGACACAAGTATCATATAGAAAGACACTATGTTCAGGGTTTAGTTCTATTGTTATATTTAAGTTATCTTGGATATTCAATGTATTACTCAAAGATCAACACAGCAATGTTCACTTCTCACATTTCCATCGTGATTTGCTGATTTCTCACATTTCCATGTATTTTGAGAGACTGATGTGATGTTTTATTCTGTGCAAGGATGAATGCTCTTTTGTTTTGTTGTCTCTTCAGGTGATCAGAGGAAACAGTATAATCATGTTGGAGGCTCTTGAACGAGTATGAGGATGATGCCCACTTTCTTTTCCTGCTTTTTTCGTTCTTTTTTTTATCCAGCAAATATGGAAAAAAAATTCTCACGTCTGTTTTCAACAAAGACTTAATATTAAAGCAGAAATCCTAGATTGTGTTAAAGATTCTGTTTTATAAACACCTTCCTTGTTTTTATGCATTTTCCTATGTCTGTAGAAATGTATGTAAACAATTCATACATTTTTGTGAATAAATGGACTACAGTGTGATTAATCCAAAGTCTTTTTGTAATTCACTTTTCATTAATATTCAAAATGTCTCAACATTTTCATCGTCTTGGTAGCTGTATGCATTGGAAGCAAATCAATAATCATGACTTGTTAGGAGTTAAGAGTCAAATTCTGTTAAACTGTAAAATTTGCTCAATTGTAGTTATTCCTTGTCTAATCTAGCATTATTAGATGTTTTTCTGTTGTCCGTGATAAGACAGGATATGTTTCACATACAACTGATCCAAAATATTATTATTAATAGTACTAATTACAGGAGAAAAATAACTACAATATTAATAAATAGTGTTATATGTAAAAAAAAAAAAAGGAATAATAAAACAAACAAATTTTTGCACTTGTTACGATTACAAATGACTTGCTTCTTGCATCAGATCAAGGCTGCATCTCATTGCTATTATTACTTGATCTTAGTGCTACGTTCAACACTATAGACCATGATATACTCATAGATCGATTACAAAACTATACTGGTATTCAAGGGCAGGCTTTAAGATGGTTTAGATCCTACTTGTCCGATCGCTACCACTTTGTTAATTTAAATGGGGAGTCATCTCAATTATCACCAGTAAACTATGGAGTACCACAAGGATCTGTCCTAGGTCCTCTGCTATTTTCAATATACATGTTGCCCCTTGGTAATATTATTAGAAAATACGGGATTAGTTTTCATTGTTATGCTGATGATACTCAACTATATATCTCAACAAAACCAGATGAAACTTCTCAACTATCTAAACTAATAGATTGTGTAAAAGATTGGATGACCAATAATTTCCTTCTATTAAATTCAGAGAAGACAGAGATATTACTTATTGGACCAAAAAACAGTAACTCTTGGATTACAATTTGCAACTAGACAGATGTACTGTTACGTCCTCTAAAGTCAAAAATCTGGGTGTTATATTAGACAGCAACTTGTCCTTTGAAAATCATATTTCCCATGTTACAAAAACAGCATTCTTCCATCTTAGAAACATTGCCAAGCTTCGAAACATGCTACCTGTTTCTGATGCAGAAAAGCTAGTTCATGCATTCATGACCTCTAGACTGGACTATTGTAATGCACTGCTAGGTGGTTGTCCTGCATCTTCAATAAACAAGCTACAGATAGTCCAAAATGCAGCGGCTAGAGTTCTTACCAGGTCAAGAAAATATGACCATATTACTCCAATTTTACACTCTCTGCACTGGCTACCTATTAAGTTCCGTATCATTTACAAAACATTATTACTTGCCTATAAGGCCCTAAATGGTTTAGTTCCTGCGTACCAAACTCGTCTTCTACCACGCTACAATCCAACCCGCTCCCTAAGGTCGCAAAACTCTTTTGGTAGTACCTAGGATAGCAAAGTCCACTAAAGGAGGTAGAGCTTTTTTACATTTGGCTCCCAAACTCTGGAATAGCCTTCCTGATAACGTTCGGGGTTCAGACACACTCTCTCTGTTTAAATCTAGATTAAAGACACATCTCTTTAGCCAAGCATTCACATAATGCATCTTATAATCTTGTACTGCAGTTATATCTGATCAAATACACATTATTATTATTCTTTAGCTTGGGTTAAACAAATCATTTTTGCTTAGATGGAACAGCAGCTACGCTAATTATGTCTTTATTTGTTTCTCTGTTTCTGATTAACATCCAGTGGTAACTAGGAATGACAGAAGCTTCAGTCTGGATCCAACCCTTAAATGATCTGAGATGACCGAACACCTGAGAAAAGATAATGCCAACCCCTCAGAGGACCTCAGAGGATGCCAACGCTCAGACAACATACAGAATTACCAAATTTTGCCATAAGTTAAATATATTAAGGTTCTGCAATATATATATTGTGGAAACTTAATTTCCTGTAGAGCTGTTTTGCAACGATTTGTATCGTAAAAAGCGCTATACAAAAACTTGAACTTGAACTCATTTGTAAGTTGCTTTGGATAAATGACTAAATGTGACCCTGGAGCACAAAACCAGTCATAAGGTTAAATTTTCCGACATTGAGATGTATACATCATCTGAAAGCTGAATAAATAATCTTTCCATTGATGTATGGTTTGTTAGGATAGGACGATATTTGGCCGAGAGACAAAATATCTGGAATCTGAGGGTGCAAAAAAATCTAAATATTGAGAAAATCGCCTTTAAAGTTGTCCAAATTAAGTTCTTAGCAATGCATATTACTTATAAAAAATGAAGTTTTGATATATGTACAGTAGGAAATTTACTAAATATCTTCATGGAACATGATCTTAATGTCCTAATGATTTTTGGCGTAAAATAAAAATCTATAATTTTGACTCATACAGTGTATTTTTGGCTATTGCTACAATTATACCCCAGCGACTTGAGACTTAAATTTTGTGGTCTAGGGTCACATATGTAAATATGATAAAAAAAAATGTCTTGGTCCAGTAAAATAAATACTGTATAAAATAGTCTGCAATAAATTAGAAAAATGTTAGTTTTTAAAAAAAAATGCTGTCAGTATACTTTACTTTCCAGTCTTGTGTCTTGTGATGGCTTATTATTTACTAAGCGTAGATAAGTTGCAATCAATCTTCTTCAATGAGGCGAGACCTTTATTTTGTCGGAACGTTGACCGGATTTGCCCGTGACGTCACGCTGCTAATATATGCACGCTCACTGAGGCTCTGTGGAGAGTAGTGATGTCGGAAGAGGTTGGGAAGAAAGTGCAGGCGGTGGTGGACCGGGTGAATCAAGCGGTCTCCCGGCGCCCGAAGGTCAGTTTTTACAGCTTTCTTTTGAGTAAGATACGAAACAATCATGTGCCTTTTAAATACGCTAAAACAAACAAACTATTCGCTCGTGCTCACCGTGTTGTAATGGCAGGGTTATGTAATCTGTTCAACCTTTACACACTCGAGCTCCATATAGTAACAAGGGATGAGTGACAGCTGGTTAATAATAAAATTTTTTTGGTGATACAATAACGTTAGATTAATAAAAGTGTTGAAAGGTATACAGAATGACGGTATGAAATTTGAAAGGCGTGTAACTTCTGCTCAAGGAGAAGGACGTTGTGTGAAGGAATGAATGCATGTTGCATGAAATCTGATTCTCAGCAGTCACGCTCCAGCAAATGAATTCTGCATGACAAGCGCCAATTACATGCACTTCAAACTCATTACATTAAGCCCTTACATTTCACTAGAGTACACAAGGAGTAAATGCATTGCCACATGAAGATTTTAAGTTGGATGGTGGCTGCTGATTAAAGTAACTCATATGAAGAGCGACTCTGAAAGTTTAATCACTGATCTGTTATTGTGTGTACAGTGGTGGCCAAACTTATAAGAACACTAGTGCTAGTATTTCCACCAGCTAAAAAATGGTTTGAAGTCAGTTATTTTTATCTTTTGCTGTAGTGTGTCAGTAGGAAATATCAGTTTACATTTCCAAACATTTATTTTACCATTAATTGTAATAATCCAGTGAGATTTTTTTTGTCTGATATCAGCTAGTGCCCAACACAGAGATCTGGGCCCATATGTATAAAACTTCTCAGAAATGCTCTTAAGAATAGTTTTAAGCTTTGACTTGAGTGTAAAAAAAAAAAAGGACATTTTCTAAGAGTAGGAGACTTTTATAAAGAAGCTAAAAGCAACTTTCAGTAAAGTCTAAGACTGATTCGTAATGTCCCTAGGCATATCAAATTGGCTGCTTTGTATGGCAAGCCGTTTTGACTTTTATCCCGTCACAGGATATGAATTCTTGATATCAACAATTCAGTTTTTACTAGTTAAAATGCTAATTCTTTATCAGGAATTGGATTTCCACTAGAAACAATGGCTATTTTTGATATGAGCAATTACATTTTCACTAGTTAAAATGCTAATTCTTGATATCAAGAATTAAATTGTTGATATCTTTAATTGTATTTTCACTAGTTAAATGTCACCATAGGCTGCCATTTCAAAATCAATTGTTGATTTCAAGAATGAATTTCTTACTAGTTGAAATTCCAGTTTCACATATCAGAAATGCAATTCTTACTAGTAAAAATGTCTATTCTTGATATCAACTATTTAATTGTCACTAGTGACCATGATCATTTCTGATATCATGAATGTGATCGTTACTAGTAAAGAGAGCCATTTTAGATATCAGAAATTATATTGATATCAGAAATGCATTTTCAGATATCAGAAATGACACATGTAACGTTGAAATGCATTAACTGATATCAAGAATTTAATTTCAACTAGTAACACCTGAATTATTCTCATTCACATTTTTACTAGTAACAAAACAATTATTGATAACAAAGCCAGTTGATATCTGAAATTCCCCTTGCAACTAGTGAAAATAGAATTACTGATATCTTAATATTTTAACTAGTAAAAAACCTTTACAGATATCAAGAAATGCCATTTTTACTAGTAAGAATAGCTATGGTAATGAGTTCCTGAATATGAATGAGGTCTGGTTTTCCCTTAATCCTCTTTGTAGCCTCAGTATAGGTCAGTATAGGCCAAAGATGGCGGTAGAACATCCATGTGCAGAAACTGCTCCTCCTCCATTCGTTTTGTCAATGAAACACAAAAATTATATATTGGCTGGATTTTTTTTTTTTTTTTTTTTTTTTTTTTTTTTTTTTTTATTAATTGTTTAAAAAAAAAAAAGTACTTTCATCCTGTTTCTTTTTATAGGCCACCAAGTCCTTCAGATAATTAAAGGAAAAATGAACAAGGCATCATTTAGCTATAACATAAAAATAACTTAATGTCATTTTTTTTTTTATGTTTATTTTTGGTTTCATTACACTTTCCTCTAATGTATCAAATAAAAAATACAACCAAAATGAAAAATAAAATGGACAATAATGCGTCAAACAGTTTGAATGTTTTGCGGGGACTTTAACTATTGTATTTACATGAATGAGTCGTCATATTGCGTACCCAAAATCGTGCTGGCGTTTGTCTTTGTTTAAAGGCGGGTGCAGTTTTTTTTTTTTTTTTTTTTTTTTTTTTTTTTTTTTTTTTTTTAAACTGTACATTTTGATGTACTATTACACCAACACGTTTGATGAGCCAACATGTTTGCACTCTCTGCCCAATTTGGCTCAGATTTTCTTGACCATTGGGAGCAAACGTGATGCACACTGTAATGTCCTAATACTTGCATTGGTTTTATATAACATGCTGTCCAGTTGAAGTATCGGTGAACAAAATTAATGATAAAGTCTATTGAACCTCTTTCTCATGTCTGTGTCAGCCATTTCAATGCTATGTTAAAGATGTAACACTGCACTGATACACTCTTCTGAAAGTTAAGGCATGAATATGCAGCAGTCGCTCAATTGTAGTGTATTCGGAGTGGAATGTAAAGCGATTTAATAAGAATTATAATCTTGCCCATCTTTCATTGCTTATTATTATTATTATTATTATTATTAATATTATTAGGCTATTTTATATTAGCCTATTATTATTATTATGATGCTATTTTATTATTAGGCTATGTTGTTCAAGTTCAAGTTTATTTGTATAGCGCTTTTTACGATACAAATCGTTGCAAAGCAGCTCTACAGGAAATTAAGTTTCCACAATATATTTATATATTGCAGAACCTTAAGAAATTTAACTTATGGCAAAATTTGGTAATTCTGTATGTTGTCTGAGCGTTGGCATCCTCTGAGGTCCTCTGAGGGGTTGGCATTATATTTTCTCAGGTGTTCGGTCATCTCAGATCATTTAAGGGTTGGATCCAGACTGAAGCTTCTGTAATTCCTAGTTACTGATCTGATCATCATCCAGTCTGTCTGGAATGACATGAAGAAACAGAACAAACTAAGACCGACTAAATCCAGAAGAACTGTGGCAACGTCTCCAAGATGCTTCTTGAAACCTTTCTGCAAAGCTACCTGAGAAACCGTTCAAGTGGACCTAGGGGGAAAAAAAGCTGCTTTAAACGCAAAGGATGGTCACACCAAATGTTGATTTAATTTAGTTAATAGAAGTTAATTGTTAAAGAAAATCTATTTAGGACATTTTTGACCGCATCCTCTACAGCACTTTTACACAAGTGCCTAAAACTTTTAACAGTACTGTAGCTTTGCGGGTAGGTTTCTTGAAGCATCTTGGAGACGTTGCCACAGTTCTTCTGGATTTAGTCTGTCTTAGTTTGTTCTGTTTCTTCAGATCAGATCTCTGTGTGGAGCACTGGCTGAATATTGTATTTTAAATAAATTTTGAATGCTGCTCTTAAATACTAAGCAGCAAGCTTAGTGACTGTATTTTACTTTTCTCTTGCAGACGTTACCATGTATAGCCCCTCGTCTGGTTGCGGTTAGTAAGACTAAACCACCAGAGATGGTGGTGGAGGCTTACAAACATGGACAACGAAACTTTGGAGAGAATTATGTGAGTAAATAAACAAGCATGTATGTTTTGAAGCTTGGTTACGTACTTCATATTAAATATCCCCTTTTTCCGCAGGTAAATGAACTTGTTGAGAAAGCTTCCCATCCCCTGGTATGAAGACAGACAAATTCGAATGTATTTGTTTAGCTGTTTTTGATCAAAAGTCTTGATCTATGTTAAACATCTTTGTAGGTTGTCTCGTCATGTCCTGAAATAAAATGGCATTTCATCGGTCATCTGCAAAAGAATAATGTCAACAAACTCCTGGGTGAGCAAAGCAGTTTTACATTTAGCTTGACATTTAAATCCTGGCATCATTCACAGTCTAAATTTACAGTGACTACCTAGTGATTTCAGACATTAGGACTTTGTTACTTCGGTTTTATTCTGAATTAATCCACATTCATTTAATTCAATGATAGGTGTCCCAAAGCTGTATATGGTAGAGACGATCGACTCTGTGAAACTGGCTGAAAAAGTCAACAGCTCGTGGCAAAAAATGAGAGCTGCAAACACACTGCGGTTAAAGATTATGGTTCAGATCAACACCAGCGGAGAAGAAAGTGAGTGTTCTGCACCTGAATAATTGTGCATCTCCTTTAAACATCAGCTCTGAAAAGTTTACAAACTCTAAAAATATACATACGGTAGTTAGCTATCTTACAAGAATTAAAATCAAGAATATTATGTGATTTGGAGTGTCGTAAAATCTTACAAATTTCATTGTTCAAGCCTATTTTTCAATGTTACAATGTAAGCAACAATTTTGTTGCAAAAGCCCATATCAAAGATTCAGATGTTGTTTGATTCACTTTCAGACAGGATGTGAATGTCACGGTGGGCACATGTCTAACAAAAACAGTTAAGCGTTATGAAATCTCTTCTCAGTGTATCAGATGACTGTTTTTCTGAAACCTCAGCATGATCGTCTCTCTTGGATGTGTTTCATCAGGTAAACATGGCCTGGCTCCCGATGAGACTGTAAACTTGGTAAAACACATCGTGTCTCAGTGTCCTGCTCTTGATTTTGCGGGGCTCATGACGATTGGCCGTTATGGTTACGACCTCAGTGAAGGCCCTAACCCCGATTTCCAGGTGCGTCAGATCAGCTGACCTTGCGTATTTGAAGCCTCTGAAAGATATTTACAAAATTTGGGGTCAGAAAGATATATATTTTTTGTTTCTGAAGTGCTCACCAACGATGCATGTATAAATGTATTTAATTTTTTAAAAATATTTATTTCTGTGATGGCAAAGCTGAATTTTTAGCATCATTACTCCAGTCTTCAGTGTCACATGTTCTTTTAGAAGTCATTCTAATATGATGATTTGGTGTTCAAGAAACTTTTCTTATTAACAATGTTGACAAACGTTTTGCTGCTTAATTTTGTAGAAACCGTTATTCAAGCTCACTTCATGCTGAAAGGATGTTACAACATGGCATGTGAAATGCAAGTATGTAAATGAGTTTGTGGTGTCTAGATGCTGTTGAAACGTCGTGAGGAGGTCTGTGAAAGTCTGAAGATCCCAGTAGAGCAGGTTGAGCTCAGTATGGGCATGTCTACTGACTTTGAACATGCGGTAAGTGTTGCTTCATTTCAATATACTCTTTAATTGTGCTCTTATTTCATTGGAAAGTAGATTTTGTTCAATTTGTATCGTTTCTCCAATTAGATTGAGGTTGGCTCTACAAACGTACGTGTTGGCAGCACTATTTTCGGCACCCGAGAATACCCCAACACCCCGAGCCCCAGTCCGGAAAGAAAGCCAAAGGTCGTCTGTGGGGAAGCAGCCAGAAAAATGGACCGGCTCACGGTCACAGAGCAATGAATGATTGGGGGTGAAGGTTACTGAACTAAATGTGAGACCTCTTGTGCTTCTTCCCAATGACTGGGCTCACCATTCACCAGTCAAGGGCCTTTATTATGTCTTAACTAATGCTGCTGACCTGGTCTTCTGTGGCAAATGAACTAGAATGAAGTGTTAGTTAATAACTCGAATACTAAATTTACTTCCTGAAGGTGTTTTTATTGTCGAAAGCTCTCCAGAAGTGTCCTCCAGCCCTCTGTAAATTCCTTGAGCTTGGTTTTGCGATTATTTTTAACAGATACAGGGTCAGCACATGCTCAGTTTTGTTGTGCCAATCGTAGTTGTGAGGTATAATTTGTCTTTCCCGTTAGATTAGATGTTAGTGACCCATTTTAACATCTAATTAAAACAATAGGATGTATAATTTTTGTTCTTAGTGTGTAGGTATATTTTAGTGTCTGTGTATTCTGTTCAAAATCATAAATGTAAATGATATAAATAGCACATTTATAGTATTGCTTCAGTATCCACTTGTTGCTGTGAAAGCTGTATCAGTGAAATGTTGGGACTGGTGTGTGTGTGTCACGTGTGTGTGGTGTTGTCATGTAATTCATGTAGTATTTCATATCACCCAAAACTGGTGTTGAACACGGATCAACAGTCACATTGGGTTCAGTATAGAACATTGAAATGTAGATGCAATGATATTAGTGCAGAGACGAACCGTTTTGGAAAAGCTGAGGGTCTGAGGCCTTTTACTATGCAAGAGAGAGATTATCCTGATACTTAGAAGCTTGTTTAGAGGCAATCACTTCATATTTTTGTTTTTAAATTTTGGATGAATCCAGTATTGTGTCAGACTAATGGTTTTACTGTTTGTGGTTGGTTGTGAAAAGCCAAAACCGAAATTAACTTTTTTTTTTTTTTTCAATCAGTATGTCAAATAACATCTTAACATCTTTACAATCGATAGTTGTACATAAATATTTAATTGATTTAGGTGAGTTGAGCAATAAAACAATAGAAAATAAAATGGTTTGTGTGGCATGTATAAGTGCAGTGGTCAACTTTGGTATATCTTTTTTTTTTATCTACAGGTGTATCTCAGAAAATTAGAATATGGTGAAAAAGTTCAGTTTTTCATGCAAGTTATTTCAAACAGTGAAACTTTCATATATTTTAGATTCATTGCATGTAAAGTAAAACACTTCAAAAGTTTATTTTTTTGTAAATTATGATTAGAGATTATGAAAGTCAAAAATCAGTATCTCAAAATATTAGAATATTTACATTTGAGTTTCAATTAATGACCATCCCTACAGTATAAATTATGCGTCTCTCTTTGTTCTTTGAAACCACAATAATGGGGAAGACTGCTGACTTGGCAATGATCCAGAAGACAATCGTTGACACCCTCCACAAAGAGGGTAAGTCACAGAGGGTCATTACAGAAAGGAGTGCTGTATCAAAGCATATTAAATGCAAAGTTGGAAGGAAGAATTTGGGTAGGAAAAGGTGCACAAGCAACAAGGATGACCCCAAGCTTGAGAATACTGTCAAGCAAAGCTGATTCAAACACTTGGGAGAGCTTCACAAGGAGTGGACTGAAGCTGGAGTCAGTGCATCAAGTCACCACGCTCAGACGTCTTCAGGAAAAGGACTACCAAGCCACTTCTGAACCAGAAACATAGAAGCATCTTACCTGGGCTAAAGAGAAAACGAACTGGACTGTTGCTTAGTGGTCCAAAGTTCTCTTTTCAGATGAAAGTAAATATTGCATTTCATTTGGAAATCAAGGTCTGGAGGAAGACTGGAGAGGCACAAAACCCAAGCTGCTTGAAGTCTACACAGTCCGTGATGATTTGGTTAGCCGTGACGTCTGCTGGTGTTGGTCCATTGTATTTTATAAAGTCCAGAGTCAATGCAGCCGTCTACCAGGAGATTTTGGAGCACTTTATGCTTCCATCTGCTGACAAGCTTTATGGAGATGCTGATTTCCTTTTCCAGCAGGACTTTAGCACCTGCCCACAGTGCCAAAACCACTTCCAAGTGCTTTGCTGACCATGATATTACTGTGCTTGATTGGCCAGCCAACATGCCTGACCTGAACCCCATGGAGAATCTATGGGATATTTTCAAGAGAAAGATGAGAAACAGTTGATCCAACAATACAGACGAGCTGAAGACTCAATAGTGCCTCAGCAGAGCCACAGGCTGATCGCTTCCATGCCACACCTCACTGATGCTGGAGTTTGTGCTAAAGGAGCCCTGACAAAGTATTGAGTGCATAAATGAACATACTTTAAAGAACTTGAACTTTTCTGCATTGCAAATCCTTTTTTTTTTTATTGATCTTAGGAAATATTCTACTATTTTGAGATACTGGATTTTGACTTTCATGAGCTGCAAGCTCTAATCATCAAAATTAAAACAAACAACACTTTTTGAAATGTTACAAAAAAAAAAAACTTTTTCACCATATTCTAATTTTCTGAGATGCACCTGTATAATATATGATATGCAAAGTAATTGATCTCTTATGCTCACCAAGGCTGCATTTATTTAGTTAAAAAAACAGTAAGAACCGTAATATTGTGAAAAATTACAGGAATACGGTAATATTGTGTAATATTATTGCAATTTTAAAATCTTTTCTATTTTAATACATTTTAAAATGTAATTTGTTCCTCTAATGGCAAGGCAGAAATTATTCTAATCTGATGATTTTGTGTTTAAGAAACATTTTGTATTATTATCAATGTTGAAAATAGTTGTGAAATTGAAAGTTGCAAAAAAAGGAACATTATATATGTATTTGTCACTTTGATCAATTAAATCCATCCTTGGTGAATAAAAGTATTGATCTGTTTCAATATTTTTTAAATTATTACTGACCCCAAATCTTTGAACAGTAGTATATTTATATATAAAATATATATTCTATTGTAAGTTAAGTACATTATGCTGCTCGTTCATGAAGACAGAGAACATTAGTAAATTTAAAACATTTAATTCAAAGAAACAACAACGGAAATAGAAACTAAGACAGTGTTTATGAATGATGTGTCAAACAATGTAAGACTGAGTACCAAGTGTACAGTTAAGTATCTGCATGCACACTGATGGACAGTTTATTACAAAACTTGAATGACACTTGAGAAAACAGCTGTTAACCTAGAAATTACCTTCAAATTGTCACATTATATGGACGATTTGTGCATCATGCAAACCAGCATTTTTATAAATTGGTATTTGTAAGAATCTAGTAAAAAAAATTCCAAAGATCCTATAAACCACATATTCTTGAAACTGAAGAAGAACCCCGAAAACTTATCATTACAGACATTCCTGTATGTTTAAATATGATCAATGCAGTTAATAAATAAAGCATGAAACAGAACATTGAGAAAAACAACAAAAATTATATTTTGTAAACCACCAAGTAAGAAAATTCTTAAAATATGTATTTTGTTTTGGTCTAAACGGCTACTATACAAGCTATACTCAATTAGCTTGAATCATTTCCCCTCAAAATCATGAACATCAAACCTATTTGGGAGCCCGAGACAGACAGAATATTAAAACAAAGCCACAAATCTGTCAAAATACCTCAATATATAAATATTAAAAATATTGAGAAATGCTTGATTCTTCACATTTATCAGTAATATAACTTTGAAGTCAACAGTAGTTTCCATGCACCCGTAATGATCATCACTTTAAAGGCATAACATTTTCCTATCACACATTTGAGTAAAATGACCAATGTTCTAGATGCGAGACATGTAAAGGGTTATTAGTCATACAGCAGAATTAAGGGTTGTTAATATTCTGCCTGTTTAAGCTCATTGTGTCTCAAGTTATCTGTTCAAGATAAAGTTGTACCGAATTGAATTTAAAAAGAAAAATTGAAATGAAGCACAGAGTATTTCCATGCTTGAAAACTATAACGACAATGAATGTTACTTGAGTTACTGTCTCTGTAATTCGGACTGATCTTCACACCAGCTTTTTGGCCTCAAAGAAGCTCTTGAGATGTCTCATTTGCCAGATTCCTGTGATGATGAGGATGACGGTCTGAGCGATAGACCACCATAGAACTCGCTGGTTCGTGCTCTCGCTCGTCATACGGAAACGCTCCTCACGGTACTGTGGGAAAAAAAAAAAGTGAGCACAATACTTCTCATAAAGGTGCTGGATGATATAACTGACAACTAGATGGCAGTGTTATTTTACTAACATTGAAATACTTGTATTAGTTAATTTGTAACTATATTTTCATCAGTGCTGGGCAACGATTAATTGCAGCCAAAAGTTTTTGTTTATATAATATATGTGTGTACTGTGTATATTTATTATGTATATATATATAAAGACACACATGCAGTATATATTTTGAAAATATTTACATGTATATATTTATATTCATATAATGTATATTATATATAAATATATTTAATATATAATTTTTTTTCTTAAATATATACATGCGTGTGTATTTATATACACACAATAAATATACACAGTACACACATATATTATACAAAAACCTTTATTTTGGATTAATCGTTGCTCAGCACTAATTCTCACATTATTATGTTAGTAATTGTGCTGTATTTGCCATTTTTAATAAATACATTTTATTTTTTTAAATATGTCTATTGTTTTTAGTAACTTCTATTTCTGTTATTTCAGTACATCAGGTAAATGAAAATCAGAAATGTTTTTATTTTTTCCCTTTTCATTGTAATAGTATTTATAGTTTCAGTAATTCTGCTGTTTATGTTGTTTTTTTTATTTCAGTTGTAGTTTTAATCGTTTTAGTACATCAAGTTAAACTAAATGAAAATAAGAAAAGTGGCCTTGGGAATTTTTATATTCTATTTCAACTCTTAGTTTTAGTTAACTATAATAACCCGAATAGATACAGTACTAATATTGACGAGACTGATGCCAAAAATGTTAAACATAGTGAGCAGGTAGCTGCTTTCATTAATTGTGCAAATTTAAGTTTACATGGCTTAAGTTTGTGGGTCAGCCAACACCACCTCACTGTACTGTAACCTAAAGACATTTCTGGAGCTGAAACTCACCCGCTGGTAGTTCTGCTCTTTCTGGATCTGTTCCACCTGGTCCAGGAGCTGTCGGACCCTCAGCTGCAGCTCGGTCAGTTTGTCTTTGGCGGCGATCTCCGGGTAGTTGTTGGTGTGTTCACCAACCTGAATGTCCAAGTGGACTCTCTGTAGGACAGCATGATATAAGGTTTCACATGTTCACTTATAGGCCTACTGTATTATATTGAACTAGATACGGTCATTGTTTTTTATCATCTATAAAATTACTATACTAATAAGTCATTTCAAAAACCTAAAAATTCAAGAAAAAAAGAGCCATATTAATAATATATTTGATTGTTAACCAAACCTTCATTGAACTAAAGCTTAAATAAAATAAAATAGAAATATTAGATGAAAAAATATAAATATTGCCTTAGCAATTAAGATGAAATAAAATAGGTTTAAGTTGATTTATTTTTAATTCACTTTTAGTAAAATGACTAAAATACTGAATTAAATAATAAATTAACCTGAAGGAGTGGATGGCAGATCTACAATGGCTTTCATAATAATATTAATTATAATATTTCTTGAATAATTATTAATCAAAGTTACATTTATGCATGTTAGAGAATGAAGCTGCTCTCATTGTGTGTGTGACCATGCCTGATAAGGTTTAGGGCTGAGGCAACCTTGAAGTAAGATAAGTGTTTCTCTGCGTATTTGTGTTATATATCTGCTCAGACAGCCCCAGGACAAACGTTCCGCTGCCGATGTCCAGCGTATCAGATATACATCTTTGGAGAGACATATTGCGTCGGACATCTGATCACTTGTCACTAAAATAGTCGTCAGAAGATATGCTTCAAGCTTGCATCCATATGTGGAAATTGTTTATCTAAGTTTTACAACCAATCAGAATTTTGATGACTTATGCATTGACGCAATTAGCAACCTCTGTCAGGGTATAATTGTTGAGGATTTTGGCAAAATTAATGCATGGAAATGTGAACTGATATTTCCTACTAACACTACAGCAAAAGATAGAAATAACTGATTTAAAATCATTTTTAGTTGGAGAAAATACTAGTGTTCTAATCATTTTGGCCACCATTGTGTATGTATGACACTAAAATACCACTGCATTTGACATATACATATTATCTGATGTAATTGATTAAATATGGAGACTACATATTGCACAGCTTATTACTCAAAAATGTCTGATGAATGTTTTGGACTGCAGCTATGAAACTTATTGTGTTCTCTACATGTATCATGGTTTTTAGTCATACCAGTTTCCCCCCAGCAAACAGCACCATCTTGGAGGAGTTGGAGTGGAGGCAGATTTGATGCTCGCCTGGTGTGTGGGACGTGAAGGTGAACCGGCCATCTGAGCCGTACTGGCGGGACAGGATGATCTGAAAAACAGTGTGATAACTACTTCACAGAAGTGTATAGGTACCCAAATATGATATAATATTGCCAAAGATAACCCTTTTAACTGTTATACTACAAACACAGTTTGTAGAGTAATAGAAAGGAGTAATAGAAAGTTTGTAGAAAATAAAAAGGCTACCTTGGTATCAGGATCTTTGATTTCCACATGCATGCCTAAACCAGGGGTGGATGGGAGAAAAGAGCCAGCCTGTTTGTCCCACAGCTGTGTTTTGTATCTCCCTAAAAAAGACACCAATAAGCCCAACACCGTTTGAAACAGCGTCATTTTTTATTTTTTTTAAATAAAAAAATATTTTCACTTTGCAAGCAATTAATTGATGAAGTGAGTAAATTATTCCTTTAAAATGCACATATTAAAATATAATTGATCTGATTATTATTTGCAGTATACAGTACGTATATTATAATATAAATGCACATGCATCGTCTCCTGTGAACATAACTTTTATTTCTAGTTTCTATAAGCAAACGGTAAATGCAGGCTGTAAGTCAGCTGCTGGCGGCATGGAACCAGTTGCACCTGTATCTCAGGAACAGAAGCAGGATGCTGCACCTGCCACATCCTTGATCATGCTGACCTACTAAAAGCCCCTTTTATTTGGACGCAGATAAGCACATCCATACTTAAATCTGATTTTACATCAGCTGTCTTCATGTTAAGTGTTTTAAATGAGACAATCGATGAATTACTCTTCTGGTAAATGAACCAGATGGATGAATCAACTAGCCGACAAAGCTAACCGATCGCAGAGAGCCGATTTGACAATGGACGTACCGATCACCATGGTTTCATCGGGTATTTCTTCAATAAAACATTTCTTCTCCGTCTCTCCGATATGGAAGTAAAGGGCTTTGCTTGGAGAAAGCCACGCAAATAGAAGCATAAGCCCGGGACAGAACACCACCGCCTTCATCTCCATCCAAATCACCCTCACTCAATCCAGGGATGCGAATCGATTTCAGAGTCGATACCAAAGGGCCTTTGTTCAGTAAAAGTCCCTCATGTTCATCACGAGTAGCATTTCTGGAAGTTTATCTAAAACTTAATTTAATAATGAAAAAAGTAAACAAATGAATAACATACTATATTTCAGGAATACCTTTTGTCTTTGTATACATAATGCTGATTTTCTATGTAAAATAAATAAATATACTATTTTTAAGGGATTTGGACATTAAAAATGAAGATGTATTTGAAATACCATAATCATAAAACATTAATAATGCAATTTATATTTTTTTGGCAAGCAATTTGGAAGACTTTTACTTTGGAATGCAGTTATTTCGCGCATCAACCGGAAGCAGTACTGCCGCCTGCTTCAGTCGAGAAGTTTCTCGTTTGTTTATTGACTGAACTCAGGAGTTGTTTCGCATTTTTCCAGTGTTTTTATTTCTTTTCTAAATATCTTGTAAAAGAGCTGCAATGGCGCAGTATAAAGGAGCGGCAAGTGAAGCGGGGAGAGCGATGCAGCTCATGAAGAAGAGAGAAAGAGAGCGAGAACAGCTCGAGCAGCTCAAACAGAAGATAGCAGAGGCAAGTGAGCAGAATAACAAACATAACCACAACAGATAAACACACTGGCTACTCAGCCCGTTCTGACCACATTCCTGACCACAAAATATTAAATATAATTATATAAAATATAAGAACATAAATATGTATATACATGTAAATATCTTCAAAATATATACTGGATGTGTGTGTATTTATATATATATATATACATAATAAATATACACAGTACACATTATTTAAACAAATTTTTTTAATTTGTATGTGATTAACCGCAATTAATCATGTGACAGCACATGAATTTATCCAAAAATAAATAATGAGAGAAAGACTATAGTAAAATCATATGCTTGTAAAATTGTAGTCATGTGTGTTCACAAATATATTCGTTTTGTAAAGACGGTGGCCCCAAGTAGTATACACAGTAATTTATGATAGCAATAAATCACATACTAAAATATTTAAATAATAATTCATTAAATCATACTGTTTTTACTCTTAAAACACATAAATTCAAATGTCCCTTTGAAGCAACTTTTAAATAAAACATTATATACTGTTTTGGGTCAACTGCTGATCTGTAAGCTTTATGCAATGATTGCTGATGATATGAGTGCTGTTCATTAAAAATATCATTACAATCTTCATATGCTGCCCAAGTCAATCTAAAAAGCTTATACTTTGTACAACATCCCCTCTAACTGACCTTTACTTTTCCTTTATAGGACAATATGGTGAAGTCCAACATTGATAAAAAGTTCTCAGCTCATTATGATGCTGTGGAGCAAGAGCTCAAGTCCAGCACTGTCGGTAAGTGAATATTAGAAATGCAAGGACTTCCTACTGATCTGACATGCTTCTGTAGTGGGTTTTGTCTTAGTGAGGCTGCTTGTAGTTGATCATGTTAGACATTCTTGTTATGACTAGAGCTGTCATTTGACTATTATTAGATTGCCATAACACTGCAAAATGCTTTCTTTTTCTTAAATGTCCCATCTGAATTTGGCAACCCTTGTCATAACGCACAACCTCCTTCGGAATTATTTAATTTAAGCCAATAAGCTTAATTTGTAGTGGGAATTCTTGTAAATTGGGATCACTGAAGGGGAAAAAAAAGCCAAATTAACCCTATATTAAATCACGGTATGAGTGAAGGATGTTGTTGTTCTCTGCAGGTCTGGTGACACTGAATGACATGAAAGCGAAGCAGGAAGCTCTGGTCAAAGAACGAGAGAAACAGCTTGCCAAGAAGGAGCAGTCGAAAGAGCTACAGCTGTAAGCTGTTTTCATTCATTTGAACTTTGCTTTTTGCTAAAATGGTCTTTGCAAATTAATTGATATATAAAGTTAAGTCCATAGTTTTAGCACTTTTTAAAACCTGTGGCAAATTTAGCAAGTAAAAATTAATTTTTGGTATTTCTACTGGATAAAGCAGAAGTACGATGAGCGAATTTCAATGGTGACCGTATCTTATTTCATATTTTTGAAGTAGCTCTCATTCATTTAACTATTGCAATATTGTCACTGTGGGAATCTACAAAATGTAGTGAAGTCAGGGGCTGTTGACAGATTTCTCTATGTTCATTCAGCTTGTCTGTGTTTTCCTTTAGCCATGTCTCAGTTTGTTTTAGCTGCACTGCCTAGTACAGTAATTATGCTTGAAATTTGGCAGACCCAGATAAATTTTAATACAGGTAAGATTAAGTAATTGAACTGCCTTTTAAGATTATAATATTCTTGCATTAAATCCTGCCAACATCCTGCTTTTTTGTTTCTTTTTCCTTTAAAATCTGTATAAGGTTTCATATTTGGTCTGTTCTGTAGGAAGCTTGAGAAACAGAAGGAGAAGAAAAGAAAGGAAGAGCAGAAAAGGAAGATTGCCAGTCTATCCTTCAATCCAGATGAAGGAGAAGAAGAAGAGGAGGAAGAGGAAACTGAGGAGGAGATTTGTATGACATTTTACTTCGCAGTTTTCCACGGAAGTGGAACAGCTGTCTGCAAAACTGTTACACTTTCTAATAAATTTTTCAGTAAGATATCAAATAAGTGCAGACGTCCATGGTCACATACCATGTTTAAATGCATCCTGCTTAGCTTACCCTAAAACCAGCACAAAAATTGCAAAAAGGTCTGCATGTTCAGCACTGCTAATGACTATTAGATTCTTAAAGGAACACTCCACTTTTTTTGAAAATAGGCTCATTTTCCAGCTCTCCAAGAGTTAAACAGTTGAGTTTTACCGATTAGTAAAAACTCAGTTTAGATATAGTAGTCCCCAGCTATATCATAACTAGTTACCTAGCTGGGGACTATTTTCAGGTGCCTGCTGCACCCATGGTATGGCAGCAATGTTCCTTGATTATTACACCGGAATGAGACTATAGTTCCTAGCCATATCGGACTAGAAAATCACAATTTGTAATTTTCTGTCAGTCTTAGTACACAATGTAACTACAGAAGAGTCAAGTTTCAAATGAGAAAAATATCTAAACTCTTTGGTCATTTCTGAGCGAGATGCTAACGGTCTAATCCGATTCAATGATGTATGCTAAGCTACGCTAAAAGTGCTAACGTCATACCCGGAGATTGGCTGAATGGATTAGAAAACGGTATAATTAACTGTTTAACTCTTGGGGAGTTGGAAAATGAGCCTATTTTCAAAAAAAGTGGAGTGTTCCTTTAATTCCTAACCAGTATTTTAAAGTTGTGCAGCCAAAATGTAAAAGTGCTTTTATTAGTTATTCCATGGCAGAATCAACACATACAGTGGGGGAAAAATTATTTGATCTGTACGTTTGCCCACCGACAAAGAAATGATCAGTCTATAATTTTAATGGTAGGTTTATTTGAACAGTGAGAGACAGAATAAAAACAAAAAAAAATCCAGAAAAACGCATTTCAAAAAAGTTATAAATTAAATTTAATTGATTTGATCTCAAGGCAGCTGGGACCATAGTCACCAAGAAAACAATTGGTAACACACTACGCCGTGAAGGACTGAAATCCTGCAGCGCCCGCAAGGTGCCCCTGCTCAAGAAAGCACATGTACAGGCCCGTCTGAAGTTTGACAATGATTCAGAGGAGAACTGGGTGAAAGAGTTGTTGTCAGATGAGACCAAAATCAAGCTCTTTGGCATCAACTCAACTCGCCGTGTTTGGAGGGGGAGGAATGCTGCCTATGACCCCAAGAACACCGTCCCCACCATCAAACATGGAGGTGGAAACATTATGATTTGACTGAGGGTGTTTTTCTGCTAAGGGGACAGGACAACTGTACCGCATCAAAGGGACGATGGAGAGGATCTGGAAAGAGGTGTGGGACAAAATCCCTCCTGAGATGTGTGCAAGCCTGGTGGCCAACTACAAGAAACGTCTGACCTCTGTGATTGCCAACAAGGGTTTTGCCACCAAATACTAAGTCATGTTCTGCAAAGGGGTCAAATACTTAATTTAAAAACCTAATTTTACTCATTAAAATGCAAATCAATTTATACATTTTTTTAAATGCGTTTTTCTGGATTTTTTTTTTGTTATTCTGTCTCTCACTGTTAAAATAAACCTACCATTAAAATGATAGACTGATCACTTCTTTGTCAGTGGGCAAACGTACAAAATCAGCAGGGGATCAAATAATTTTTTTCCCCACAATATGATGTAATTTTAAGTCTTTTTTATTATATATTTTTATTCTTAAAACTATTAACTTGAATGTTGTACCCTTGTGTTTAACAGACATACCTGTAAAGAAGAAAAAACTAGGGAAGAACCCAGATGTGGACACCAGTTTCCTGCCAGACAGGGACAGAGAGGTAAACATCCTGCTCTTGAGGCTCTATTAACACATGTATACCTAGTTTATATTTAACAAATAGATTAGAGAAGCCAAAAAAAAAAACTGTCTAAAATAATTGCATTTGCTCTCCGTGTCAAAGAGTGTGGAGTGATTGTCCTAAAGACCTCTTTTTAAGGATCTGAATGTAGACTGTTGGTTTAACATGAGCCTTATCACATCTATTAACTGCCACAAGAATTATAGTTTTGTTTGTTTGCATTCTTTGGCTCATTTTCAGCCTGTTTCCTCTGAGGTGTGGCGAATGTCAAGATCCTTAGGTCTGACAGATTACCTGTAATTTGTCACAAAGCTTTTGTTTGCATTTGTACTGTGGGTATAAGACCTATGTATGTCATATATGTGTCAGTGAGTCTAATAAAGAGCTTATACCCACAGCTTTGGATTGTTTTCAAAAGTTAAACACAAACTGAATATTTAAAAAAAAAATTTTTTTTGATGATCTTGACAATTATAATCACACTATCTAGGTGTGAATCAACTGCCTCAAAAATAAAAATGTAAATTAATTTATTTTGTAATCACATCATGCCACAGATGTGGTCAATGGAGTTTTTTTGTTAAAGACATTTGAAGAGTTTTTAGTTTTAAAGCCCCCACAAGTTTTGATGCTTGCAGTCCATGACTACATACTTGTGAATTCCTAAAAATTGGCAAAAGTTGTATTTAGTAGTAATAAGCATTTGAAAAATACTGTTGATTTTGGGAAAACGTACCAAAAAGTTTGTGAATAAGATGTTTTGTGTGTGTGTAACTCAAATGTGTGTTTCAGGAAGAAGAAAATCGTTTAAGAGAGGAACTCAGGCAGGAGTGGGAAGGAAAACAAGAGAAGATCAAAAGTAAGATATGCAGATCACAAAGTGCTGTTATGGATATAATCTTTTATTTGATATTAGTGAACCTGGACAAGGGTGCAACTGAATCTATAGACTTATTCCTAATTTAATTTTGGCTTGTCTAGTTATGAAGTAGCTCATAAATCCTCATGCAACCAACCCTGCCCACTGCTCCGGGTGTGTGTTCACGGTGTGTGTGTTCACTGCTGTGTGTGTGCACTTTGGATGGGTTAAATGCAGAGCATGAATTCCAAGTATGGGTCACCATACTTGACCGTATGTCACTTTCACTTCACTTCACTTCACTTCCAAAAGCAGCATATCATAAACTTATTCTTCGGCTCTTTTTAGGTGAAGAAATTGAAATCACTTTCAGCTACTGGGATGGCTCAGGGCATCGAAAAACTGTCAAGGTAAATGCAGGTTATCAAATCTTCTAACTACATGCCATACACAAAATGTGTTACATTGTTGTTACTATGTTGCGTGTGCAAATTGGACAAACATTCTAAAGAATGTTCTGTATTGTTAAAATGTTGTTAACATTTAATATACATTTCTGTGTGTTATTTGTAGATGAAAAAAGGCAACACAATTCAGCAGTTTCTCCAAAAGGCCCTGGAAGTTTTGAGAAAAGACTTCAGTGAGCTGAGGTAAACTCAGTAATTTCCATCTGCTATTAAAACACCTTAATAGTTTTAATACACAAGAGTTAAAGTCTTTGCACACAGAGTCCAAAGGTTTCGAATGCGTTTTTTTTTTCCGTATTCGTCATCCTTTCCTATCAAAATGCTTATTACAGATGCGAAAACACAAAATCAAACCTGGTTTTCTTTTTTCTTTTTTTCTGATGGACGAAAGTTTCGTAGGCTACGTGATTGACATTTATTTTTTAACAAGTGAACATTTTTGACGAGAATTTCGGACTCGGTGTGCAATGACCTTTAGTCCAGCTAGAATTGACCGTTTTAGAGTTTCTTAAAAACTTTGTAAAATTGCTTAAAGACACTTCAGAATAGTGTAAGAAGGCTCATGATTTAGGCTTTGAATCTGTGTTGATAAATGTTGCAAATAAATGCCAGACAAAAAGACAAATTCAGGCTAATCAGAATATTATTTATTTTAAATTTATGGACGTGTTAATCGCCTTTGTGTAAATCCATTAAAGAGGGACATGCTCCAGTTAAAATGCATTGTAACTTACAGTGAGTAAATATTGAATGTGTGCTCTAATTTGGATTCCTTGAATTTCAAATGCATGCAGAAAGCATGTCATATTTAATTTTCAAGTGTGCTGTTAGTGTCATGTAAATGGTGTTGAATGAAAACTCTATAGACAAAATCCAGACACTCTTTGAGCAATAAAGGCTTCTTATGTTATACATACATGTTTTAGTTCTTTTAGTTTTGAACAATGAGCTAATATCAAAGTCTGTTTTGTGTCCTTCAGGTCAGCAGGAGTGGAGCATCTAATGTATATTAAAGAGGATTTGATAATTCCACATGTGAGTGAAGTTTCCACAACAAAACTAATGCTTTTAAAGGATCAAATCTTCAAGTGCTTCGATGTTTATTCTTCTAAAATATCTCTTATGTAAGACCAATTAAATCTCTCCTAAATCATTGGAAGATACGTCATTGTTAACAATGCACAGAGCTGGTGCATGACATTCTCAGAATGTCAGAATTTGAGACAAGCACAACTACACATTTTTTTTACGATGCAACCTGCTTTACAATGTTTTAAGGGCATTTTAGTAAGTGTTTAACTGATCACAAAGACAAGCGGTAGTAAATCACAGATTATAGTTCATTTGTCCTTTTAAAAAAAACATCTTGTTGACTAAAAACCTGCTTTTCTTCCAGCATCACAGTTTCTATGATTTCATTGTGACAAAAGCAAGAGGCAAAAGTGGTAAGTTCCTACTTTATCCTCCACATTTAGTTTGACAGGCTGCCATGTGGCTTGTTTTATTTCACACATGACTCTGCTCTGATATTTTTAGCATAACAGTTATCAAATTTAACAATAGCATGCTACTTTTTGTGTTGTATCTCTGTTTATGGCACTGAAATTAGGCTTTTCTGGTTCTCCTCAGGGCCCCTTTTCAATTTTGATGTGCATGATGACATTCGGCTGGTGAACGATGCCACAGTTGAGAAAGATGAGGTAAGGTGATTTTTTGACTCTCTGCATGATGTCTGATCCACATTTTGGACAAGAACCACCCAAACTGACATGAAGAGACCTTTTTATGTGATGTTTTTAGGGCAGGTGAATGTGAAATTGGTCCGAATTCTTGTAGAAAATCAGCAGTCTTGAACAACCCAAAGTCTTTCAAAGATTTGAGGCCACAAACCTTGGACAATCAGCGACATGTTGTTCCTCAGCCTACTGACATGTTTCAGCCTGAGAACTCAAACACAATGTTTCTTGGCTTATTTTTCAAAGCTCTTTGTGTTTCTCCGTTTGTCTAGTCTCATGCGGGAAAAGTTGTGCTGAGGAGCTGGTATGAAAAAAACAAACACATCTTCCCTGCCAGCCGCTGGGAGCCTTACGATCCCGAAAAAAAATGGGACAAATACACTGTGAGTATCTGCATGTCTGGATTGAATACAAGTCTCCAAAGTTCCCTGCAGCTTTTTTCCCTATTCAGTAGCAGAACCATATGAAAGAAGCTTTGTGAACTTGACGTGCATGATCGTGACATTGTCTAACATGGTCCTAACCAAAACCAAAAACTGATGTGTTCCAGGACTAGCTAAAAAGGTTTTTGATTTATGAAAAAAAAAGATGTAGGCAGAGTACAAATAAATCATGGTGACGTTATGGGTCTTCTGGGGTTAAAAAAATGCTTTGGTTGGATCCATAGCGTGTTTACAGACAATTTTGCATTGCTTTTCAGATTCGGTGAGATGTCAAATCTACAAGATTTGCTGAGTTCCTGAACCATGTTGCTGTGTTGTTGGTTTTATGGACACCAGGCAGCAAAATGCTTCATCTTGCGTAGCATTTTTGAGTATCTATAACTGTTTAGACCCACGTTTTCATTGTATGAAGATAAGCTCTAAACCAGGCCAATTGTGAACATTGTCATACACTCATCGTCAGAACTAACCTGACATGTCCTCCTTCTTGATTGTAAATAGAGTCATGAGTGTTTGTCATTTCTTAAATCCTACCCCAAAATAAATTCCTCATTTTTGAACCTTTGCACGCTTTCCTGTTGAATCATTTTATAATTGCTCCAATGCTACTGTCAGCGCTTTTTGAAGATTGTTGTTGTTCACGTATTCAAAGATTTGTAGTTTCCTGGAATAAAACCAACGCTTTTGTAAATCAAACGCGAGGTTGCACAGCTACAGCTAACATTAGACTATCAATCTCTCATGGTGCGTTTTGTGGAATCGCAGTTTGGGGGAATGCCAATCTTATTTACACAGATGCAGAATGTTGTTTTTGGCCATTAGCTGCAGGAAAATGTGTTATAATGGTCAGTATTCCATTTAGAGGCAAAAAGGCAGTTTCAAAACAGTAAATCAAGTTAAGCATACCTGGTGGCACGGTTGATGGATTTTGACAGCCTCTGCAGCTGTGCTATTTTCCCCCAGGCAACCACTCCCTCAGCTGCTGTTGTTTTCACTCTCAACCCTTTGCCTACCTCCTCCCCCACCATTCCACCCCTTCCGCTTTTATTCAACTGATCTTTAGTTCTTCATGAGACCTGAGACAGCTTATCTGCCTCGTGGACACAGCTGTGCTGGGGGTTGAAGACTGTTTTCAGGGTTCTTCAGGCAGGTGAAGGTAGCGGAATGTGGCCACCCACACGTACCCTGGATCTGCTCCTGTTGGTCAGCTTGTCCCTCAGTGCCCATGGTGAACAAATCAATTACAGACCTCAGAACTGCACGCTTCAATGCATCCGCCAGGTAAGACTTCATATTTTGATTTCCAGTTTACTGTATCAACATGTAAGGAAGCAGTGGTGTTGTTTTTATAATTTCCGCAATGCATTAATGGTAGATTCACAAGACAATATTACGAAAATTCAATACAATAAATATAATAGTAGACACACTAGATTTCTTTTCGGCATCAAAACAATGAAAGTTTAGTACACCTTTGTTTTTTCATACTTAAAAAAAGACAATGTTTTTACAATGTTTTACAGAAGACAACTACTAAAATATTATTCAATCTAACTATAGTTTATATACAAAAAATCAAATCTTGTCAAGCATATTTAGAAACAGAATGATTAAATGACTCTATATAAGGATCACAGTGAGGCCACTGTCTTTTTCCATTTATGTATCCGTTATGTTTTATGACTTAACCCATATTTTGACATTTGATATTCACAAAAGGTTTCATTTTATTTGGACACCAAAATATAAAATGTTTGCGCATATAAATATATTGTAAAGTACGTGTCACATTACTACGTCTGTAGCTTTCCTTTTACTCATTTGTTATGCTTCATGAAGATCTATAAGCCTTTCTTCTGTACCTGGTTTTTCTGGTTTCTTCAGATCATGAAGATCATGTGAGGTTTTTAAAAAAATAATATCTTTCAGCCTTATTTAGTTTGATGATTATAGCATGAATCATAGTATTTGTATATTTAAACACTTACAAAGATGTACAGCAAAGTCCACTCTAGTTTTTAAATTGCTATTACATTATCAGCATAAAAAATTAAATGAAAAGTTGGAAGCAAAAAATCTGGCCTTTTGTACAAAGCAGTTCGCAAGGTCATGTCACACATTTGCTAATTTAATTAGCAAACTAAAAATGTTGTAGAATGTGTGTGTAAATATATATGTATATAATGTGCTGTTAAATATAAAAAAAATGATTGTAATATTTTTCCTGTTGAGCCACAGTTTTATTTTTTAAAGAGGATAATGTGTATTTTCAGGGAGATCCAAGATGTGAATACTGCAGAATCTCAGCAGACGATGTACCGATATCTCCCAGCATTCTCTCCTCCAACCCTTTTGGAAGTAAGTCATTATTATTACTTAAAAAGAGTTTTACTGAAATGTATGTACACTTTTGAATTTCTAAGCCATTCAATTAGATGTTTAATCTTCACGATTATTATAAACAGCCAGTAAAAACAATTGTTTATCTACAACAATGTTCAGAGCAACAGGTTTTGGAATATATGACATTTGCATTTTTGTTTAACAGCTTTACATTGAATTTGATTCAACTGTTGAGGTTCAATTTTAAGAAATAAACAATTGTTTTTCAGTCAGTCCATTTTTTGTTTTATTAAATTAGTCAAAAATGGACCAAACAAACTGACATTAATTTACTTTGCTTGCATTCTGTGCCCAGAAGAATTACATACACTGCATCACTAAATGATTACATTTGGAGAAACATGTTTACGTTTTCTTTCAGTGTTTAAACGTACCAAAAGAATGACTTGTATTTGTCCATTTATTTAGAATTGTTTGTGACAGATGGTGACAACGAATGAAGCAGTCATACACAGATTGCGTGATGTAGGATCATTACTCTCTCTGTTGGACTTGTACCCCCAGTTTTCACTAAATAAAACAAGCTGTTGGGTAGTATAATTATTTGCAGCAGTTCTGGGAATCACTTTCATATCTAGATTATCTCGAGCCAAGCTATAATTTGTATGCGTATGATTGTTCTTTTCAGCTGCTTTCCAAGAATACCACGACTGAGGTGCCCTTGAGCAAGGCACCGAACCCCCAACTGCTCCCCGGGCGCTGCAGCATAAATGGCTGCCCACTGCTCCGGGTGTGTGTTCACGGTGTGTGTGTGTTCACTGTGTGTGTGTGCACGTTGGATGGGTTAAATGCAGAGCACGAATTCCGAGTATGGGTCACCATACTTGGCTGAATGTCACTTCACTTCAAGAAGAGCTCATTATGATTCTTTGTTTTGTTCGTCAAAGGGTCTGTCTGATGTTTTTGTCCGTTTTTAACTATGACTGTGAGGCTAAAATAAGCAAGTACTCCAGAGTGCAATCTGGACGATGGGGCAGGGCGACACATTAAGGTGGGGCGACACGTGTCGCTCCGCCCACCCTCAATTCCATAGGTTTTTAAGACGGCAAATCTTATTGGTGTAGACCTGAGCATGCGCATTTTTAATTGATTTGGCCATATTACAGAAATATTATGTGCTTACTAGTATCATAGGCCTATCTTAATTATTATAATTATTATTACCATGGTAATTTTAGTCAGATGAAGTCATTGTTTACAAATAAACTCTTGATGACAGCACCTCCTGGTTTTTCAGGCTTTATTCGTATTTCCTTGAGGATCGGCAGACCACAGATCAGCACTAAGTGGGGATTTTATACGCAAATGACGATAGTTTAGAATAATTTAGATGTATTTTAGAAATTGACAAACACAAACATAAGCGGCTGATTTTACGTTCTAAAGCACAACCGTTTTTTGTTGTTGTTTAAAGAGATGAGTTATAGCCTACGTTGCTCAATGCGTCACATATACTTGTTATAAAGTGCTAGTAAAATGTTTTCATGGCAAGCTCAATGTTTCCTTGTTTATATCTTAATAAAATATTTGAGCCTATATTGATTCTCTTACCATTCGGTTCCTATATTATAGTAGGCTAAATAAGTGTCCATGTAACATCAGATATTAAAATTCCAATTATTTATGTATCCACACCCTCATTTTGTGTGCCTGTTGTAATCTGTGTACGGGATGAATTTAGATTCATTAACACGCGATCATTGCAGCCATATAGACCTGCATAACTATCGAATATTAAATCACGCCGTAAATCTGTGCAATATACGTGAGCACTTTTAATGAGTAAAAGAAACCGTCTCTGTGATTAATATATTTTTTTTATTTATTAAAGATATAATAACTATAATAACTAGCCTACTAAAAATCTAAAATGAGTAGGTCTAATATAGTACAGTGATTCCTGGTTCTTTTTAAAGGATTGAGCCACAAAACCAGTAATTTAATTTGCGCATAGCCTATATATAAAAGTATAAATAAAAATGTTACATAGAAAACATATGAACATTTATTGCTTAAATACGCACTAAAACACATTAATAATATTTGATTGGTCAGATTTAATAACAGCTGTTTTAGTAAACAAAAACATTTAAAATAGGCCTATATGCAAAATAATAATAATCATAAAATCTAGTTAATTTTAAGGTTTAAATATTAAGGTTTTCATTCCCATTATCCACACATAAAACTCCAGTTCACGCTGATGGACTATGGTATTTTTGTCTTATTTGTCACCGCAGTTGTTCTTTAAAATAAAACCATTTGCGGATTTGTCCTGTTTTACTGAGCTACAGTGAATGATCATCATTTCCTACGTTTATGCTTATCCACCGATCCTAAAATAATGAATATGGGCAAAGAATAATATACAAATAGGCCTATACAAAATAGACAATGTACAAAATAGCAAAAAACACAATATATAATATAGACAATTATGTATGTACAGTTTTGAACATATCATAACTGTACATACATAATTGTCTATATTATGTATTGTGTTTTTTGCTATTTTGTACATTGTCTATTTTGTATATTTGTATATTATTCTTTTTATTATCTGTGTCTTGTCTTGTCGCTGTCGTTCTGTCGCACTGTGGAGCTTCTGTCACTAAACATACCTGGCAATTAAGCTCATTCTGATTCTGATTACAGAACAGCTACATCATCATTTTTTATCAACATCGCCCAGCTAAAACTGCTCAATGACTACTTCGTGTAGCCTACTGTGAAAAGTGCTATAATGTCTGACTTCATTTAACATGCTATAGGACTATATCATGGCCACGAATTAAGAATTTGTTCCCCAGACTTAATTTGTGAGCCGCTCATATTACACAGCTCTGTTCTGCCCGAAGTACTCAGAGATGATACCACCACCAAGCGTTTGACAGGAACTTAATCTTAATTCGTCATAAATAAAAATAGAAAAACCACACATTTGCTAATTCATTCTAACTGAAATCGCTGTTGTTAGCACTTAATATTTCTGTAGTACAGCCAAACAGCGTAGATCATGCATAAAAACGTATATAAAAGAATGCTCATGAGCAAACATCTACACCAATAAGCTCTGCTGTATTATAAACCAATGAAATGTGTAAAGTTTATGCAAATTGTATTGTGTTCACATTTAATTAGAAATAATGATGTATCCTTTTCTTTGTTTATTTTTATTTTTTCATTTAAGGTTATCAACCTATGTGAATCTACTTACCTACTTGAGCCAAATACAACAGTTGAAAAGTGATTCTGGAGTCCCTGTGTCCCCTGTAGTTGGCTGATGCTTTTTTCCGGGTTAGAAGCAGAAGTTGATGTGCAAAATTCCCAGTTAACTCGATAATGACTACATCTTCTCCAAGTCTTCTAGTTTTCAACATTGTACCTCATTGTCAATCTACATAAGCTGTACTAAATTACATGTGACTGTGAAATTGTTGTATTTGTGTTGTAGATACAAGCATGTACAATATTGCAAGTAGTGTTGTAGTATTGTAAAAGCCATGTAAAATAGCGTTCATTTAATTTATGCTTATAAAGTAATTTACACTTATAATTGAGATTTACACTTAAAGTTTTTTCCTCAAACCATATAAAAATACAAGGGATTTCACTAGGTGCGAAAATAAAGATAGCGCATCAAGACAACAACAGTACATTTAGTGTTACTATGTAGTAACTCCTCTCATTGGCCAGGTTGTGTGCCTTGGCCTTGTCGCTCTTTTCTAGGTCAGGAAACCCCAGAGGTTTGCCAGCATTATGTTCACGCACCGCACAATATTAAGATTGAGTTTGAAGCCAGTGAAGAACCAACATATGATGCCATTACTGTGTCATGGAACCCGAGCCAATACGGTAATGAAGACACATCTATCTATCTATCTATCTATCTATCTATCTATCTATCTATCTATCTATCTATCTATCTATCTATCTATCTATCTATCTGTCTATCTGTCTGTCTGTCTGTCTGTCTGTCTGTCTGTCTGTCTGTCTGTCTGTCTGTCTGTCTGTCTGTCTGTCTGTCTGTCTGTCTGTCTGTCTGTCTCTGTCTGTCTGTCTGTCTGTCTGTCTGTCTCTGTCTGTCTGTCTGTCTCTCTCTGTCTGTCTGTGTCTCTCTGTCTGTCTGTCTGTCTGTCTGTCTGTCTGTCTGTCTGTCTGTCTGTCTCTGTCTGTCTGTCTGTCTGTCTCTGTCTGTCTGTCTGTCTGTCTCTCTCTGTCTGTCTGTGTCTCTCTGTCTGTCTGTCTCTCTGTCTGTCTCTCTGTCTGTCTGTCTGTCTCTGTGTCTATCTTTGTTTGATTCTCTCTGTCTGTCTATCTATCATTCAGTCATTATATTAATCAAAATAAATTAGTTACAGAAACTCAATCACAACATAGTGGCATTATTGGAAATGAACAAGCAGACATAAAAGCACACAACAAATTGCTCCTCGGGCGCCGCAGCATAGTGGGCTAAATGGCTCTGGGTGTGTGTTTGTTACTGACTGCTGTGTGTGTGTTCACTTGGATGGGTTAAATGCAGAGCACAAATTCTGAGAATGGGTTACCATACTTGGCCACACTTCACTTCAGTTGCTAAACAAGTTGTTGCCGAATTAATTAGTGAATGCTAAATCCCACCCTCAGGCATGAAGCCTTTAATCATTTAATATCAGAGAAATGGGGAAATCCTGTGGTTGGAAAAGATGCATCTACCCTCCTAAATCAAGGCCGTATTAGACTGACTCATGGCTGTTTATTGAAGGGTGAAGAAGCACCAAAACGTCAATTCTCTAGCATCAGTTTGCCTATAAAACATATACGTGTGGTCTGTCCAATTTTTAATGTTACGAGACAGCGATCTTTATCAGGACAAACTTTTAAGGACTTATTTATAGACCCAGGAAAAACTATTACAGTTTTTATCAGTACATTTAAAGAATCTGTTATAGAATTGTGCTTAATCTTGTAATTTTAGTCGAATTTTATAAAAAATATTTTTTTAATTATATTGTATTCATGATATCATGTTGTTGAATGTTTATAAATAGGCAATAAATCTAAATACGACCAACTATCATGCAGTCCATCTATCATTCTATCTGTCTTGTCATTCTGTCCATCTCTGTGTAATTATCTGATTGATATACATAGGTATCGAGTTCTTACGTGGATTTCAAGTAACCCTTCAGGCTCTTGGTGGATCTCATATCTTATGTCAGCTCTTTCTCCTGGGTACTAATCTGTCACTCACACCTGCACATGCCCAGAGAGTAAGTTAAAAAAACCTCTACAGATTAGGTAGCTTCTATTATTCCTGTTCAAAATTGTGTAATATTTCTCTAATTTCATGATGCACCAATTAATTTATCGAAATGACCCCCCCCCCCAAACAAAAGATAAAGTTATTATTGTGTTAAATGAGAAAAACAGTGAATAGATATAAAAAAAAAAAAAATATATATATATATATATATATATATATATATATATATATATATATATATATATATGCAATAGGGTTGCATTAAATGTTTTGTTAATTTTTCCAAAAATTAATTAATTAATGCATAAAACCAGCCTTACATCCTATACCTTTTAAATATTTAGCAATTTAGTGTGAGTCCTGTTTTTTCTTTATGGCTTCAATTGCATGTGCCCAATGTCCAATTATTGAAGTCTTGAGATCATGTAACATATTTCCACAGGTGTATCGCTCAGATCCCTTCACGCATCTGTCTTTGGATAGCGAGTATGCTGTGACTGTCATGGCACTGCCCGTTCCCGAGCGGTGGGACAAGTTCTATCGGAGGAAACATTTTATCACACGCAGTAAGTTAAAATACAAACGCTGTAATTAGTTTTATAGCTATTAACAATGTTGATAACCTGTCAACGCCTGTTTAGGGAATTAGTTCTCAAATGCTTGAGTTGTAATAAACCTGTCAAATTCTTTTTGTGTTTTTTCAGCATGTCCTGAAAAAAATGGTCTCGAAGAGTGTAAGAAAGGTGAGTGTTGGGTTTTTGTTGTTCTTGGCACCAGATGTGTGCATTCATGTATCAATCATTATAGACTGGTATCCCAGATACGTTGAGGTCCACCAGGAGAACCAGGACGTTTATGTGACCTTTAACCTTGCACCTGAGAACTTCAAAGTCCATCAGTATTTCTCATCATGTTTCGGAGGCGGCCTACGAAATTACACAAGCATCAAACCAGTAGGTTTTGTTAACAATATATACGTTTGTACAATATCTGTAATGCAGATATTGTTGTTATTTGCCGAAGTGTAATATGAATGAATAATTCAAATAAAATAAATGCTTACATGTTAATTATTAAATCATGTCCTCCTAGGATTTCAGTCTCAATAAGACATATCACACATACCGATTGCAGAATTTCCAAGCGGGTACAAACTACACCTGTGAGGTGAGTCTTCATGTTGCTTAAATCGTAAGTATGTATCCCTCATTCAGTCACAACCATTTAGACAAACAGAAAACTCTGCCAATAGGCTTCTGCAAATAAGTAGCTGTGCAGTTTTTGCTGTCATTTTCTAAATATATAACTTCCAGCTTTTACAACAGCAATTTATGACCTTATTTATTACGTGTTGAGTAGTTTTTGTACTTTTCTCTCTCCAGATCGCTGCTGATGTTGTGGATGCAGTCAGGAAAACATTCATTGTTGTAGTAAAACCTACTTCTGAAGGTATGTTGAACCAGCAATCAAAAAATCACACATTTAGCGTAAATCGATAAAGGCATGTTCAATGACGAGGAGGAAAAAACTTACATAAACTGCTTTTAGCAATTACAATAACTGCTTGTGGAGCAACATTCTAGGCTGCTTTGAAAGCAACAACACCCACTGAAACTGTTACTTCAATGAAAAACAGTGTCATAATCGTTTTGGTATTTTTCTCTTCTCATGATCAGAGCCGCAGATCTCACACTTCACAGAGAGCTCTTCACTAATGGTGCTCTTGTCCGTGGGAATCCTGCTTACTGCTACAGCACTGCTCACCTTCATTCTTGTCTACAATAAAAGACTCAAAACGAAAACAGTCCAGACCAAAATGAGACCAGGTTTGAGATTTATAATTGTACATCATACTGGTCATTGACAAAACTGTTAAGCAACAGTTATTTGGGATTTTGTTTCCCTTTATTTAGCCATATTGAAGATTTTGGGTCACATTTTATTTTAAGGTCCAATTAACAAATGACTTTTGGCTAAATAAACTCCTAAATTAACAGTTAGTTAGGTAGTTTAGGTATTGGATAGGAGTAAGGATGTAGAATATGGTCATGCAGAATGTGTGCTTTATAAGTACTAATAAACAGCCTTTATGGTAGTAATAGGCATGCTAATTAGCAACTAGTTAATTGTGAGAATTGGTCCCTATACTAAAGTCTTTCCAGATTTTTGTTTTCAAAGCAGGGCTATAAATGTTTGAGGCATGTTTTGAATTTCTACTAGAATGTCCACATTGTTTTGTACGTATTGGGGAATAATTTTTTTCTTTCTTGTCAGAGATCATTGAACAGTACTATGACAAAAAATTGGATGAAGGACAGTGTGTTTTGCTGGACAGAACGACCCGTCCCCCTCGCCTCCTGATTTGCTACTCGAGTAATGATGGTCCTGCCCACGTCAGAGTCGTGCTTCAACTGGCTGCGTTTTTGCAAAAGCACATGGGTACCCAAGTAAGTATATAAAGATAAAATCAGACAAAACACACTGTTATTTATTTTAAGGTCATGAAATGCTAATGTACATTAATAGACATTTTATGAATTAATAGATTTCTTCTGCACGCTCTTGAAAACAGTGATGTATCACGCATTATTTTGAATATATAAGGTGAAAGTGGATATTTTACCTTAAAATAGTTTTACAAATGATAGAAATAAATAAAATGTATGAAATCCATTAAAAATGGTGTCAATACAAGGTACATTTATTGTTAATTCTTTTTTCTGTTTAGGTGCATTTGGACTTGTGGGAGGCCTTGAGTATTATGGAGGAGGGCAGTATGGGGTGGCATTGCAGGAGATTGAATGAGTGTGACTTTGTGTTGGTCATCTGCTCACAAGGTCTCCTTCAGAACCAGAAGCAGCAGTCTGAGGACGAGGAACCATTAGAGAACACTGCTTTGGCAGTGGTTTCCATGATCGGAGAGGAGCTGTGCCGTGCCAAAGCGATGGGTCGAGACCTCTCCAAATACATAGTGGCCACTTTTGAGTACTCACAAGAGTCTGATATCCCCGTGGCACTTAGTCTCGCTTCAAGATACACCTTGACTAATGACCTACCCTTGCTTTTCTCCCATCTTCATGCAGTGGCTTTGCAGAAGCCCGGAGTTTACCTACAGGTGGATAACATTTCAGAAAATGGGTACTGTAAACTCCCAGCTGGGGCTGCACTACAGCTGGCCATCCAGGAAGCCACGGCACAGGTCTCTGAGGAGCCGACTGAAGAGGAACATGTAGGAATTCCAATCATTTCATAAGGACTTCAAAAACTGCATCAATTTATTGACTCATTTCATCATTCTCACGAAACAAAGGGAAGAGTGTTATTTGAGAACAGTCCTTTTACTGGCAGATTCCACCAGGACTTCCTTGGTAGCCACTAGTACTTTTCTTACTAACTTTCCTGATTTACATCTTTTGAATGCCAGACCATAAAATGGGCAACAAAATCGCACAACGTCAAAGGAGAAGAGTTTTGTATGGAAAAGCACCTTCTAGTTGTAGCTCAGCTGCATCTTGGGTGACTTTAGGTTATTGTGAAAAACATATAAGAGGGATTTTGAAGTATATTGAGGTTATCGAATGCTGTGAATGAATTTTTCATATAAATGTGTATTTATTTTGTCTTATTTTTGTTCTGTTGCTTATGTTCTTGCATGTTAAACGTCATGTTACAGTGAATATTCCTAGTAATTGCATGCACTTCTACAACAAATTATTGTAGACTTTCTTCTGCAAACTGAAAAAGGGAACACTTTTGATTTATTGATGTGAATGACTTTAAATTCTCTAGTTTGCTGACCTGAAATGTTATTTTTTTTAATTACATTTATTATATTGAATGTAAGGTCAGTTTCTCACAATTGTATTGTTTTGCAACAGTCTGTATTTGTATAACATGAAGGGAAATAATTACATTTTAATGTGACAATACCTCTAAGCAACAGTGTAAGGTCCTACACTGTAATAATGCAAGGAAATTCAGCAATTAAATACACAACCATTTCTCAGTGAGTTGCAGGGTAGGAACATATCTCTGTATAAGCTAATGCATTAATCGTTACATAAAATGTTTATGAAAATGTATGAATGCATGATGTTTTACAAATAAACTTTAATTGTTTTTGTAAAAATATAGGGCTATTTTGTCCGACTTGCCACTAAATCTTGTTATATCTTGCCAAAGCTGTTCAGAAACTTGTCAACACCAACAATGAAGAGCAAAGTTAAAGTTTCAACACAAACTGATGCAGATGTTATTTTTAAACGTTCACCCTTGCTGTATTAGAATAATACTTAAGGTCAATTTAAAATGAAATATTTTACTTTGGACTGCACTTTCTTGCTGCACGCTTTCTATTAAACTATTCCAGTAAATAATCATTGGAGCAATAATACGATTGTTTCTACAAGAATATGCTTAAAGCTTAACTGCAGAGTTGGATCAATTTAAATTGGTATCAGAGAACAATTAACATAAACTAACTTTTTATTGATTTTATGATTATATTCTATTTACACATTGGCAAAAATTGATTAATAATTTAGCTAATGATTCTCTCGATTTCATCTTTTAAATGTTGCTTTATAAAATATTTTACCGCTTGCATACATAATTAACTATTTATTCTTTTCAGTAAGTGTTTTATTTTGATTGTTTTTTATTATTAATTTTAAGTTTTTAGCTTTTTATTAAACTCGCATGTGGAACGGAATATATTTTCTTTTTTATATCAATATAGTACAACAAGATTATACTAGTTAAATCAATGTGATAAAATGTCATCTAAAAGTAGTAGACTAATTTACCTAAAATGTGCAATGAATGTAATGATTACTAATTACAATTCTTGTAATGTAATTTGTAATCAGTAACGGACTAAGTTTGTTAGTAATCTGTGGTCATATGAAATATGTATGTAGGCTAAACCAAAACCAATACAAACCTGTCAATAAAAAGTGGCCTGTCAGCTTTATATAGTAAAATACAACAAAATAATAAAATATCAATATTGACTCGTAGTACCATTTTATTAGAGGCAGTAAATTGATGGCTACTGGGCAAATTGACGAACGCCGTTATGGTAAAAGCTTGGCTCATAAATATAATATTAAAATGCTTAATATTCATTAGCTTAGCGTACGCCATAGTATGATTCTGAACTTCGCCGCAGCGGCGTCATGAATATTCATTAGCAGCCGCTCTCTAGCGCCTCCCCTCCATACTCCTTCACATTTTCCATATTCTTTTCCTTCATTCATCCGCGCTGCACACCTCGTCCACAGGCATCATGGTGCTCGATTTAGACCTGTTTCGCACCGACAAAGGCGGCGATCCTGAAATCGTTCGGGAAACCCAGAGGAAACGGTTCAAAGATGTCTCTCTGGTGGATAAACTGGTCGAGGCGGACGCAGAATGGAGGAAATGTGAGTAGCGGCTAACGCTAAAGCTATTGAAACACATGGCAGCCTGTGATTAAAAACAGATTGTGACTCGTATAACAAATGTTTATTAACATTAAGCCTTTACAATGTAAAAAATACATTAATTCTATTATATCACATTATAAAGTAAAAATTAAACGTGTATAAATGTTCAGAAACCGCATTGTCGGTGTACCGGAGTAGCATTGACGCTAATAGTTATCACAGCTGTCATAGCGTGCTTAACCTTTTTTTTTCTTTATTTAGTGAAACTAGAATGTGGTGTTGAGCCTAAAATATGTTGATATGATATGTTATTTGGAGAGGTATGAGTATGTATTGATTAAATGTGTCGCAGCAGGATCTGATGCAATCTCTGTGTCCGTGAATCGGGAGGAGCGTCAGTGCTGATGTGGGACTGTCAGTGTTTTACCATGTTCTTGACTTTGCAACTAAAGCCAAAGTATTAGAGAATGACAGGTTGCCAATTTTATTTAGTATTCATTTGCATCCATCTAAAAGTGTCACTAGTAAGAGATTTGAGCTTGGTATGCTTTAACATGGATCACATAGAAGCAAGTGATCCTTCAATCACTGACTACAAGCCCTCGCCACAGGCCTGTGATGATGATGACACATCTCTCCCCGATGCACTCAACCACTTTTATTCACGGTTTGAAATGCAGAATGACACACCTGCACAAAAACTGCCTACACCTCCCAACGACCGGGCACGCTGTCTGTCTCCAGCTGAGGTAAGGAAGACCCGATCTAGGATTAACCCACGCAAGGCTGCAGGACCTGACAACATACCTGGCTGTTTTCTGAGAGACTGCGCTGCACAGCTGACAGATGTGCTTACAGATATCTTCAACACCTCGCTGAGCCAGGCAGTCATCCCCACGTGTCTCAAATCCACAACAATCATACCGGTACCAAAGAAATCACCCGTGTCCTGTCTAAATGACTACCATCCCATAGCACTGACTCCAATCATGATGAAGTGCTTTGAGAGGTTAGTCATGCACAACAACAAAACCAACCTCCCCAACACACTCGACCCGCTCCAGTTTGCATACCATCCAAACCGCTCTACGGACAATGCAATTTCCTCCACCTGGCTCTTACCCACCTAGAAAATAAAGACTCCTATGTTAGAATGCTGTTCACTGACTTCAGCTCGGCATTCAACACAATAATCCCACAACAGCTCATAAATAAACTAAACCTGCTGGGCCTTAACAACTCCCTTTGTAATTGGATCCTGGACTTTCTAATCGGAAGACCTCAGTCAGTCCTGTCGGCCACAACACCTCGAGCACTACCACACTGAGCACAGGTGCCCCACAAGGCTATGTGCTCAGCCCGCTGCTCTTCACACTGCTGACCCACGACTGCACTGCCAAGTATAGCTCCAACCACATCATCAAGTTTGCTGATGACACAACAGTGGTAGGTCTCATCAGCAACAACGATGAAACGCACTACAGAGAGGAAGTGGCACAGCTGGCAGAATGGTGTGGCACTAACAATCTGTCCCTCAATGTGGGGAAGACAAAGGAGGTTGTGATGGACTTCAGGAGAAACTCCGTTGACCACCCCCCTCTGACCATCGACAGCTCGACTGTGGAGAGAGTCAGCAGCACTAAATTCCTGGGGGTGCACATCACAGAGGATCTCACCTGGACCACCAACACCATGTCACTCTCCAAAAAGGCACAACAGCACCTACACTTTCTCCGCCGGCTGAAAAGAGCAAGTCTCCCTCCACCCATCCTCACCACATTCTACAGGAGCACCATTGAGAGTGTGCTGACCAGCTGCATCACTGTCTGGTACGGGAACCGCAGTGCTGCTGACCGCAAGACCCTCCAGCGGACAGTGAACACAGCTGCAAAGATCATCGGTGCCCCTCTCCCCTCCATCCTGGACATTTTCCTTACACGATGCTCCAGCAAAACCAACAGCATCGTGAAGGACTCCACCCATCCCTCCCACAGTCTCTTCCAGCTCCTACCATCAGGAAGACGATACCCGAGCATCAGAGCCCGCTCTGCCAGACTGCTCAACAGCTTTTTCCCCCAGGCTGTGAGAGCCCTGAACTCAAATCACCCCGCCCCCCTCTGAAACCCCATGCAAACCCCCTACCTGCTGAAACATGGACCTGAAAACATAGTTAAATTGTGTTGATTACAATATACACCTTTTTGTTTTGTTTGGTGATGTTTTAGTGTTATATGTCTTAATGATCTTTGTTGGTTGCTGTTTCTGATGTTTTGGCTGTGCAGCACCTTGGTGAGCACTCGTGGATTTTAAGGTGCTATATTAATAAACTTGACCTTGACCGATATATTATATTGTGTTCCTTATTCTACTAGTGAAAATATGCTAATACAATATATTGCAATACAGATTTTTATAAGTTGGTGCCAGACTCCAGAGTTATACTTGATGTTAGGAGAAATACAACTACTGAAAAATAAACAAAATTAAATGCATTTGGCATAATTCCACATTTACTCTTTAAAGTTTATTTACTCATCCAAAGATCTTTCTTCTTCTCCAGGTGATTCCAAAACTTCAGACAGTATAATTACTCTTGCCAGGCCACTTGTCATAATATCAGTGACATGCATTGACGTTAGAAATGCTTCTCTCTTCTTTTTTTTTTGGCTCCAGGTCGCTTCACTGCAGATAATCTAAACAAGGCCAAGAATCTGTGCAGCAAAGCCATCGGGGAAAAGATGAAGGTATGTAATGTTTTGATCTGTTATCACGGAGTAATAAGAATATTCGGTTTTATGGTCTTATGATGATTTACTGTTTTGCAGAAAAAAGAGCCAGTTGGTGATGATGACACTCTTCCAGAAGAAGCTCAGAATCTGGAAGTCCTCACTGGAGAAACATTATCAGTGAGTCAAGCAATAGCGACACATTAAATTGATCAAACATGACCGTAAAGTTATGTGACACAGAAGACTGGATTAATGGCTGCTTTGCCATCTCAAGAATGAATTCCATTTGAAATTGTATTAATATTTCACAATATTACTATTTTGCTGTATTTTTGATCAAATAAATGCAGCTTTGGTGAACATGAGAGAGATGTCTTTCGAAAGCATTAAAAATCTTTTGACTTTATCAAACAATCATCCACATCTATCTGTGACCAGTATTTCTCCATCCTGTCCCTGTCAGCCCCTCACGGTGACTCAGATAAAGAAGGTGAGGTTAATGGTGGACGAGGCCGTGCAAAAAACAGACAGTGATCGGCTAAAGCTGGAGGCGGAGCGCTTTGAGTACCTGAGAGAGATCGGCAACCTCCTGCATCCCTCTGTGCCCATCAGCAACGATGAGGTGAGATTCAGTCATCAGTCACAGTGTGTGTTTTTATATAAACAGTACATTGGACAGGTCCTGCAAACCTGCAACCACCAAGAAACCTTCATGGAATTAGAACAGTCAAATGAACCGTACGGTGTTGTTGTTTAACTAATTAATCTGGAGACTAAACAGTGTTTTTCTTTCCCAGGATGCTGATAATAAAGTGGAACGCACCTGGGGTGATTGTACGGTGCAGAAGAAGTACTCTCACGTGGACCTGGTTGTTATGGTGGATGGATACGAAGGGGAAAAAGGCGCTATAGTGGCTGGAAGCAGAGGATACTTTCTGAAGGTTTGTTTAACCCTCTGATATTGTTCATTTGGGAGTCACACTTGTGTTGTTCATAGTCAAAACTATGCCATAATCGTGTAATAATAAAAAAAAAAAATTGTGAAATGAATATACTATATTTCATTTAATGTTGTTTCTTAATATTACAAAATAATATTTATATTGAAATTATGGACTATTTTCTGTATAGCGTGTAAAAATCATTTTATATAATTTTTCAATTAATGCAGTATTTAAGATAATAACAGAGCAAAAGTATTTAAAATCTATTTAATTGAGGCAGATTTTTTTCATTGAAGAAAATCCGCTGTCATACCATGGTGTAGCCATCTGATGCCTGTATAGCCATATATATTCAGTGCTGTGTAATCGTTAGTTACTGAGCAGTGTTTTCAGGCATAATTGCTTAAGCTTAATTGCAGTTAGGGTTGTAACAGTATGAGATTTTCACGGTATGATAATCGTCTCAGAAAATATCACGGGTTCACAGTATATATTAAACAATAATTCTTATCAGTAACAATGACTCTTAAAAGAATAAGAACAAGTTATTTGAGTGAACAAATCCTTTATTGCAACAAACTTGAAATAATTTTAATGAAAGTAAGCCTCCCTTCTGAGGAAAAAAAAAAAAAAAAAAAAACTATTACAAAATAAAGCCATAAACTTTATGTATATCTATATCACACTTTAACATTTTAATTAATGATTTAAAATGTTATCAAATGAAAATTTAATAACACTTATTTTTGGCAAAGTGCTGCACAACAGAGGTATTCTAAGTTAAAACATGGACAAACATGATATTCCTTAAATAATGTTTAAATAAATGAATTATTATAAAGAATATTGTTATTGTTGTCATAACTTTTAAGTACGCTGTACAATGCCAATTTATTTCTGTCAGGACTTAAATTGAACTGTTATTTTGACGGGTTGTAGCAGACCTTTGAGTTTAGTGTATTTGACAATGGTTTTTCTCTCAGAGCAGCTCTGCTGATGTTCATGTTTATGTAGACGCTGAAAACACCATTAGTGTCATACATGCATACTTCAGTATGTAGTAGATAAAACGGCGCCACTCATATCTACTTTTGATTTATCCATCCATCAGATTGCGTGTTTTAAGTGACAACCTCGTTAACGTTATTCTGTAAATCCCATGTTCACGAATGCACCGGGATTCCCTCTGCATCACGGAAATTATACGGCCTTATAACTTGTTCTAAATGCGACATATCTTTATCTGCACGGAGGGATGATGTCCGCGAATATGAGCGAACATGTTGGATGTATTGCCTCCTTTTGCAGCCACTTTGCGTCCACATTTTTTGCAAATTGGATTCGTCCTCAAGGACAACCCCACGTTCGTGTTTTTTGTTTTTTTAATATCCAAAGCATTACCATACTGCAAATTTAAACTTTTTTTCGGCGGAGGATGGAGATTAGATACAATCTCTGTCTCTGTCATTTCAGCAGAGTGAAGCAGCCAAAATTAATTGCATATGCGTGGGTGAGATTTATTAATTTTTTTTTAAACCGTAGATATGCAAATGTTTACGGTATGATAACCGTGTACGTTCAAACCGCGATAGACCCTCATACCGGTATATCGTTACAACCCTAATTGGAGTGTAGTTTTTTTTAAAGCATTGTACCGTTTTGTAGATTGTGCACACAAAAACATCTGCGTATTAATGCCTATTTCCCGTTTCCTATGGTGGTAATTTTTTACTGCGAACAACGTAAGTGTGACTTTTTTTTTGAAGTAGCGATATTTAATAAAAATTATGTCTAAAATGACCAGAGGATTAAATTAAAATGACATTTTTTGTGCATTGTATGCAAGTATGTGAACCAAAGCATAACTGCACTGCTATACATCTTGAGCCCATTTTGCTTTGTTGCACAATATTTAAACCCGTTCCACTGCCAGTTCTTCAAAACAAACTACCCAAAAAGCCCTAAACACCTTTTTGTAAATATCATGGCTGATGTGTTCTATTTCAGGGGCCTTTAGTTTTTTTGGAACAGGCTTTAATTAACTACGCACTGCGGATCCTGTACAGCAAGAAATACAACCTCCTGTACACCCCATTCTTCATGAGGAAAGAAGTCATGCAGGAGGTCGCTCAGCTCAGCCAGTTTGACGAGGAGCTCTACAAGGTTTGATCTACATCTCTTACTTTATTTAGCCACTAATGTGGCATTTTGATTCGATTTAATTATTTTTACCCAATAAAAGTATATAACTTTGATGTGAGGAGTATTTATTTATTCATCTGACCCAAAGCAATGGCAGAGTATTTCAAAATCTCACACCATCAAGCTAGAACCACTTAATGCAATTAATAAAAATAAAAAAAGTGTTAAATTCTATATAGATATATTATTTTATATAGGATAACATAATATACAGAATATTATTTTGTACTTTTTATTTTATATTATATATATCAATTTTATATTACAACAACAACTAATAAAATATTTACAAATAATTTTACTTGTATTACAAAGTAAATTTTGTTATGCTATATATGTGTGTTAGATAAAGGTGTGGGGATCCTGTAAATGATACATTTGAAATAAAGTGTTCAAACAAACAGATTCATTGAGATGAATCCGACAGTTGCCCAGCTGCTTTGAAAGACCCTCTACAGAGTCTTAATTCAAACCCACAAAGAATCACAGCATTTCCTGTAATGTGTTTGTTCAGGTGATCGGGAAGGGGAGCGAGAAGTCTGACGACAATACAGTGGATGAAAAGTATTTGATTGCCACATCGGAGCAGCCAATCGCAGCCTTCCTGAGAGATGAGTGGCTGAAGCCAGAGGAGCTTCCCATCCGCTATGCCGGCATCTCCACCTGCTTCAGACAGGAAGTGGGCTCTCACGGCAGAGACACACGTGGGATCTTCAGGGTCCATCAGTTTGAGAAGGTCCGAGCTATTTTATCACTGAATTAATGAATGAACAATAAAATATTAATGTGCATTTAGATGACTTGATTTCACTACAAGAGAAAGACCACTAGCCAAATAAGCAGGGGTGCACATAAGTGGTCCGCAGGTCCGCATGCGTGACCAAAATTAAAAATGCGCTGTATAAATAAGTTCTGACTGGATGACAGCTGTTAATGCACAGTTACAATTTTAGATCATCGAACTGTACTGTATAAGATTTCTATTCAAACTAAAAAGCATAATCTAGGTTGGCCGCTGCAGTTTTAAAAACAAAACTGTGACATTTCATTCACTGACGCTCTTCCAACCAGAAGCGCATATACTTACTTGCCGGCAACCTGCCAAAATAAAGGCTTGCTGATTTTACGTTTGAAAATGATGAAAATTCAAATTAATAAGAATATTAGCATTTTATTTTTAAGTTTACTATAAAATAATTGTATTTGTATGCAATACTCCCTTTTTATTTGAAAATAAAATCGTATTATCACACTTGATTATTTAGTTTATTATTATAAAAAAAACTAAATAAAGTGTAATAATATTATCACTATTATTATAATTTTTTTATATAGTCATATTTTATGGGTCACACGAAACCAAGTCCCCAGGTAGTCATATGAGAACCAGGCTGAAAAACTTGTGTGCACCCCTGCAAATAAGCATATTTTGAAGAAATTTCTGGTATTAATGAGAAGAACAAACTGTATAATAACTAAATCACAACCTCTTTTCATCGCTTTCCAGATTGAGCAGTTTATCTACGCCTCTCCTCATGACGGCAAGTCCTGGGAGATGTTTGATGAGATGATTGGAACTGCTGAAGAGTTTTATCAGTCATTAGGAATCCCCTACCACATTGTTAACATTGTGTCAGGTTGGTTCACTTTAACCTTTATATTCATTGAGAGCGCCATCAGGCGCCTTTTGTTGGAATGCAATAAAAGCTTTTCACAGCTTCCCATAGCAAAGCTTCAAATATATTGTTTGCTTTTATTTCACAGGTGCTTTGAACTATGCAGCTAGTAAAAAGCTGGATTTAGAGGCTTGGTTCCCAGGCTCCCAGGCTTTTAGAGAGCTTGTGTCATGCTCAAACTGCACAGACTACCAAGCTCGCCGCTTACGAATTCGCTACGGGCAGACCAAGAAGATGATGGACAAGGTACAGTGCTACTCCACAGTTCTGAGTAAGGATTCTGGGTAATCTGTATTTACTGTATCAAGCTGGTTTCATTGGTCATTGTGTCTGTTCTCTTAAAGGCTGAGTTTGTGCACATGCTAAATGCCACCATGTGTGCGACGACTCGTGTTATCTGTGCTATCCTGGAGAACTATCAGACAGAGGAAGGCATCATTATTCCAGAACCCCTCAAGGCATTCATGCCTCCAGGTGATTGTCACTAAATATGGATCTGCTAATCTTGATTTTGGTCAAGTTTGGCTCAATATTATACTAAATGTATGAAAAAAACTTGAGGTGCCAGTTGTTTTTTTGGTATGGTGTAGCTTATTTGTTAAAGATTATATTGAGAATGACAAGAAATTGAACAATCCTGGTTCCGGTTCCGTTGCTGGTTCTGAATTTCTTCCTAGTGCTAGAGCTGTATGTTTTTGATTTGCTGTTAAAATGCATAACTTTTGCTATGGTTACGCCTATCGTTTACACTACTCCGGCATTTTCGAGGTTGAAAACGGACACTTTTGAAAAAGCTGCAGACCACGTTGGCTACACTGCATGTTTTTGATTCATTGAACCACGTTCTTGGATGCCCCCAACACTGCACATTTTGCATCTCTCATTTTTCTGGCTCACCCATTTCAGGTCTTGGGCTGTATCCGAAATCTCAAATAGGGCACTATTTGAGGGGACGGACATTTTTAGTGGTGTTCGAAACCATAGTGGACGTTCTCGAGTGCACTCATTCAATCCCACAATGCACCGCAAAAACAAGTGTACACTCAACGGCTAGAGAATCCCCATAATGCACTGTGAGAGTCGCGCACCGAATGAATTGCCGCGTCTCGCCAGAAGATGGCTCCCGCAGCTGAATCCATTCATTCATTTTAAAAGCACTCGTTCACGGCTTCATACAACACAGGTACAATTTCATTGTAAATTATTAAATTGTTTAACTAGGGTTTATACATAATTTCCGTGACCGAGTTCAAGATAAATCCTTTAATCTTACTACTGGAGCTGCCCGTTTCAAATGATCATTAAACGGCAAGCAAAGCGGCAGTACTTCCAGTGCACTCAGTGTCCGAATTCACTCACTCGTTTTCATTCACTCCTTCAAGTGAACTGTATGAGTGGACTAATGTAGGGAATAGTGAATGAGGGTATAGGGGGCGATTTCGGATACAGCCTTGGAGCCTCTACTAATGAGCTGATGATCTAAATCAGGTGTGTTTGATTAGGGAGACTTGGAAAACATAGGCTGTATCTGAAATCGCCCCCTATACCCTCAAATAGTGCACTATTTGAGGGGACAGCCATTTTAAGTGGTGTTCGAAACCATAGTGGATGTTCTCGAGTGCACTCATTCAATCCCACAATGCACCGCAAAAACGAGTGTACAAGCGATGTACACTCAACGGCTAGAGAATCCCCAGAATGCACTGAGAGTCGCGCGCCGAATGAATTCCCGCGTCTCACCAGAAGATGGCGCCCACAGCTGAATCATCCATCCATTAATTTTAGAAGCGCTCGTCCACGGCGTAATACAACACAGGTACAAATTAATTGTAAATTGACTATTAGGGTTTATACACAATTTCCGTGACTGAGTTCTAGATAAATCCTTCAATCTTACTATTGGAGCTGCCCGTATCAAATTATTATTTAACAGGAAGCAAACTATGCAAAAGCGGCAGTCCTTCCGGTGCACTTAGTGTCCGAATTCACTCACTCGTTTTCATTCACTCCTTCAAGTGAACTATATGAGTGGACTAATGTAGGGAATAGTGAATGTATAGGGGGCGATTTCGGATACAGCCATACAGTGTTGGGGGGCCTCCAGGAACATGGTTGCTCATAAGAGTCATTAATTTGGGAATCTGACAACACTTGTTCTGCATGGTTTTTAATTCACCCAAAACAAGCCATAAGATCATAACATCAATCATAAGATTAATTTTTTCAGTAATCAGAGCACACTGGCTGTGCTGTATGTTTTTGATTCACCATAAGGTCCAATTCATAAGTTATTCCTTGGCTCAAAAGATTAATTTGTTCTGCAGTCATACTACTTGAGCTATGAGTAGACCTTTCAGGTAGTTCAGTGTTTGTATGTTATGTTTTCTCTTATATAATATACCAGCTGTCTATCCCAATATTATGGTTTCTTTACTCAGGTTTAACAGAAATGATCAAGTTTGTGAAGCCAGCCCCCATCGACCTGGAGGCATCCAAGAAGCAGAAGAAACAGCAGGAAGGAGGGAAGAAGAAGAAACAGCAGGGTGGTGACGCTGATCTAGAGAACAAAGTGGAGAACATGTCAGTCAATGACTCCTAGACCTCCTTTAATCCCAGCCAATCGTAATGGTTCTTTACAAACCCTCTATTTTGTGTACCATATTCACAATCATTGTCCCCTGAAACTGTCACACTGTCATGTCCCTGCCTCAGTTTATTTTCTCTGGGACAGTCGTACTATGGCGTGGTCAACGGTGACGATGGTGTCATTTTAAATAATCTTATCTCAAGTCATTCTCAAATCAGTTTCCTACAGAGGGATCTTTGAAATCTTCAATTAAAAATGTATGGTGACAGACATTTAGCCATTAGACTGAAATGCCTTTATGGCAGTGTAATGACCTGAGGCATTGTATTATAATTCTGCTGTTGAATTAAAGGGAACATGCATGGTCATAACAGTTAGCACTGAGATTATTCTACATCAGTGCCACATTAGAGGTGGGAGTTTTAGGAATCGGTTATGGATAACAGACAGACCTCTTTCAATAACCTGTCCTACAATTAATATTTGTGCTATACTTAAAGGTAATTACTGATTACTGTGCACTTACTATTCAGATTTTCTCAAATGTCAAAGCAGTAAAAAATGCAGCTTCCTCTCATTCACATCCATCTTTTCCTTCATAGAAACATTACTATTTGTGATTTGTCTGTAAAACAGAATGCTATTATATGTACAGTACTTGCTTATTATGATGCCTTGTGTGAAGAGTATGATGGCATTTGAGAATAAATCAATACCTGAAGGAGAACATTGTCTGTGTCTGAATTTTATTTTGTGTCATGAATTTGTTGAAAGTGTTAATATTGTATTATGGGTGTTAAATGTAAAAAGTTAATCATCTCATATCTGGCAATTATTGTAGATAGAAAAAAAATTGTATTTGAAGTGACAAAATTGGGAACGTAAGAACAAGGAATCAACAATATACCAAATTAACTTATTGATTACAAGCAGCCAACATTGATATTAGTTATCTCGTGCAGGTGATTTAGAAAGCTTACCTGTATTTCTTATGCCTACAAAATGGACTTTTAAGCACTTTATATTGTGATAAAAATGCATTTTCCTCTACGTATAGAGTTGTGAAGAGACTACATGCAGTTGGTATAAAATGTATTTTTCATTTAGCCTAGAGCATGAGGTCCATTTGTTATTGATTGACTTTGTACACCAAGAATCAGAAACACTTTTTTGTGTCTGTGTTTATCCAGTTTATTAGAAGTTGATCTCGTCACTTTGTAAACAATCGGTAATAAAAAAAGAGATCTAAACGTGTTTAACCTCTTGCAAAAAACCTTACTTCCACCTGGGCTTTTGGAAGTGATTTTGATTAACAACTGAAGAATAGCCAGTCATTTAACTCATTATTTATCGGATAATTTTAGACCTCTAGTTTTCACAATTAATGTTTTTGTTGATAGAGATAACAAACCTTTGCAGTTCGTAATTTAAAACACTCCAAATAAACAAATACGTTTTAATATAAAGTACACTTCAAACCAATCTTATAGCAGGATTTTATTTTTATTTTATTTTTTTGAGTGAAGTGCGCGCTGGTAAAACTTTAGCCTTATTGACTACAACTCCCAGAAGCCTTTGCTAAAGTCGCCGATATATCGTGGAATTCTATTGGCTTATTGCACTGTCGTTGGCCAATAATGCTTCAGGATACTGCCCTTCACAAACGGCCACTTCCCAACGGTAAAATGCAAATCTGTCAAACATATCGGCGTGTTTACGGAATAATTTGTGTTCGTTTCAAATAAAGAGTACACATATCTATCTTATATTAAAGATCCATTAACGGAGCTGTAGCAAAAAGCGATGGGATCCGGAGAAAGCACGACCAGGAGAGTTTCTTTCGGCCTAGATGAGGATGACCGGGTGAGGATTCTGCGTGGAGTTAAGGTAATCCAACATCCCATCATACTGGTTTACTATGTTTATTATGATAACATCTGTTTTCGTGAGACTTTGTTGCGTGAATCTGCCGTCAAGTTACCCGAATGTCCTTCAGTGAACGGGTCGAGTTGTGTGTTGGACTGGTAATTTACGTTAGCCTGCTAATCTGTGCCCCTCAGGTGTGCAGAAGTGTAATTGAAACCAAGGGCAGGTGTATAGTACTGTGTCGGGACGTTCAGCGTGGGAATCTTGTAACGTTAGTCCTCTTTAAAGAGAGTTGATTACAGACTGGAGAGTTTGAATCTTCGAGTGACTCGAATCTTTTTTTTTTTTTTAGTTCGGTCATTAAAAGATTCGTTCAGTGGTTAATGCATTAGGTCACTTTTTTGTCCTTAGCTGTCTGAAGATGTCCTACAGCGCATGAGGAATGCCAGTACTGATCCAAGACCACCTGTCAACAATAAAGAAAACCTAGGTATGAATATTTTCGTAAATGTTTACATGCCTATTGTGTGAGTTGCAGTTAGTGAGATATTTAATTAGAGATATTTAACTGTTTATTGAATTTTATTCTGTGGAACAGTAGTACAAAACAAAAAGCAGCTGTACAAATTTAGAACCCACCCCTTGGTAGACTTAAAAAATGTAAAATAAATAATAATAATTATTAATAGATAATAATAAAATAATTTTTACAAAGATTTTAGAAAAGAAGACACCACATTAAAAGCTGAATGCCATGAATTAACAGTTTTCACGTTAAAAAATGGCACGGAGTCAAACTTATCTCAGTCCTTAACAAAAATGATAGGTTCCGTGAGTCCAAAAAGGTGAGAGAGAGGTGCACTCCCAAAAAACTGCCTAAAACTCCTTGGGAACAGAGATTACACTTAGGAGAAGACGACAGATTAATATAAAAACGTTTCACTGGAGTCAAGTAAACCATATGCAGCAATTTCCAATGAATCATTTGGTGATTAGGGTTTTTAGAAGACAATTTAAACATACCCCATACCTGATTGGAAAATAAAACATGCACATCCTCATTAAGATCCTTAGCCCAAGAAGTAGTAGAGGTTTGTATGAATGCTCAAGAAGAAAGAGATAGATGACTGAAACCGAGGAGGGAGATTCCTCAGAGGGAAGGATTAGTTTGCGCAAAGGCAGTTGAGAGTTCCAAGGCACCCCATATGCCTGTAGGGCCGATCTAATGCGCAAATACATAAAAAAGGAGGTGCCTGGCAGATTATATTGAGTTTTTTAAGATTCTGGAAGGATTTTAAACCACTATCATCATAGATATCTCCCAGTGTTTACTTTACTATGAGCCCATTGCGGACAATGAAATGGAGTACTGCCTGACAAAAGGTTATTATCGTGGAGAATAGGCGAATGCCTATGCCATTTTGTAACTAGTTGTTAACGTCTTTCAACATCCCTCCAATGGGTTTCAATGGGACCAAACCGAGATTTACACTGCCTAAGCGGAACTCACGAAAAAACAAGATGCATCAATTTATACAGATAAACGATAGATTCCTCAATTGCTCTCCAAGACACAGAAGCGTCAGGATCAAACCAAACTGCTAAAGGGCGGAGGGAAAAGGCTTGAGCATACAGTCTAAAATTAGGGAAAGAAAGACCTCCATGTAATCTACATCGTTGTAAAGTAGTCAGTTTAATACGAGGACATTTACCATCCCATATATACCGTGAAACACATGCATCTAGTTTGTTCCAGTAGCCAACCGCTGGAGCGAGAGGAATCATGAAGAAAATAACTTAATACGTGGGAGAACATTCATTTGAATCACCGATATACGGGCCTGAAAAGAAGTAGGAAGACAAGACCAATTTTCCAAATCTGAGGATACTTTGGCTAGAATACCATTATCGTTTTTTGAGGTTTCCTGCAGGAAAGAAAAACATCTATCCCCAAGTACTTAAAAGTTTTGAACCAATGGAATAGATATAGAAAGAGACATGGAATCAATTTTAGAATTGAGGGGAAGTAAACATGACTTACTCCAATTAATTTTAAACCCTGAGAGATATCCAAAATGGTCCTCAACACATGAGGAATATGTGACGACTTCTCCAAAAACAATAAGATATCATCAGCAAACAAAGAAATATGACGATGAGTATTCCGTATATTTATGAGAGAAATGATTTCAGATTGTCGGACTGCTTGAGCGAAGGGTTCCAAGGATAGGGCAAATAACAGAGGAGACAGCGGGCAACCCTGACGAGTACCACAATGTATAAAGAATGGGTTAGAGCGAGCAGCACCTGTGAGAACAGTGGCTTCTGGATTGGCATACAGAACTTTTATCATATTTATGAAACTCGAGCCTAGACCCAGATGCTGTAGAACCGCCTATAAATGTTCCGTTCTAGCTGGTCAAAAGCTTTCATCGCATCTAGAGATAACACTGCACAAGGAGAGGACAAACTATTCTTTGAATTAATAATATGATATAACCTGCGCAAGTTATCCGAAGCTGAGCAAGATTTAATGAATCCTGTTTGGTCACGATGAACTAGCCTATTCATAAATTTCTCTAGACGACGAGATACAGATATAGTACTTTAGCATATAATTCAACATCGGTCCCTATCAAAGAAAGTGTCCGGTAACTAGAACAGGAAGTCAGATCTTTATCTTTTTTTTAACAAGAGAGAAATAACCGCTATATTAATGGATGGGTGAAATGAGCCTTGAGTAACTGAAAAATGTATCATATCTAACATGAGGGGGCCTAAATCCGACCAAAAAGTAGTATACAATTCGATTGGAATGCCATCTATGCCTGGGGATTTCCCCTTGTTCATAGATCGAATTGCTGACTTCAGCTCCTGAAGAGAGATCAGTTCAGCCAGGTAGTCTGAATCCGAATCTGACAGCCTAGGTAAATCAAGGTTGGACAGAAAAGATGCAAAAGAGTCAGGGTCACCATCAGCAGAAGAAGTATAGCGGTTAGAGTAAAAAGAGTGAAAGGCGATATTAATGTCTTTTGGGTCTGTCATAATGAGCCCAGATTGGGATTTCACAGCTGAACTATTAGCAAATTTTTAATTGTTGCGTCATCTTGGGGCTAAAAGGTGGCTTGGTCTACTTCCTTGAAAATAGTAATTCTGTCTAGATCTTTGGATCAGGAATTCTGCCCTGGATCTCAGTAATGAACTGAGTTCAGACCTAACCACCATGATTTTACTGAGTGTATTGTCTGAGAAACACGCTGATTATCTCTAGTCAGATTCTGGAGCTGTGATTCCAGTTCAACTATCTTTTTGTGTCGGTTTTTCTGAAGGAAAGAGGCATATGAAATTGAGTTATTCCTTATAAATCCTTTAACTGCATTCCAAAGTGTTCGAGGATCATCCACTGAACCTTGGTTAATTTAAATAAACTCAGCGAATTTATTTCTGAATTGACTGCAAAAGTTTTCATCCTGTAACAATTTAGGGTTAAATCACCATCTAGTGGCACGGGATGGCCGAGGGATCAAAGATAATCTGCACAAATGTTCATCATGATCTGACAGATAAGAAACAGATATCAGCATCACGAACAGCTGAAGATAAAGAAGTAGAAATGAAAATAGTCAATTCACAAATAGGATTTATGAGTAGCAGAAAAGAAAGTGAAAGACTTAGCAGAAGGGTTTAATAAATGCAACTGTCCACCAACGAGGATGAGGTTACACATTGCCGAAGTTTGTCAGAACACAAAGCTTGAGAGTGTGATTCCTTTGGTCCAGATCTATCTAGGATATGTGACTTTACAGAATTCGTATCTGCACCCAATACAATTTCAGAATCTGAAAACTTCAAGAGACAGGTTAGTGCCAAAAACAGAGAAAAAAGTAGGCTCAGGAGTACAAGGGGCATAAACTGAGAGAAATAAAATATTCCTATTCTCCACTATTGTTTTAATGTTATTCTACCATTTGTATCACAACCTTTCTCTAAAATAGTAATATTTAAAGTCCTCCGCACCAATATTAGGACACCCTTGGTTTTAGTATCCGAAGATGAGTGAGATACCACTTCATAAAATGTATTATTACACCTGCATATATCGTCCTCTTTCAAATGGGATTCTTGAACTAACACTATATCAGTCTTTCATCTTCGCAGAAAATCCAGAAAACCTGTACGGTTGTGAGGGCCATTTAGCCCATTAATATTACAACTCCAAATATTAAGGTCAGTCATATGTATCAAACAGAATTACTGCATAAGACAAAATACAAGTTTGAAAATAAAACCAGTTGAGTCTAACATGAAACCACCCCCCACCCTCCCCGTTACCATTCAAAAAACATTCCCATGAACTATGGCAGATCAAACCAAGAACAAACCTTGATCTGCCAGCACCTCTTAATATGGCCCGTGGCGTCAACAAAAACCTGCACATTACTGTAGCACCAACATTTGGCCCATAGTCACACATTGACTAGGTAGTATTTCTATTTAAAAAAGAAGAGAGATAAAGAATACAACTAAAGCAAATAAAATATCATAATCAGTAAGCGATACTGTATGCACAATGAACTATGAATTAAGAAGTGAACATTAAAGTGAACAGTGAAAGACAGTCACCTAACCATTTAGAGCATCTCTTCTCCGATTAGACAGCAAATGTCCAGCTGAAGCTCACTGAGAGTTGGTGGATGAATGGGATCTGAGAAAAACTCTTGCTTCTTCTGGGGAGTGTAGCATTTTAGGTTCACCTTGTTTGAGAATGACCTTCATCGTTGCAGGATAAAGGAGAAAACCGGGGCATGAAGTCTGGCGGCCCGCAGAATGAGCTCCCTGTCCGTGTACCGCAGCAGTTTAAAGATGAAAACCCGTGGTTTAGCGCGATCTGAGGAGAGCCTTGTGTACACGCGATGCGCTTGCTCCACTTCAATCTCTTTGCCTACCAGAGACAGGAGCCACGGCGGTAGCAATCTTTTCAAAAAGCCCATAGGGTCGTCCTTTTCGGAACCTTCAGGAAATCCAACCAGACGCAGATTGCAGTGCCTATTGCGATCCTGCAAGTCCACAAGTTGTTGCTCGAGCGCGGCTACTCGCCTATCGTGATCTTCAACAACTTTTGTCTTCTATCTTCCCTGTTAGACGATCCAGTTTAGAGCATAGCAACTGAACAACTGACATGTGAAAAGCGAACTCGTTCCGCATCACCGTCAACTCGGTTCTTAGAATGTCCTCAAAGTGTGTAACAGCGTTTGCCATCTTGTCCATATCGCTCGCGGTCGGTGGCTTGGATTTCTTCTTAATCGGAGAAGCCGATGAAGTCAAATCCTGCTGTTCACGACTGCATGTCATCAGGTAAAGCACCACCAATGAATAAAACTTAAAACAAAGCGAAAAAATCAGCAAAAAGAGGCCAAACGTATGGAGCTCTACTTGAGTGTGACTAGGTTCATGAGCACGCCACCTGACTCGGTGAGATATTTAATTTGTAATGCAGGTTAGGGATAATCATTTTACTTTTTCTCACCTTGCAGGCCAGCAGACTCGAACATCCAGCACATCTGACCCACAATCTCCAAAAACACAGGCCAGGACGACTTTTCCTGACACTAAAGAGGAGCTCAGGAAAAGGTACTTAAGTCCAGGGTTTTCAAACTGGGGTCCAAGGAAAAGAGTGCTAGGGGGTCACTGGAAAAGTAAAACAATAAATAAATAAAATTAATATATAACAAAAAAGTTAAAGATAAGTTATAGGTTTTTTTTATTATTTTTTTTTTACTTTTTATAAAAAAATTGTGAAAATAAATAAACTTGTATTAAAATAAATACACGTTATTTTAAAATAATTAAATAATAAAAATTTGATTAAAATAGACAAGTAAACAAAATAAATAAGATTATAAATGGACAGTAGCTTAAATAGTATAGATAATAAAATAATAATAAACTAAATATTTTCCAATTACCGTTAATATCCCAAATAATATAATTTTGGTGTAGTATAGTAATTTTAATCTAAAATCGGTCTTATTCATGAAAACATATAGCTGCCTTATTAGCTTAAATTGTATTATATAAAACTCCTGCTTTACATTAGTATTTGGCATTGCACTCAGAGATTTAAGACTGAAAAACTAATTAATATATTGTTGATATATAAAATCACATAACACAGCACCATTTTGAGCTGAGTCAACTGATCCAGTCAGTTAGATGCCACCAATATTATTCCTAAACACAGATCCACATGGCACACCCTTAGTTTTAGCTCTGAAGAGCCTTTCTAGCTCTTTCTGAATCACTCAATGTGTATTTTCAACCAATTCATCTAGCATTTTTCCCCGTTATGCTTGCATGTATTGATAAAATATGACATGAACACTAAACATTGTAGCTCTCACAAGGGAAGAGACCTTAAATTAGAACTAATTTTTTCCTGGATGCTGTTCAAGTGTGAATCATACTGTTGAAACAAGCTTAAGAACAAGGGACAAAACACTGACGCTCTGTGGTAGGATTGAGAACTGCAGTGAGTGAATCATGGCTTGGCATCAGGCTTGTAAATAAAGCTGTGTGTGTGTGTGCGCTTGTTCAGGTATGAGCAGCAGCAGGCCATTATACAGGAGGAGTTGGCTCGCATCGCACGCAAAGAGAGAGAGGCAGCCCGGCAGGACATCACCCGAGCGGTGCAGAGAGAGCGAGTACAGACACGGCAGGAGTCTGAGAAAGCCAAACAGCTGGTGAGACTCCTCTACAAACACTTCAGCACAGCACAATACTTCAGGACAGAAGTTTAAGGATGCATGCAAGCACACTCTAACTCCACTGTTCTCTGAGACAAGCAATGTAAATACTGTACGGAATGTTTGTTTTTTTTGACAGTCATTGAGTGCGTTTACATTCACCCTCTTAATGCAATTTTAATGAGATTTTGGCAATATTGCGATTAAACTTTACTTCATGTAAACGCAATACTTCGATTTAAATAATGCAATTAAGCTCATAATCGCAGCAAGCATAATTGTATTAACATAGGTGGCGTACACCGAGTTTAATCGAAATATACAGGCACTTAAACGCCTTAATCGCAGTATTGCCGCTCTGACCAAAGTGCGCATGCGCTCGTGATGTACATGAATGACGGGACGCGCACATGTAATAATACGCAGATTAGAAACGATGGAGGAGAAGAAAGCATCGCATTTCTGGGGAAAACACAACTTGCTGTCACCAGTCTCTGTTCCTTACCCAGAAACTATGAGAACGCGACGGCAGCGTATAGGCAAACAAATTCCATCACATTTCTATGGCGCCGGAACAGCGTGGAATACAGCCATACAAAATCATTATGCATTAGATGTAAATAAATTAAAACAGCGGCTAGTAAATACACCTGCTCTTTCTGAGTCCATCATTTGTGCTGTGTAGTGGGGTATGTGAATAATGGCAGTAAAAAAAATTACCACAATTCTTAGCGAATAATGGAAATTGCATGTAAACGGGAGTAAGAGCTTTGCTCTTGATGTGTAAACATCATAATGCGATAAAGTCCTTACTCTGATTATTGGAAATAATCGCATTATTCGTGCGCATGTAAACGTAGTCATTGTGTCATGTAAGGACTTGAATTTCACGGCAGTTAGGTAGCAATCATATTATCGTAAAATTGTCTTATGGCACCTTGGTGATACCTTTTCTGCGTGTGCCATGATAATGCCATGTTTTTAGAAATACTGACTTTAGAATGGTAATGAACACTAAGAGTAAAAAGCATTAAGATTTAAAAATAATAAATAAATTAAAATGAGCAAGGGTAAATTACATTGATCTAAGAAACTAAGAAAATTTGAAAATGAAGAGAATATTCAAAAATTACATTTTACTATTACTACTTTATTTATTAAAAATAATAAATTAATTTAATTAAAATTGTATTGATTTTTATTTAATTTACTTATTTTTTTATTTATTTATTAAATAATAAATTCAAATTAGCAAGTGTAAATTACATTAATCAAAAGTGGCACTAAGAAAATTTGAAAATGAAAGAATTAATTTCACATATGAGTGTGAAATTAAGCAATATTGTGTATATGCATTGACTTTAGTATGCTTTTTATTTATCCATAACTTTTTCTGAAGACAGTGTAATCAGGCTAATTTTGCAATTCTTCCTTGCCTGGAGGTGTGTTAATAGCATATTTTAATTTAAGTAGCAACCGCAAAAAATTTTGTATCTTTTCAAATGGAATCAGTTCAAATGGTTTGTTTGAATTAATCATATCCAAATTCTGATTTAACAATTTGTTTGTGTTATTACTCCAGTATCATGGTAGAGATTATGAGCTATTTTTTTTTTTTATATCTGCTCTGTTTTTTTCTTTGAATATAATAATATACTTTATAAAACACAGGACTGACTGTAAATTTGGACTTTTTTCGCAACCATTTAAATGACTAAAAAGGAAAAAGGACACCCGTGACCCCATATGTTAAAGGGGTCATGAACTGAGAAACCAAAATTCCATTGATCTTTTGACATATGAGCTTGTTGTACTATAAAAACATCCTGTAAATTTCAGAACTCAACTTTCTTATTAGTCTAGAAGCAGCTTATGTTGAAACCAGTGTGCCAAAAGGATATCTTGTGAAATGTGCCACTCTGTGTTGTAATAGTGTGGCTAAACACCGCCTCCACAGAAGAAAATCAACGCCTGCTTCTACATCGCTGCTCACTGATTTGCACATGTAGTGTGTATGAGACAGGCAGGTCTACGCAGAAAACCAAATAATAAAGATTCTCTGAAGACAACAAGACGCTGTGCAGGGCCAAGTTGTGGAAAAACAGTATTTGCCTTGATTCCTTCTAATCCCAACGTTAGGAAAGAGTGGATGAACTTTTATTTTTAATGAAGAGCTCGCTCCTTTGTTCACTAAATTTTACTGCGTATTTGTTAACAAACAAGGCACAATTTGATGCAGGATTTTCAGAAAGATTGAAACTAAAAGACGATGCTGTATATTGGATCTGACATTAATGTCGCAACACACAAGTGTGAGTAATTGTTTTTTTTTGCGTGTTCACTATTACTTTGTCTGTCAAACAGATCATTTGATATGAGTGTTTATGCGTTTTTAACTTAAATCACCGCAGCGTCTATCTGTGAAGGATGTAGACTGTCAAACATACACAAGTGTTAGCCGATCATAGCAGTGGGCGTTTACTTCCAAGCCTACAATCCGCCACGCCTATTCAAACGAAGCGTTCTGATGAGGGGGGCCAAGAACAGGACACAAAATAGCATATTACTTCTAAATTCTGATGTTTTTTGATGTAAAAATCTTTATAACATTATAAGTGGACCTCAGAGAACAGTACAAAATAAAAAAGCACAGGCAGTTCATGACCCCTTTAATGCGTCAAGTTGCTTTTATAAAATGGTGGCAAAAAACCCCCCAACATACTCATGCATAAATATTAATATTAATTAAACTGAAGTTTTAAAATCATTTTAACACACAGCCTTTAGTGGCTTTTTTAGCTTTATCAAACATTAATCTGTGTTCAAACAGTCAAACTAGTTCACAATTCCGCAATTAAATATAATTTAAAAATAAAAAACAACTTCTATTCTTATCTTCATTATTTTCCCAGTTTGAATGTTTTTCTCTTAAATAACGTCCCGCAGGGGAGGAACACTCTGTCTGGTTGGAGAAACACGCTACTGCTCTCTTGACACGGGTGAAATTGGCTTCTTTGAATTCCACTTATTCAGGTCCTTTAGGGATTGTGTCCCTTCACTCTTGGGCCCCTGGAGGGGCCACCTTATCTAGTCTATGCGAGTTATACATCATATGTCGTCATCTTGTAGACATTAGATTGAAGGACTGTGTGTGTGATGTTGTACGTGATGGTTTGTGCCCGAGGATCCTGTGGTACGTCTTGTTGGTGTGTCTTATCTGAGCTCTGACATGTTCTGGACACTTAATAGAAAAGCTTCCCCTGGGCTCAAGCTTTGAAGAGTAAACGTGTGTGTGTCTATGTGTGTGTGGAGGCAGGTTGTGAAGGTAATTATGGCTCAATCCTCCTATTCATCCCTGAACATCTCTCTCTCTCTCTCTCTCAACCTCAGTGTCTTATTAGCAGATGTGTGAACATGGCCAGATGTCACCACAAGCCTCAGCTGTGATTGTGTAGAGTTTAGTATGGATTTTACAAAGGGGGTTTGCTTCACTAACAAATGTTGTATTTGACAATTGTTGTTTTAGTGTTATTTATATACTTTAAAAATATTAATCAATATTTGAATTGGCTTTTATTTTGATTATTTATTTTAAGATTTTAGTAGTTTTTATTAGCTGTTTTTTTTTTAAAGACTTTATTTCAGTTTTAGTTTAAGTAATTTTAGTGTTTCAGCTTTAACCTCATTTAAACTTTAAACCTAGTTTCAGTTAGTTTCCACGATAACACTAATACTGTTATTCGTCAAGCATGCATTCCTTTAAGTATTAATTATTAATGTCTAACTCAAATAAATGCTGTTCTTTTGAACTTCATGTATGCATCTGTAAAATCTTGAATAAAAAATGTATTATAGGTTCCACAAAAATATTGTTTTCAACAGTGATAATATTGTTTCTTGAGCAGCAAGTCGAAGAATTTCTGATCATTGAAAGAGTGCAGTAATATTGCTGAAAATTCAGGATTATATTACTTTTAAAACATATTAAAATAGAAAACTGTTATTTTAAGTTGTAGTAATGTTTCACAATATTTAGTTTTCTATTGTATATTTGATTAAATTATTGTGAGCACAAGAGACTTTTTTTTCAAAAACATTAAAAGATATTTTATCAGCACCAAACTTTTGAATGATAGTGTAGGTCCAGATATATGTAACATTATAAACATGTGATCGATGAGTAGATTATTTTAAATAGATTTTATTTAACAAATAGTATTCTGGAACAAAAGATATTGCATGTTTTCTTTTCCCATTTGAAAACTGAAAAGCCGATTTATTTAGCCATTCTACCAATGCACTGTTATATTAAAATAATAAATATTTTATTATTTACATTTAGCACTGGGTCTTTTCTGTTGTTTCTAGTTCTAAAGTACAAACCTGCAACCCATCAGTGGAAAACCGCTGTTTTACACCCTGTATGTGGATCGTAAGATGCTCACAGTGTCTCTGTCTGTGATACCAGCCTCTGTGTGATCTAGATGTAATGGGAAGTCTTATCATTAATCAGAATAAAGCTGTGACATGGCAACTGCTGATGCATTTCAGAGCGCAACATCAAGGTCTGTGCCTCTAAATATTCATGATTATCAATAATGTCTGGAGACCTCTCTTGTTAAACATGAGTCATGGTGAGATACCAGCTCAGCCGTCTGAGGAGGAATTGATCCTTTGCTATCTGTTTCATGCAAAAGGTTGTTCAAATATTGATATGAAAGAGTTACTGTAATAAATATTAGAAGCAAGTGTCTTCCAGTACATGATGACAGCATGAATACACCATGATTTGGTATTTTTATTTAAAAACTGATTTGGCATCTTCAAAGTGAAATTGAATTGAGTGGCAGTAGTGTGCTGTATTTTCCGTGTTGGTTGTTGCTGTGTTGGAGTACATGATTGATCACCAGGCATTTGAATAGGGTTTTCAGGTGTGTTATTGGTGGAGTTGCATCTGTTCTTCCTGCTTCTCATATAGTGTTTAGATTTGAAGTGGTTTATTTAAGAAGTCACAGTGTAATAGTCCCAGGTTAGGAACAATTGAAGATGAGTAAAACATTTACTTAAAATTGAAAAATGTATTTCTGTGAAGCGTGAACTGTGAACCTATTCACTGTGGCAGGGTTTCCCTGTGGGTTTGAACTTGAAGTGAACTGTAGGGGGTTTGTGAGTTCAGTAATTCATAAACATGTTAAATGAAAAATAATTTGAAATGTTCGTTAACACGCATGTGACAGTACAGCGACGTTTTCTTTTTTCCCTCCTAATTTTATTTTTGTTCAATCTGACAGATTTGTTTTGCTCTTGATGTGAATCGCTTTAAATGTAGCTAAGATAAAGCCTATTCAAACAAAAATTGTATAGCAACAAGGAATCATTCACATCAAGGATAATTTGTCCATGGATTTGTTTTTTTTTAATTCCCATTTTTGTTTGTAATCAGTTTATTTGGTTTGAATAGCTCTGCATTTGTGACACGATTTGTTTGTTTTGCTTTTTATGTTTTTGCTCTGTTTTGTCTGATTTGTTTCACTCTGTGAGCACCATTTGTAGTGTCTTATTTAATTTTTTTCAGATTTTTTTTCACTTTCATGGGGAGTAATTTTGCATTTGCATTATCATTCTAGTGTTGGGAAGGTTACTTTGGAAATGTAATAGGTTACAGATTACAAGTTACCCTGTTTTAAAATGTTATAAGTAGTGTAAATTTTCAATTACTTTATTAATGTAACTGATTACATTTTACTTTTTGATTACATTTCTAATGTTTTCTAATGTCATTTTTAAATCTTTTTAAAACGTGTAAACCAGGCAGGGTTAACCTTACAGTAGTACTCAACACTTTTGAAATCCTTCATCACTTGTATTAAGATTATAATTCAATTTTATAGCTCAGCCACCATAAAATCAGACTTACTTTGAGATCATTCTGAGGTAAAATAACGATTTAAAACCATAAGAAATAGTTTAATAGCTATGCTAATGTTTTTGAAATCAAATCTTTGCATAGTTATGACCGGAAACACTGGCATCTAACAATAGCTTAGAAAAAAAAAAGTTAATCATAAAAAAATAAAGCAAATATTCTCATATTTTAGAGCTGTCAATGCAATTTATGAAAGAAATCAATTAAATCTGCATGTGGGAGATGTAACCCCCTTTTGTAATTCTTAAAATTTTCACAAGTAACTAGTTTAATTACAATTTTTTTTCTCAGTTACTGTAACTGATTACAATTACACTTATTTTGTAATTAAATTACGTAATTGCGTTACATGTAACTAGATACTCCCTAAAACTGATTATCATTTTATCTTTTCATTACACTGATTTGTTTTGTTCTCTGTGAGAATAAATTTGCGTATTGAATGAACTGAAGGAATTGTATAAGTTGCTTTTTCATTTAACAGATTTTTTGCACTTAGGTTGAATGTTTTCCATTTGATACAGTTTGTCCTTTCATTTTACAATTAAAAAAAAAAAAATTTGCTCCCAGTGTTAATACCTTTACATTTATTTAGCTTTTTTGTTTCCGTCTCAATGTGGCTATATTTGCATTTGTGATACCTTAGCTATTTTTTTTTTTAGTCAGTGTGAATATCTTTTGTTTTGCCTTTCATAACACACTTGCTTCACTAGGTAAAATAGACCTGTAGTGCTTTTGTTGCTGTTTTTGCATTCAATATTTGATAACTGCTTCACATCAAGAATTACTGTTCTCTAAGATATTGTCTTTCAGAAAGAGGACAGTACAAATGTATTAAAATGCAGTAATGTGTCACCTCCGCCCCTGCGCTCGCACTCAGACTACAGGAACGCTCTTTCTGTGAAATGCACCATTCATCTCCATCCATCTGCCAGGGCCTGTGCAGATGCCCTCCATGAGCTCTCACTGTACATGACAAGCCTTCACAAGATTAATAAAAAATAACGTAGAGAGTTGGGGGATAAAGGGAGAGAGAGGGGCGAACTGTGGGTAATTTTTTTTTGCTCTTAAACGCATTAATGCCATTCCCTGGCCTGTTGGCGGGGAGAGGTGATAAGTTGCATTTGCATTTGGCACTCTCTTTCCACAGTTCCATTAAAAAGCTCGTCTCATTAACACCGCTTCATGCTCGCCGCTGAGCTGCCCGCCTGCTCCTCTAGCTCAGTTGTTACTTATGCATGAGAGATGCTAAAATAATCGGAGTGCTTCTATACCTGGCTTATCTCTCTGTGATAAGGACTCTGATCCTTTTCCAACCTCTCGTATCTGACTTTGCATCCAATGAATGATGTTTTTTAAATCTGCTTTTTGAGTGTACCTGTGATGGTGTGACATCATTGCACAAAGCTTCTCACTAGTGTGTGAATGGAGGCTCTGGGGGCTCACTTCCTGTTGTTCACTATAATCAGATTGTGCAGTAATTCAGTTTTACAGTAGATTACCATAAGTAGATTTATACATTCTTCTCATGAGTATTTTGGTGTTACACTAGTATTTCTTTGGTATCTTTAAATGTTGGTTTCTTTTCTTTGAAGATAATTAAGTGCATATAATAAAATAGTGTAAATTCAGTTGTTAGACACTAGATGGCAGAATAACTCTTTAACACAATGTCAGTGTTTTAATGTCTGCCAAATCTCAAAACAATGCCCAAGAGGTCTTCAGTGCTAATTGGTATTGTAAAATGTTTCTGGTACATTATTACAGTATTTAAATTTGGAATAGTAGTCAATGTTTTTGTTACCACTATCTATCTTGAAGTGAGAAAACGGTGTGGTTTTAGCTCATGAGAGTAAATTGAAGCAAGACCGCAGCTGTCAGGTGTTGATTCATTTGCTTCTCTGCGAGTAGCTGTGCTAGATTTATAGGATCAGTTTTTGCCATTATTTTCTTTATTTCTGATCTGGTCTGCTGAATAAAATATTTACAATACAAGTTTTCTATTTGAACATTTTTAAAAATATAGTTCAATCCTGTGACGACAAACAAAGCATTACTCCAGTCTTTAGTGTCACATGATCTTTCAGAAATCATTTAAATATGCTGATTTGGTGCTTAAGAAACATTTCTTATTATCAATATTGAATACAGTTAAGCTGCTTATGTTATACTTGCATATTTTTGTGGAAACCTTGATACTCTACCATTGAAATTACTTTTATTCAACAAGGACACATTACATTGATTAAAAATGAGAGCAAAGGCATTTATAAAGTTAGAAAATATTTCTATTTCAAATAAATGCAGTTCATCCGATCATCAGAGTATCCTAAAAAAATTATCACGATTTCTGAATATATGAAGGGATGATAGGGAATGTTTATCAAATATCATCGATTAAATTAATTCAGGAAAGTTCATGAATTTCTGTTACATACAGTTCTTTATGTATTCATGTGTGTGCATTTATACGAGTTGTGATTTCCATTGTAAATGAAAGCTTTATCTCTTCATCATAGCTGTGAAACTCCTGCCTCGTAACACACCTCATCACAGACATCAACATTTCCCCCTCAGCCTCCAACAGAAGATAACAATAAGCACGCGCTGCACCTTGTGAACAATTCATTTCTTCATTTATTTATTTACCTACTTTCATCTCCCCTCACCGTGCAGTTTATCAGAGAAGCTCAGTGTGAGTAATCCGGTGCGGCAGGAGAGAGAGAAGAGAGTCGGTCTGGTAGCAAAGTCCTATCAGTAATTGTAATCTTAGGCCTGACATCTTCCTGCATGCAAAGCCATTAAGACTCTCGCGCTCTCTGAGCTCAAGCCAGGCCAGAGCTCAGGTAATTGCCAGTGGGGCCCGCGGCAGGCAGGTGGAGTGGATAGATTTTATCCGGTGCTCCCTGCACCGTTTCTTCCGTTCTAGCGACGCTGTTGGAGCAGGAGTCTGGGATAAAAGGGAATTAGGTGCAGGATTAGGTCTTGTTGTCTCTGTGTTTGTAAGTGTTTACTTATCACTCTGTTCGAAGGGCTGTTTTTGAGTGTGTCACAGGTTTTTCTGGTAAGCGTCTTTGTGTCAGTGGAGAATGATTTTCTTGTTTCCATGTCAACCTCAAAATGCCAGTGTTTATGACAAAAGTATGAACAATTTGTTATTTTGAACTTATTTTTTTCTTATTTTTAATTGACCACAAAGTTATTTGTTGAAACAAATGGAACAAAACAAGGCTCAATACAATCCTGTGTTTCCTAGGATCGACATGAATATTCAGCATTTTACTATCTGTTTTTGGACTTTGACAAGAAGAAGAGGCCAGAAGTTATCTGGCAATATACAAATAATTTTGGCTGCTTACAAACCTGTATGAGCACCGAGGCTCAACATATCTGAAACATGTTTTTTTTTTCTAGACGACTTGAAGAAATAGAACATTTGTATGAAAGAGAAAATTTGAATAGATTGGATTTGAAACTTAATTTCGTATATGACCACCAAAACATGTTTACACCACATATGTGACCCTAGACCACAAAGCCAGTCTTAAGTTGCCCGGGTATATTTGTAGCAATAGCCAAAAATACATTCTATAGGTCAAAACGATTGATTTTTAATTTATGCCAAAAATCACTAGGATATTAAGATCATGTTCCATGAAGATATTTTGCAAATTTCCTACTGTAAATATATCATATTACTTATTTATTCAGCTTTCAGATGATGCATAAATGAAATGGGAGTTTGTTTTTTGGAATTATTTTGACACTTTAATGAACAGTGAAATTAAAGACATTATCTTGCAAAAGTCATGTAAGTTTGTCTGCATTCAAACCCGTTTCCTGTATGAGCACCAAGGCTCAACAAGTCTGAAACGTGCTAGCCACTAGGCCACAACTCTTTTTTTTTTTTCTCCCCTAGGCTGCCTTTTAAGAGAAGTAGAAAATTAGTTTGAAGCAAAGTTTGTTTTTGGACTTTCTTTCACTTTTATTGACTTCAAGATTAGTAAGGAGACAGGTCAGGAAATTATTTGAGCAGAGAGGAAAAAGATTGTAACTGGATTTAAACCTTAATTTCCCATATGAGCACCAAAATTGCACCACGTGTTAACCACTAGCCCACATCTCAAGACTTTTTTTTTTTTTTTTACAGGTTCTTTTGAGAATTTTAAGAGAAAAGTTCAACTTTGTAGTTATTTTTATTGACCTCAAAATTTGAAATGGGGCAGGAAATTATTTTGGGAGAGAGAGGAGATAGAACTGGGACTAAACCTACGTGTTAACTTGCTAGGCAACAGTGTTTCTTGAGCATTTTAAGAACAAAAAAGTACATCTGTGATAGATGATGGAGAACAGTATCATTTATGGGCAGGTGACCCCTGAAGGCGGTCGGGATTATGAGTGCTAGCTGTATGCTTTACCCCCCATTCCATAAAGGAAGATGAGCATATTAAATTTTTATACCTCATGAGCACTTGACCATTCTGGGCTGATTCCTGTGTCTCTCCCTCTGGTGCTGAACGAATCCCGACCCTCTGTCAAATAGTTCTTCTAATCTCTTTTCCCTCATGTCATCAATATCACGTTTGAGACCCTGCTCGAAAATGACATCGGCTCTCTCTGACACGGTGGTCGGATCGGGCTCAGATAAGAGGCGAAACGCCGGCAGAGAAATTATTCATGGCAATGGCACGAGAGAAGCAAGTGGCCCTTCCTTCTCCTCCCCAGACGACCGCAGCAGCGTGCACTCTGGGAAGTCAGTTTGAATATTAAGTGCTAATTTATTGCGTAGCCGGGAGCTACGTGTTAAATAAACGCAGATGAGTAAATAGACGAGGAAAGCGGGAGGGAAGCTGTGCCCAGATATCAGATGGCAACGCAGCACATCCAACCTAGAGGGGATGACGGAGTATAAACACACACCGCAATACACAACAGATGCAGAGTGTGTGTGTGTTTGTGCAAGAGAAGAATCTGAGAACTGTTACTCATGGCGAGCTTCAGTCACACAGCCTTATAATTAAATTAAATTAAATGAACCTGAATCAGTTTTTCGTATGACACGGGTTAATCAATAGCTGTCTGGTAAGACCGTTATCTGGACGTTTCATACGGGGAGAGCATTTAATTGTGGATTATCGTTACCAGAGGTAGTTATAAATAGAAATGAGCTGCTTTGTTTTCTAATGTGGGGTCGGACTGAAACATTTTAACAACTAAATCTCATTTTCGTTCTGGAAACACATAATACTGAACTTTAAGTGTACTTGAGAACTGGCAGAGTTAGATGCTGTAATGCAGTGATTCTCAACATTTTTGACTGCACAGGCCCTGAATGTTCACAAGAATAATCAAAGACCTCATGAAAACGATTGAGAATAAGGATTGAAAATAGTTTTTTCTCAGAATTTCTACCCGAAGGTTTACATGACTGTAAAAATGTTTATTCATTGTAAAAATGCCAATGAAGGTAGAAGTTTTTATTAATTTGCATGACTTTTCCAGCTTTAGAAATCACACTTCTCAAATTAGACTACCTCATATATCAAGGTTTTTCAAGACTGTGTAAATCCTTGCTCTTTAAAGAAACAAACAAAAGATTTTTGGATACTTGAAATAAGAAACTTTAACGAAATTAAAACTACTACTGTTAACTATTATACTTATTTCAACTAGTTGCCAAGGCAGTATTTTTCTTTTTCATCTAGCGTAACTTGATGTACTAAAAAAAAAGAATAAAAAACAATGTAGACATTTAATAAACTAATAAAAATGACAAAAAATGTTTTATATTTATTGCCGGCTTTGCCTTTTATTGTGAAAAGATAAGATATTTAAGAATAAGATAAGATTAAGATATTTAGACAGGAAGTGAAGTGGGAGAGATGGGATTGGGAAAGGTCCACAAGCTGGGACTCAAACTCGAGACGCCCGAAGCACAGCGATGCTATATGTCAGCACACGACAGCGTCACGAGGCTTCTGGCACCAACTGAAAAGACAACAAAATTACTCAAATTTTAAAATTTAAAATTAAAACCGATTTAAACCCTTACAAAAAAAACTTAATTCAAAATAGTAATAAAAGCCATAATAGTATCTCAGTAATACTAAAGTAACACTCAAACAATTAAATATTTATTTATTTACTTTTGGTTTAAGTTGCTTTCAGACAACTGCTTTTAAAAAGCTTATATAGAAGTCATTGGGGTCTAAACAACTTTCACCGTTTGGACAAAAAAAACCCAGATATTTTTCGAAATATCAAACTTTGTGTTCCACAGATTAATTTTGTAAGCAATGTTATTATGCTTTACTCAAAGATGTTTTTTTTTTTTTAGTTATTTGAGCTGTAGAGCAACTCCGTTCGAACTACATGCCGGAACTGTGATAAGACATTATAGCTTACGTAATGTGTTCAGCAGCCTTCAGTTCATCATTCCTGCAGTCTCTTCACTTCTTCTTGTGTGTACGGCCTGTCACTTTGGATCTATCCTGGCCTGGATCCTGAGTTACAGCCTAACGCACACGCATGCACCATTGTTTACAGTAAACCAACTCCGAGCAGGGCTCATTTCTAGACCTATCAGTGTAATTCATGCTTGCCTGAGTATTATCAGCCTGCTCCAGATCCCAAACAGAGCGTTACATGAGTGCAGCACGCCCATCAGATTGGCTTTGTCACCACAGAGAATTTAAATGGGATAAATAAAGAAATGACAAGGCGTGTGTGTAGTCAGGAGCTGTGTGTGTGTGTGTGTGTGGCTCTCAACAGGCTCTGAGATTTCTTTGAGACAGAGTGATGAGTTTGCCGTCATCAGACCAGCAGGGAGCAAACTCTTGATTCTTCAGCTAAGAGTTGTCAGAGTCACTTTAAGTTTCTCTAGAGGCTATTTTAGGCTGTCTGCAGTCTGTTGGCTTCATGGTAACAACCTTTGTAGCTTTGCAAATGGCACTTTATAAATCGATAACTATAAATGATTTTATAAAAAAATTATGCCAATCTCAGGCACTAAAAATCTTACTGGATGAGCAGCATTCAAAAGTTGCTTATTTCAAGCTACCTGTGTATTTCATATTTCAAATTAGCCAATATTCACGCCTGGGACCACAAATCAATTGAAATCTATATTTATGTGCCAATTTATATTAATAGCCAACAGGTAGGCTGACAAACTATTTAAATTGACAGAAAAAGTGTTTATGATGAATGCATTGAATTATTTATTAATCATGGGTGTCTTTTATCAAATCACCGTTATCCTGTCTTAGGAAAACAGTAAATACGCATTTTAGACATCTGTGTAAAATGGTATGCAAACAGCAAGTCACCTTGAATTTAAATACATCAACCTCAGATTAGTTTGAATATAGATAGAATATAGATGATGATGTGATTGGCTCATAGATTAGCATATAGTATTTACCAATATGTTTATAGTTTTTGTAAATATATTGTCAGTTTTTATTTTAAATTCAGGGTTTTTTTTCATTTGATAAATTATATTTCTGTTTAGCTTTAATTTATATTTATTTCAGCTTTAGTTTTTTCAATTGTAGTACTTCAACTTTAACTTAAATTTTTTACTTCAGTCTAATTTTTATATTTGTTTTTATTTTAGCTTTATTTCAGTTAAGGAAACTTAAGTCTTAATTTTAGTTATCAACACTGATTTTCATGAATGCAACAAAGAAGTAAAACAGAAAATGAACGATTAATTAATTTTGAGCTGATTTCTGTTAACAACATGTGCAGAATGAACCTTATTTTTAGGTCTCCTCTGATGCTCAGCTCTTGGTTTTAACTCAGCCTTTCCTTTTGCTTATCGCTGTAGATCCATGCGAGCCCTGGCAGTGTTGAGCACTTGGCTGCAGCAAGCAGACCAGATTACCCTCTCCTCCATGTTCATTAAATACGTGTGAAACGCCCTGCTGCTGCTCCTATAATGAGGAGTGAATTCCATACCACATAATACATTTGTTAGCACCTAATTTACAGTTGCAATTAGGATCCCTTGGAGATTTGTGCTTGGCCTTTTACAGTCTCCTTTTCATGTTTGATATTTAACTGGTCAAGCTCAAGAAGTAGATGTAAGATGTAGACAGTTTGTTGAAGTTGTCAGAGAAGATGATGTCCTATTTTAACTAAATTTTCTACAAAAAAAACATTGCTTAAAGTCAACATCAAATCAAAACTGACCCCGTTTACTTTAATTAATGTCCTTGGGCATATTGTGCATGATTCATCAGTGCGTGTTGTTCTAAGTGTTTTCATTGCCTCAGTGTCTTTTCTTTTTTGGTGATGTAACCAGATGAAATTCATCACTTATAAAAGTAGTATTTGGGCAAAATTAATTCTCGGTTTTAGCCGGAAATGAGTTTTCGGTTTTGGGCCGAAACAGTTTTGAAGGGCTAAAATTATTAACTGAAGCGGTGATGTTTAAGTAGTTTTCAGCTGAATGAAAATGTTAATTTTGGTATTTCTGTAAAAAAAATTTAATTTAAAAAAACACATTTTGGTGCATAATTAGTTTTAGACCCCTAACCTTAGTTCTAAGCAATAATAATGCAAAATTTGCCTGCCAACATTTTGACTGGCCCCACCAAAAAAAGTTTATTTTTAGCAGTGTATTTTTAGTGTATTTTAGGGTCTCTTGTTGCATATTAGCATGCATATTACTAGAATATTAGCCATTTGTAATTAAGCACATATTAATGTCTTATTCTGCACGACCTTATTTTACGTCCCTAATCCTATCAAATACCTAAACTTAACAACTACCTTACTAACTATTAATAAGCAGCAAATTAGGAATTTATTGTGGGAAAATTCATAGTTAATAGTGAATGTGTTCCCTATTCTAAAGTGTTACCGTAATTTCTTTCATAGCCAAACACGTTGTTCTCCCGTCAAGTCTCAATATGGTGAAATAGTCCTGCACCATACGTTTTCCCTAAATTATCTCAAAGGTTTTTTTTTTTTTTTGCAAAATTTGTAATTTAAATGCCCCACAAATGTGGTTTCATGTCTTCTTTAAACCTAACAATTCAAATAAGGATGTAAATTGTTTCAAACATATCTTAATATGTTGAGGAACCAGTTCCAGCCTAATTTTTCCTGTAGCTAAGTGTTAAGTGATGTTTTCCTCCTTGCTTCTCTCTCATTCTCTCTTTCTCAAGCCTGCCTCCGAACTGGATGCCTGGGTAAGCATGGCCTATTCCACAGTCATTGTTACATTTCTCTCATTCACTCGTTCTTCCTTCCTATCTCTCCGCGTCTTGTTTCCTCCTCGTTTAAACATGGTGTTTTGGTTTTCATGCATTAAGCCCCGATTGTGAGCATGCAAACTGTGTCGGCCGCCGTGGTGGTTTCGGAGCTACCCAGCTAGAAAATTGCATATGATGCTGGTGCTGATGGAGGTGATTTACTGCTCGCTCGAGACAGGAGGCAGAGGGAAGGGGGTGATTATGTATGCCCGTAATTTGGGGTTGTGCTTTGTTGTGCACTGTTGTCTGGCTGCTACAGTACATGCGCCTCTCTCCCGGTCAGCGCCACGGGGCGTCTCTACTCCACAGCGTTCGTGCACGTGTGTCTATGTGAGAAAGCACGACTGTGTGATTGCCGTACCCTGCTGGGCTTAATGTATCTGTGCCTTGTACATAGTTGCAGAATGAGGGAAGCTAATTACAGGGGGAATTGCGTGCATGTGTGCGAGCATGTCGCTTTCTGCATTCCCTTGTCGAATATTGTTTGAATACTTGGTCTTTTTGCAGCTTAAAACTCTTTTGTATGTTTGGTTGTGCTTGCCTTGTATATCCTTCAATGTTGTGTAAAGTAATCGCCGCTATTGCTTTTCAATGACACAGATGTTTGCATGCTCACAGATAGTCCATATCTCAGACAGTCAATCCCCCCTGCTTTGTGCATGCAGAATTAGTGCCATATGAGCCGATCGCGTTCAGTTATTGCCCACCTGTTTGAGCGTCACATGCATGGACGAAATCCCCTACAAACTTGTGTACGTCGTTATCTTGCGTCCTCACTTTCTCTGTTTATTTTTGGAATCCCTCCGTGTTGTAAATCCTCCTCGATGCGTTATTCGAGGGCTGAAAATCTTACACCAGCTGTCCTTTTCCTAAAGTCTCTGGCAGAGTTGGCAGATCGGTTTTAAGAGCTTTTGGTCCATGCTGTTTGAACGAAGCTGCGATGTGCAACGTCCTGCGTCCGGCCTCTCTTGAGTATGGTCAACAGTTTTGGCCCAGTAGGGACATATGCTGCCGAAAGCATTTGCTAATTTGTTGCCCAAAAATCTGAAAACCTTGACGAATCTTTTGGAAATGCCAACAAATAGTGAAATTCCAAAAATGACAGTTGGACTTTCTATGTCCTAAGCTTATAAGCCTTATGGTATAAAAATGTTTTTGAATTTAATATCACCAACTAGATCACAGGGCTCGAGTCTGGGCAGTGTGTCATTTTCAGTTTTTTTTTTTTTTATCAGTGGTTTCAGGGCTTTAGGTTTTTTTTTTTTTTTTACACATTTGCTGGTTTAGGCAGGCCAGTAGTTCAAATTTATATATGCACAATATTTTCACTGGATTTCACTGGTTTCTTTGTATTTGTTTTATTTTTGCTAGATATATTAAAATGTAAACCCCTTTTTTTTTGTTCGCTAATTTTTTTTTTTTTTTTTTTTTTACATTTTCTTTACAAAAAATAAATTTGCAATAAGCATCTTAATTTTTGGAATTGGTCCGTGTTCAAGAACAATTGAATGACCACCCACAGACCAAAAATATTTTTTATTTGTAGCAGTTTTTTTTTTTTTGCTAGAAGTATAAAGCGCATTACTTTTCTAACAGTTTTTTTTTTTTAACTAAAGTTTTTATACTCCTTTTTTACAATTTTATTTATTTACTTTTACAAAAAAAAAAAAATGCAACTCCTAGAATTGTTTGGGGATGATGATCAATTTAATGACACAAAACTCTTCGTTTACTTCATTCCAGGGGAAACAGCTGGATAAGAAAGAAGCGGAGCTGAAGGCGCTGGAGGCTTTCTACAAGGAACAGATCACACAACTAGAGAAGAAGGTTGGTGTCTTCCTGTCAGTTTAACCCAATTTATCACTGATATTTTTCTAATTTCATTACTTTTTTTTTTAAACGTGATAAATGCTGTGTAAATGCTCAAATACCATAGTGTGGCATTTCTCGGAAAAGCTTTGAAATGTCTAGCTTTTAAGTTCTTTCTTCCCGTATAATTTACACAGCCGATCCCTGACATTTTCAAGAAATAAAAGTTATGACGCAGTACATCAAGGAAAGGTATGCATAAGCAGAAGGCAGCCTCGAGATCAGTGGGTCGTTAAGAACTTGTTTCCAGGCTGTTGTCAGTTTTTCCGCTTCACGCAAGGCTACAGTTGTTGAAGACGAGAGACCTCTGTTTGTACACAACTCTCGTTACGCCATAATATTTGAGGATGAAAGCACCGGTTATCCTCTACTGCTGCGCTTAGTCATTTTCAGAGAGATGATGATGCCCAAACAGGCCATTTTCCACTGCCTTACCTTCAGCCATCTATCCTTTGTAAATGACTGGACAGAGATCATAATGGTTCATACAGCACTGAAGTGGGAATCTGAAGTGCATTGGCTCCATTTGGATGGGCAGCAACGCCGACTGCCTTTATCTGCTGGGTTCACACCTTGATTGACCCCCATTGGTGTAAAAAAAAAAGAATAAAGTTACGTTAAATGGAAAGGGCTTGCTCGGCGCGGCGAGGGGCAATGGTGCAGAAAGTGCTTTAGCCAAAGCCTCAAAACCATTCAGCTATTGGCAAATGAAGTCAGAGTCGCTCTCCAAGATTTGTGATTTTCCTCAGTCCCCCTTCTCGTTCGTTTTCTCTCTTTTGACCTCCCTCCACCATTTTTCCTACGCTCGCTCTCTCTGAGGTCTTATCGACTGCATACAGCTGGCAAAAAAAGTTAGATTTGCTTCTTTCCCCTCTTTGCCAACATGCTGTAGGAAAGCGGCCCAGCGTGTAACAGTGGCCGTGTTTTATGGAAGTGGGTGTCCATAAAAAAGGTGGGTTTTTGGGTGGTTGAGTTCCCTTATTTCCCAGAATGCAAAGCAGAATTCGAACAACTACCTACAAAGAAACATAGTATAATAATGTAAAATGAATTTTGTTGACTTCAGTGGTGGAGTCACCTTATTTCCCAGAATGCAAAGCAATATTTGAAGTATATCTGATAAAGCAACATTGTAACCTAGTTGCTTAGTGACGTTAGACGAGTTGCTTAAATCCAATTTGACAGTCTATGGAGTCACTTTATTTCCCAGAATGCATGTTTGAAGAGCCGCTGCCAAAGAAATGTTTAACTTATTTGGTTGTTTACAGTAGTTAAATGCATTTTCCAGAATGCAAAACAATATATGGTGAAAATTAGATTATGAAACATTTTGGCGTAGTTGTGTTGTAATGCTAAATGAATATGGTTGACTACCGTATTTCAGATATTGCCTGTGCATTCTGGGAAATAAATTGACTTGACCACTGAAGGCAACCAAATTCATTTGAAGTTACTAAACAATTAGGTTAGTGTTCCTTTATCAGAAATTCTTCAAATACTGCTGTGCATTCTGGGAGGATTTTATAATAAAGCAATATTGCGTTGATTGACCTGCAAAGATTTGTTTCATTCACACACGCTCCTAAATACATTGTACAATTCTCAGGCTTCTATTTTTAATCACACACTTTAGAGCCTTGTTGAATCACCTTATTTCCCAGAATTCATAGCAATACTTGGAGGACTACTTCCAAAAAACATTATAACCTAGTTGCTTAGTAATGTTAAATGAATTTGTTTGTCGATAGTGGTTTAGTCAAAGTGCAAATCAAATTAATTTGACGTTACTAAAATAGGTCACAGTTCTTTTTTTAAGATTCTTTAAATACTGCTGTGCATTCTGGGACGAATCTCTGATGAAGAAACATTGTAACGTAACAATATTGTGTTGAGTCACCATATTTCCCAGAATGCACAGCAATATTTAAAGAATGACAGTCAAGGAGACATTTCATCCTGGTTGCGTAGTAACGCCAAATGAATTTGGTTGACTTCTGTGGTTGAGTCATCTTATTTCCCAGAATGCACAGTAATATTTGAAGCACCTCAGTCAAAAAAACATTATAATCTAGTTACAGAGTAATGTCAAACAAATTTGGTTGAATATAGTGTTTGGAACAAAACATTTCCTCCATTAATATTAATGTGAGGTGTCGTTTTTGTATTCTGTGACTAAAGAAAGTCGCATTAGATGCAATATTTATATTCTCTCTATCAAACGCTGTATTCAGAACAAGAGAATAACCCAGCCACCTTGACAGCTTTAGAGAGATAATTCCTCTCTATTTGACTCCCTCACTTTGTTCAGCTCCTCTTGCTTTGTTCATATAAGCTGTACTAAGAGGGTTGCTCACTCACTGGCTTGAAGAATTGCCTTTTTGTTTATTCACTTTGGGCCCAGTGATTCGGGGGAAGGAGATGGAGATGAATGTTTTTGGTACATGCTTCATTATGATGCGAAAACAAAGGATTGCAAAGGGAAATATTAACTCTGGGACAGCATCCATGGTGGCTTTGCTGGGCTGATAATTTAACGCTCGTGTCTCTCAAAAGAGGGGATTTGTTCCACGGTGTACAGTTGACGTTGTTCGCACGCAACAGATTTACACCCCACTGTCTTTCAGACTTAATTCTCATTTTAGTTTGAGCCGAAGACAGATTTATAATACACTTCCAAGCAGCGTTTTCCATTTGTCCGTTTATATTAAATCTATGTTACTAATATTTCACTATATGTTAACTGAGTCCTTGTATTCATTTTTAAATGAATACGGAGCTGTGAAGCAGTTAAGCCTGGAATACACTACACGATTTTTGCCCTGATTTCCCCCTGATTTTACAGTCTGAACAAGTTGACGCTAGTTGAGGAAAGTCAGAGCCAGCCTGCAGATTACAGCTGACAGATTCCACAGAAAATCGCGTAGTGTATAATGGTCACAGACTCCGATATTTTTTTTTTTTTTTTTTAGCTTCAGACTTTGATTCTATCCAGTCAGAGGATATCAAACATGTTTGATATTTTTAGCCGATTTTAGAACGCATGTGTTTTCATTTGTCATGCGTCTCCTACACTAAAAAAGAAAAAAGTTGAGCCAACTTATTTTTGTAGGAGATTCTCAACTTTTTGTTGTATAAACTTAAAACAAGTTGAGAGAACTCAAAAAATCTGCTGAAGCTGGTTGCCTTAATTTTAAGTTGGCTCAACTTTTTTTTTTTTTTTTTTTTTTACAGTGTAGCAACAGGGCGCACGTTTCTGCTTGAGTTCGTTGTGATTGGAACAACTTTAAAGTCTGGAAGTGTATGATCTTCAGTCATGTAGTGCATGATGCCCAGTTTTCCTTTCACTATTTACAAAGTCGGTAAGTGTATGATACCTAATATTTAAAAAATCTGTTCAGATTTTTTAAATTGTGTAGTGTATGCCAGCCTTTAGAGCACATGATCAGGTTATGCATTCTGGGAAGTTAAGGGAAGTATAGTTCTATCCATCTGTCATTTTCTCTCTATCCACCTTATTTTTCCCATGGAAGCATGCATGGCCATTTGAACTTGAATGTGTCAAGACTTCCAGTCTAATCCACCTCCATTCATTTTTAGCTGTACAAAACCGATTGCTGTGCTGTTTGCAAATTGATATTTCTTATGTTATTTTAATGTATTGCTGTAATTATGAACAGGCTGCACCAAATGGTTTACTGCTATTTGTTATTCTTCTAGTTATTTTCCTATAGTGGCTAATGAATAATTTTGAAAAGACAGAATAATTATGAATAACACAGAAAAGAGCTTTTTTCCACACTGCAAAATAAGGGGGATTGTCCGTCCATCCTTCTATTCGTTGTTATCCATTACTGTGTCTATCGTTCTGTCTACCGTTCTGTCATTCTGTCTATCATACACACTCTAAAAAATATTAGGTTTAAAAACAACCCAACTTGAGTTATTTGGCATAGGACAGAACACATGGGTTATTTTGACCCAGCTAATTGGGTTAAACATTTTTACCCACCATGCTGGGTTGTTTAATTTAATTAATCTAATTTTTTTTTTAAATATTATATTGCTGGCTTAAAATGGGCTGGAAATAAAAAATCTCACACAGAATTACTATAGGCAACAGCAATAATCAAAAGATGAACATTTATTATTAAGCAAGAACACCCATGGACAACATACAAGACAAATTGAATTTATTTGGGTCAATACAGCATTATTTGCAATATTACATGCATTTAAACTCATTTAACAAGCATTTTAGAAATAAAGGCACATTTAAAAGTAGCATTTTAATTTAAGTGTAATCAACCGTTCTCAGTAATAGCTTTTTACCGAAATAGTGCTAATTCTTGTGCCGGTGTGTTGCTAAAATCTGAACCGGTGAAGGGCTGCTGTTCGCGGCTGAACTGCAAACTTGAGACCGCATCCTTGCGTATCACTCGTAGCTGAGAGATGGTGTGACTGACTCCAAAACCTGCCCAAAAACAAACAATACTGAGATTAGAGAACATATTTTAACAAATTAAATTACACTCCGTATTATAACGAATAAAGTCCATTTATGTTATGCAAGGCAAAGGTGTTTCCAGCGCGAAACGACCGCTGCTGACGCAGCTGACTGACATCTTGTCACATTAAAGATTTTATAAATGAAATAAGATGTAAACAAACATTTATTTCCCGGAAAGAGTGCACCAAATCGGTGGCGTCGACGCTGAGAATCGCTCTGTCCTGTGGACTTAAAAAGCCCATGCTCTAGTTTCACCAGAGACGGGGTCAACCCAGCAGTTAGGTGGAAAAAACAACCCAGCGTTAAAATGACCCAGCATCTGGGGACAAATATGAAAAATAACCCAATAAAATGAACCAACAGGCTGAACCCAGCATTTGGGTAAAAAAAAAAATAACCCAGCATTTTTTTAGAGTGTACTGTCTGTCTACTATTAATGCCTGCCTATCATTCTATCTGCGTTCTGTCTGTCTATGGTTTTATCTGTCGTTCTTTCTGTCTGTTCTGTCTATCATTCTGTCTATGGCTTTGTCTGTCTGCCGTTCTATCTATCATTCTGACTGTTTGTCTGTTCTGTCTGTCTATCGTTCTGACTTGTTCTAGCTATCGGTCTGTCTGTCTGTCTTTCTGATTATTGCTCTGTCTATCTTTCTGTCTGTCTTTTGTTCTCTCTGTGTGGTTTTGTTTTTCTATCGTTCAGTCTATCATGCTGTGTCTGTTCTGACTAATTCTATCTATCATTCTGTCTGTTTGATCTGTTGGTCTGTCTGTGGTTCTGTCTATTATTTTGTCTATCGTTCTCGTTGTCTGTCTCTCTAGCATTTTATGTGTTCCGTCTGTCTGCTTTTCTGTCATTCATTTATTTATACATATAGTCTGTATATCAGTCATTTTGTCTGGCTGTCTGCTGTTCTTTCTATCGGTCTGTCTATCTATTGCTCTGTCTGCTATTCCATTTATCTGTCTACCTATAGTTCTGTTTGTGTGTCTATATTGTCTTAAGTTGTTTTTCTCATGTAAAAATTAGTTATAGGAAACTCTTTGCATCTCAATTATTTTTAATTCTGCTTCCTTTCATTCAAATTCCAATTACAGTCCTGCTGTTTGTTTGCTGCCTCAATTCAAAATCAGGATGAATGGCGCACAGCCCTGACTTACAGTCTAACATTTGCTCTCAGACGGGCGGTATGGAAGTGGTTAACTAAATTTATGCCACAAGTATTCCGTCAGGGCATGAGGGAGTGGTCTGCATTGTGTCAATCTCCGTCGCAGACACAGGCTGTGAGGATTAATGGCGACCCAGTGCTAATTACCGTGCGATCATCATAAATAAACATTCTACATTGGGAGCCCCCCTCCCACCTGTACACACATACATACAGACTTCTATCTCACACACATTGAGGTTACAGACGAGCTATCTTCTGTCTAATAGCAAATAGGATCAACCCAGTGTGTCAGATGCCCCAGTATTTATATTTACCTCATTACAAGGAAGCGTCGTTTGCCAAAGGGATCAGAAGCTGGCAATAAAAGGCACACAGAGTGTTTGCAGTCAGGCTTTACTTGCCGTGTGACACAGTCAGACCACGGGAGTGGGATAATGCAGGCAGTTGGCATGTCTGCTTAGACTGCTGTTACCCCAGCAGGGGGGTTGGGATGCGTTCGGAAGGGGGGTATCTTCATGACAGACCTCTGAGAGGTGTGGCGTATCCATACGGCTTCTCCCATTTCCCGTCGATGGCAGGTGCGGCTGAAGAAGTCTATCTCAGCAGCGCAGACGAGCCATCGCAGGAACGTTATCCACAAGTGGTGAAAGCTTTTATCGTAGCAAACGTTGCATTTTTTTTCCCCTTCTTTTTGAAGGTAGCACACATAATCGCCTAGCATCCATAAATTCTTCCAAAGACGTTAGTGAGTTAGCGCCAATGAGAGTAAAAGCTGTAAACAGCAGCATTCTGCCACCGTTTTGAATTTGCGCTGGCGCTCCCTAATCCCGCTAAAGCTTCTCCACTCACGTCTGCGTCCCGCTCTTAGCTGCTTTGCACTCTCTTGACAAGATTTTTTTTATTGCCCTGCCGTTTTAGCCCCCACCCCCCGCTTCGCTCTTTCTCCCTTGTCACTAGTTGCAAAGCACTTTGAAGCACTTGAGCGTGGGTACGAGATAATAATCCTCCTGAAAACCTGGCAGCCGGGCTGACGTGCTATCAACGGGAGCCCTCGTTCTAGAAATTCCCTAAACGGATGCGGCAGGCTTCACCTGGACAGAGTGGAGAGTGGCAGATATCTTGCCCTCTCTGGCCTTGGGCACTAGCTCTGGCAAATGTGAAATTAATTTACTTCAAAGTATTTAAAATTTCATTTATTTTTCTAAAGCAGAATTCTTTTTTTTTTTTTCTCGATTTTTCATGCTGTGTTGGGTGTACATTGATGTCAGGGGCTGTAAGGGTGTAATAGCTCGTTGACTCTGTAATGGCGAGAAGCAGGGAGGTGGAGCAGCATTACAATCAAGACGAGGACTTTTTTGCATGCGTTTTTGCTGTGTTGCATCTTGTTATGGTAATGCACAAAGTAAGCGCTGATGCGTTGAAGAAACATCTGATTATGTTGCGTCTGCTTATTCAGCCTTATCAGATTTTCATATTTATGTTTCTTGCTTGATTTGGTTATTTAATTGCCCACAGGAAGTCTGGACATGGCTTTTAAGTTGTAAAAAAGGCCTTTCTGACAAAATCATTTTTTTGTTGTTCTAAGAGAAGACATACAGTACATTTGCATAGTCTCCTACACATTTGCAGGTGTAGGAGGTTAAATAGATTCTGGCAGCGTTTTTATTGTTTGAAGTATTAAATTGTTTGTTACCCACAATCTTTACCAATCAGTTGCACACATTCTTAAAAACAGGGTTGCATTGCTGTTCATTAGGACTGTACTTAAATTAGGACAAAGTTTATACTAGGTGCTTAGTAAAAGTTTTGTAATTATAGCATTTTAAACTTTTGAGGTTTTCAAAATTGTCACCAAGGCTGCATTTATTTGTTTAAAAATACAGTAAAGCAGTTAATTTTAGAAATATTAATGCAATTTAAAAGTTTTATATATATATATATATATATATATATATATATATATATATATATATATATATATATATATATATATATATATATATATATATATATGTGTATATGTATATGTATGTATGTATGTATGTATATATTATATACATACACACACACACACACATACACTCTCCTCCATAAGTATTGGAACAGTAAAGACAAAATTGCTCTGTTGGCTGTGGAGTCAAGACATTTGCAAATATGTTTAAAAGATGAATATAAGACAAAACTACAGAATGTCACATTTTATTATTAGCCGTTTCAACACATACATGTTTTACCAAATAAAAAGAACAGCACTTTTAGAGTTCATCCCACTCATTGATGTGAGCATAAGTATTGGGACAGTTGAACATAAGGCATATATAAAAGATTAAAAGCTATTTAGTTGCAGATCTCTTGCACACAATCACAGCAGTGAGTCTGTGACCCATAGACATCACCAGACTCTTGGTCTCATCCTTTGAAATGCTTTTCCCAGCTTTTAATGCAGCCAATTCCAATTGTTGCTTGTTTTGGGGAGTTTCTGCCTTTCCTCTTCAGCTGGTGAAATTCATGTTCATTCGGATTTAAATCTGGAGATTGACTTGGGCAATCTAAGACTTTCCATTTCTTTGCCCTTATAAATTCCTTGACTGAACTGGCAGGGTGTTTTTGGGTCATTGTCCTGATGCAATATGAAGCACTTCCCAATGAATCTGGTGGCATTTTCTTGAATATTGGTAGGCAAGATGATTTTGTGAACCACACATGAACCTTCCAAATTCATTCTGCTACTGTCATCATACATTAAGTCATCAGTAAAGTTGAGAGGGCCTGTTCCAGAGGCAGCTATGCATGCCCATGCCATGACACCACCTCCACCATGCTTTACAGATGAGGCTGTATGCTTGGGATCATTGCAGTTCCCTTTTTTTTTTCTCCACATTTTTGCTTTTCCCATCACTTAGATAAAGGGTCATCTTTGGCTCATCGCTAGAGGTCTGCACGGGCTTTAAACTGAAGCCTGAACCCGGCCCGTACCCGCGATCATTTAACCCGACCCAACCCGACCCGACAAATACATTTACATGTTAAGCCCGAACCCGACCCGAAACCGAGGTCCACTCTATTTCTCACAGCAAATAAATACCATTTTTGCAATATGTTGTATTTTCTCACGGCAAATAAATAATGTCGTCTCTCAGTTGTTGAATTTCGCGCAGACGTTGCCACAACGTAAACGTTTGCTCAGTCCGATCTCATGAAAGTGCGAATACCACGAATTGTATCTGTAGTGCTTATGATACGCAGTTTTCGTGTGCATATGATACGCACTTTATGGGGTGTAATAGGCACGCACTCCGCACCCCTAATCCTAACCAAGGGGTTTACAGTAAGCATATGCATGCAAAAAACATTTTTGGTGTATAAATGGCACTAGAAATTAATTTGTGGTATAGATACGCACTTTCATGAGATCGTGTTTCATAATCTGCTACTGGGCCGGCCCTCTGTCAAATTTTAAAACCCAGTGTGGCCCTTGAGCCAAAAAGTTTGCCCACCCCTGGGCTACACAGACCACAGACACACAGGTAGAGCCTGTGTGTCTGTGGTCTGTGTAGCAGATGCACATTGCACATCTGCGCACGCAACTTTCTCTCTCGCGCGTGCCGGTCACCACACCACAACACAGCAAGCAGGCAAAGCACACGGCACGCAAACTATATATAGCCTATTTAGTTTTTCTTAGTTACAAACCCGAACCCGACCCGAACCCGACGCTGTTCAATAAACATTAACCCATGGTAGCAGACTTCTACTCATCGCTCCATAAACACAGTTCCAAAACTTTTCTGGCTCACCTTTGTGCTTTTTTGCAAACTCTAATCTTGCCTTTCTATTTTTGGTGCTGGTCAGAGGTTTTCATCTTGCTGTGTAGCATCTGTAATTCTGTGTCAAAGTCTCCTGAGGACAGTAAATTGTCAGAGCATCACCCCAGCTTTCTGGAAGTTGTTGGGGATTTTACAGACACATCTTTTAGGGTTCATTTTCACAGCTTTTATGATTTGTCTGTCATCAACTACTGTTGTTTTCTCAGCCGATCAGGTCGTTGTTGGTTGCTGGTGTCACTGGTGGTTTCCAAACTCTTGATTTCTCCATGCCCTTTGTTTTTCCTATAGCTCTAATTGACTTCCTCTTTTCTTTTAGCATCCAAATTGCTTGCTTTTCTCTCCAAGTCAGCTCCCTCATCTTCATCCTCGTTTGTGTGTGTCATCATCGAATGCAAGATTCAGAATACAGAAGTAATGGATATAACTGATACGACACATTCCCTGCTTTTAATATCTGAAGAATTAATGCAACAGGACACAGCTGATCACTTAGAAACCCTGTGAGGCAACTGTTCCAATACTTGTGCTCCCATCAGATAGAGGGATGAAACTCTAAAAGTGCTGATCTTCTTAGCTGGTAAATCATCTGTGTGTTGAGTCACCCAATAATAAAATGTGACATTCTGTAGTTGTCACATTCATCTTTTAATTATATTTGTAAATGTCTTGACTCCACAGCCAACAGAGCAATTTTGGCTTTACTGTTCCAACACACACACACACACACACACACACATACATACACTCACCGGCCACTTTATTAGGTACACCTGTTCAATTGCTTGGTAACACAAATTGCTAATCAGCCAATCACATGGCAGCAACTCAATGCATTTAGGCATCTAGATGTGGTGAAGACGACTTGCTGAAGTTAAAACCGAGCATCAGAATGGGGAAGAAAAGGGATTTCAGTGAACGTGGAATGGTTGTTGGTGCCAGACGGGCTGGTCGGAGTATTTCAAACACTGCTGATCTACTGGGATTTTCACGCACAACCATCTCTAGGGTTTACAGAGAATAGTCTGAAAAAGAGAAAATATCCAGTGAGCGGCAGTTGTGTGGACGAAAATGCCTTGTTGATGTCAGAGGAGAATGGGCAGACTTGTTAGAGAAGATAGAAAGGCAACAGTAACTCATAACCACTCGTTACAACCAAGGTATGCAGAATACCATCTCTGAACGCACAACACGTCAAACCCTGACGCAGATGGGCTACAACAGCAGAAGACCAAACCGGGTGCCGCTGCTGTCAGCTAAGAACAGGAAACGGAGGCTACAATTCACACAGGCTCACCAAAATTGGACTATAGAAGATTGGAAAAATGTTGCCTGGTCTGTTGAGTCTCGATTTCTGCTGCGACATTCAGATGGTAGGGTCAGAATTTGGCGTAAAGAACATGATAGCATGGACCATCCTGCCTTGTCTCAACGGTTCAGTCTGGTGGTGGTGGTGGTGTAATGGTGTGGAGGATATTTTCTTGTCACACTTTGGGCTCCTTAGTACCAATTGAGCATCGTTTAAATGCCACAGCCTACCGGAGTATTGTTTCTGACCATGTCCATCCCATTATGACTACAGTGTACCCATCTTCTGATGGCTACTTTCAGCAGGATATTGCACCATGTCACTAAGCTCAAATCATCTCAGACTGGTTTCTTGAACATGACAATGAGTACACTTTACTCAAATGGCCTCCACAGTCACCAGATCTCAATCCAATAGAGCACTTTTGGGATGTGGTGGAACGGGAGATTCACATCATGGATGTGCAGCCGACAAATAAGGATCTTTTTGATAGTAGAGTAACACAGGTTAAAGTCTAGCATAATTAGATGGTTAATGTTTTGGGTCCATTGATTCCCCAGTGCTGATCCCTGTCTGTCACAGGAAGTGCTCGTCCTTGGGAGGAAGTCTTGCAGCAAATGCACCCTGCAGTGAAGCATAGCTGCCCGATACAGATTAAAATGCTGATTGGATTAGAAATGCAGCGACTGTGACTGAAAGGCGAGGGTGTCACTGACGGGCAGTGCCAAGCAAAGAGGAGAATGACAAAGCAGGTGCCAGCTGCGTGATTATAACGAACAAATCCCTTCCTGCTGCGAAGCTACAGGAAGGGCCGCTGGGCTGTAATGCATGTGAGGATGCAAGAGGGGTTTTTCATTTCTGTAACCCTTATCTTTCCTCTATGATCTCATTTAGAGTCACTTGTTCATGTCTAGCATAAATCCATCTGGTGTCAACTGCTGAATAGTGGCTGTGATGATGGTCAGATATCATTATCTTGCAATGAAGTCTTGGAAAATGTCATAAAGGCTTTGAAAGTATTCAAAGGCCCCATGCAAATCTCAACAGTTGCTTCAGATTTGTCTAAGTATTTTTCATTTACAAAATTAGGGTCCTAAGCTCACTGGCCCTGACAGGAGAGCGCTTGTTGTAGAGGATTAGTTTTGTTTTACAGCATTAAGTCTTTCCCGCTGGCATGAAAATGACCCTGAATTGAAGATCTGTCAAGGATTGCTCCATGAAAGGATAAAGGGATTCAGGAAATGTATTTGGGTTAGTGTGTCTGTAATCTTGCTAGACTGCGTCACACTCCGAACAGTTTTCACTCTTTATTTTGCATATGATAATGGATCCGCCCACATGCTATTTAACACTTTCTACAGAGTCAAGATGCACATAGAATGAGATTCAGTCCTTTGACGTTGCTGGTGATGGAGAAATTTTATGAATACATCACCGCACGACCGGCCACATTTACACATCAACAATGCTTATTCGATGTCCAAAAAAGTAGGCCCACCCATAGTGAATTGGTGGCTTGATGAATGCAGTTCTCTTTCTGGTGTTATTGTATTTCCTGTTGAAATGGGAAGTCAGGGTGGGACAGATTTATTCTTGAAAATTAAAGAGAAAGTTCGCCCAAAAATGAACATTTGCTGTAAGCTCGCCCTCAGGCCATCCAAGATTTAGGTGACTTTTTATTCTTGAGTAGAACAGTAAAGAAGATTTTTAGCTGAAACCGTGGTTCTTGATGATTCATATAATGCAAGTCAGTGGCTGCATGCTTTTAAGAAAAAATGAATACCTGTTGCTCCTGACGATATATTGAGGTCTTGTGTAAGTTATATCACAGCCATGAAGCCAGATCAAGCTTTTAGCCAGTTGCAGGTAAGTAGCTTTCTCATTCTAGAAAAATTTGATTTGAACACAAATTTCTAATGCGCAGGAAGAGTTATCAGTAATTTTGTTCCTGTAAAAGAAAGACTGTAAATTTAATTTCCGTAAGCCTCATATGTGAAAGTACTGTTTGCATAGAGTTAAATGGTTCTTTTTGCTGCTGTGCTGCTGTTACCTCAATACAAAGAATCAGAGAGAGCATGCGAAATGATAAGTAAATGATGAAATAATGACTACATTGGAGAAAAAAACTGACTAAAACATGTTTAGTTTCTTGCAGGTATTGGAAATGGTTTTGTTTACCCATTGCATCACAATCTAAAACAGCTGTCCCTCACATTTGCTCTATAATACTGGTGCTTAACCCCTCATTGAAAACCTTTAACTTTTTAATAGTAGTTATCATCTTGATCATTCTTAAACTGCCAAACATTCTTCTACTGTAGGAGAATTAGAAAGTCGAAAACAATTAACTGAATTTAAATAATTCATGATACAGACAATGAAAAGTCTCTTGGTTGTTTGAATAAAAACTTGCTCAGCTTTGTTTTTCATTATTTGGCTCTTTTTTTGTTTCATTTTTTTGTCTTGAAGAGGGGAAATCAGAAATGTATACAAGAGTGTTCAGTGTCTTGATGTGACACACTTAACCGAATGAATTTTTTAGTTGTTATAGAGCACTGATATCTTGGTAAGTGCAAATATCAAACATGAAAAGACAGGATAAATTGATGCAACTTCAAAAGTGTCATAATTGTCTTCTCATGATGCATTTTTCTTCTCTATGGCATTTTAAAAATACTTACACTACTTTTTTAAATTTATTATTATTTATTTTTTACAAAAATCACTTTGAAATCTGTGTATTCCTGAAAGAAGTTGATGCTTTAATACACCAAAGTGTACAACATGAGGTTGCCAATAATTGTAAATAATGGTCTATTCTATTCTTTTCCTATTCTATTCTAGAGCTCTGTGGTCATCAGTTCTCTACTTGCATTCTAGCGGTCTGTTTATTGAGCGATTCATTTGAAAGTTTATTGTTTGTGTTTCAGAATGAAGAACACTTCAAAATGTCTGCTGAACAGTTCCACACCTCTGCAACCAGGAGTGAAGCCAATATAAAGTAAGAGATTACAGAATTGTCACTTATTTTAAATCTTAAAAATGTTTGAATTATGATTTAGCGCTAGCAACATCTACTTGTGTTCAAGGCAGGATGTAGCATTGAAGAACAAGCTAATTCTCTTAAAAGTGTTTTTTTTTGTTTTGTTTAATGATTAGCTAGAAAAATTTGTCATCTGAATTTGAAGACTTGGAAGAGATTTCTTTAGTAAAACATGAACTGAGTTTCAGGTTCCAAGTTCAAAAAATTGATGCAAACATTTACTAAACAAACACGCCTGAAACTAAAAGTGGTTATTTTGTTCCGGTTGATAACAGCCTCCTAATAACCTTGACTTTCTTGAATATAGATTAGACTTTTTAGTGTCTTGAAGATGTTTCATTAAATTAATGATCATGTTGGCAGCAAGGTAAGCCTTTCTGCGGTCTTCTAGTTTACTCCCTGAAATAGTCTATAATTGATGATAGGGTCAAAAGCGAGGCACTGTCGTAGCCTTGCTCCATTGCTTTCAAAGGAAGATGGCCTGGTTTCTATGGAGATAGGTAATTTCTGTCCCTTCTCTGCAAATGGTAGAATGAAGGTAAGTGCATGTGAAAGGAACAGAACATGTCAGGATGGATGGCCAGATTCTCATTAACGTAAATGCTACATCCGAGAAGCCATCCCCACAAACATTGATTATTATTCTTTGCTATCAACTTCATGTTGTGGTCACTATCTGTCTTTCTCCCACCTCTCTGAAACTCATAGAATTGGTGAGGATGAATTGCATTTGAGATTCATTAAAGCCAATTTCTTTTCTCCTATGCAGAAGACACAGGCGTTTTGTTCTCTCTGGGTTCGAATGAATCTCCAGCTGCTGTAATTAATGCAGATTGTTTGTAGCTCACCATGACCCCATTGCCGCCCAGAGCTGCTCGCCATTCACTGAGGCTGAGGATCTTTCACAATTTTTTTTTTAATCGAGTCTCTCTCTCCTTCTCCCTTTTTCTTCCGTCTCCACCACAGTACTCTCTCTACCTCTTTCTGGCCACTCTTTCTATCTGCAGCTTAACAGTGTCTGTCTCGCGCGCACTCACTCACTCACTCACTCACTCACTCACTCACTCACTCACTCACTCACTCACTCACTCACACTCTCACTCTCACTCTCACTCTCACTCTCACTCTCACTCTCACTCTCACACGACACGTTACTCTACACTGCGCAAAACTCCTCATTTGAACAGTCAATAGCAAATACTTCAACTAATAACACGCTTAGTCACTGATTCAGAAGCGCCAGATTGTCATAGCAAAGTTGGGAATTTTTTAGAACTAGTCTTTGTGCACAGCCAGCCTTGTACTCTCCAAGGTTCACAAAACTGTCGTCCATAAAATGTGTTGCACAAAACATTTGGGTTGTGCTGTTCTGTTGTAAAGAAATCTTAACCAATGATTCCTAATTGCATCTACTTTCGGAAGGCCAAATAAAGTGCTTTTGCTTTCGCACAGAAACACAGTGTATCCCTGACATGGCTGCATCAACACTATGCGGTTAATGAAACCATGCCTTCTTTCTTTGCTTGCGCATTTGGGCGGCATTACGCACATATTTCCACATTGTGACATAGACATGTGGGGGCATGTTTGAATGAGCCATTTTAGCCTGGTCTGGATCAGCATTCTCTTTTAGATTAGAATAAATCCTTTTGTGGGAGACTTTGAGCTTTGTAACTCTGCAGATCTTATACATGCACAAACAGCAACATAACACTCTAAAGAAAAGGAAAACAAGAAAATCGCATCATATGACTCCTTTATAAAAAAAAAAAAAACAACAAAAAATACATGGCAATGGAGCAGGTAAAATTTGTTCAATGAATCCTCTAAAATGCCTAAAGGACAAAAAAGGGAAAAATACATCCATAAAGCAGACGGCTGAAATGTGAACAGTAGGGCTGGGTGTTATGATGTTATCGTATATCGTCAATATGTCGACGATACGCAAGTATCACGATGTCGATGTCAACAGTCAGGTAGCAGACGATAAATGATTACAAATGATATTGCAACTACATTTCATCTTTTTCTCTACAACAACCAGACAAATGAATGGCTTGACACAACTTGTACTGGGGTAGAGCCTAAATGGGGCTTTTTAAAAAAATTAGATATAAATTCTATGCTTTGCATCATCTGGACATGGTAAGGTATGATATGACAGCTGTCATAGCCTACCCTGGTCCCCCAGTAAGTTTGTTTGTTTCATTAACTAATTACTTTTAAATTAAATATTTTAAACACTAATACAAAAAGGAAAGAATAATGTATGGCTTGGGTATACAATAGGTCTGTAACATTCACGCAAGTACTGTCATTCTGACCATCTCTGTTTCGGAGAACAACAGAGATATTAAAATACATACACTTTTGAGTCTTCTAATGTCGTCTTTTGTTTTATTAAAATCAATTGTAATTGATATCTCAAAAGGATATGCACTTCTGCTGCGCACTCGCACACAGAACCGCAACGCAAGATTTTCATAAATGCAATAACTTTCCATTTCGGAATGCCTGGGATATACACCACGAGATGCATAGGAATATTTTACAACTGATTTGCATAAATGGGCAAGTGTGAGCAGGACATATTTTGTGTGTTTGGGAAAAGGAAGGTAATAAGCCTTGTTTAGAACAACATCAAGGTGAGTAGTTACTCTAGTTCACACAGTTCCAATAAATTGCGATGGGTTAAATAAACTGCGTAAACTAAATAAGCAGACAAATGCGACTAGAGTCAAACGCAGACCAGTATTGAAGTGAACAGGACTTTGTTTTATTTAATTAATATTGAGTATTAATTAATGTTCACTTGGATTTTTTTCCTCAGCAAGGGAAATAATACTGTCATTTATAGTTGTATGGTAAAATGTATATTTTTATTTGTGTACATTGAAAATGACTACAAAATGTCATGCCAATGTGCTGTTTTAGCGTGTCTCGGTCTCCTTGAACATCTTTCTGGCGCATGCCACAAACATGAACCAATACACAGCGAATACTTGCACATAAGTTAAATGCATTATATAATTCACTTTGGAATAAATCATCATGATAAAAAAAAAAGTGACTTTACAGTTTGGAAAATACAGTAGGCTATAGCAAATTATTTTGCGGACCCTCTGGCACTTTGAGAACCGCAGGTCTACACAGAAAAAAGCCCCGTCTAGGCTCTGCTCTGGTATGAGTTGTGTCGAGGTATTCGGTAGTCTGTACTGTCTGTACTGTAATGGTCTCCTCACCGGCCTTCCCAAGAAGACCATTAGACAACTGCAGCTCATCCAGAACGCTGCTGCCAGGATTCTGACTAGAACCAGAAAATCTGAGCATATCACACCAGTCCTCAGGTCCTTACACTGGCTTCCAGTTACATTTAGGATTGATTTTAAAGTACTTTTACTCGTTTATAAGTCACTCAATGGCCTAGGACCTAAATATATTGCTGATATGCTCACTGAATATAAACCAAACAGACCACTCAGATCATTAGGATCGAGTCAGTTAGAAATACCAAGGGTTCACACAAAACAAGGGGAGTCTGCGTTTAGCTATTATGCGGCCCGCAGTTGGAACCAGCTTCCAGAAGAGATCAGATGTGCTAAAACATTAGCCACATTTAAATCAAGACTCAAAACTCATCTGTTTAACTGTGCATTTGTTGAATGAGCACTGTGCTATATGTCCGAACTGACTGCAATAAATTTTATGTATAATAATTTTCTTTAAATTTATTTTAAATCATTTTCTATATCATTTTAAAATTCCTTGTTTTTATTATTTTTATTTCTGTTTTTATTGATTTTAATGTCTATTTCACTTTCTTTTATGTAAAGCACTTTGAATTACCACTGTGTATGAAATGTGCTATATAAATAAACTTGCCTTGCCTTGCCTAGTCTGGTTGTTTGATGACAAAAATATGAAATGTAGTTTTAATTGAAAGATGAAATGTAGTAAACGCGTTAAAAATCCGTACAACTGCAGCAGCAGAGGACTATTATTCTCCTGTGCGGAATTGAGCGAGAACTGATGATGCCACTGCTTGATCTTCGGCTGACCAATCAGCAGAAAGGGGTTTTTCATTCCCACCCACATGTAGAAATCAAATATTAAAATTGTTTATTAATTTTTCTACCCCTGACTGAAAAACTAAAAATTAAGCTGAATTCTTGTTTTTCAATTAAATTTTTTTACTTTAAATGTTAAATAATTAACAAGTGAAAAAATGACACACGGATTTGAAAGCTGAACATTTTAATCATATTTGTTTTCGGTATCTAAACAAATTTTAAATATACACTACAGTTCAAAAGTTTGCCATCAATAGGGTTTTTAAAAAGAAATGAATACTTCTTAGCAATGATGCATTAAATTGATCCATAGCAACAGTAAATATTTTTTACAATTTTCTTTTCCAAATTTATTTGGTTTCAAAGAAATACTGATCTTTTGAACTTTCTATTCATCAAAGGGTCTTGTAAAAAAACAGACAGTTTTGACAAATTTTAAGCAGCACAACTATTTTCTACATTGATAAGAAATGTTTTTTAGCAGACAATCAGCATATTAGAATAATTTATGGGACACTGAAGACTGGAGTACAGGTCTTTTATAGAAAATCCACATGTATCTTATTTTTGTTCAACCCCAGAGCGAGCGGTTGTTCTGTTTTGAATGGTTTTCACATAAAAATAATTTGCTCTATGGATATTTTTGAAAGCCATTTTCTTTTGGAACCCTTCTGTTAAGTCTGGCTGTTCATCCAAACCCCCCACAGAACAAAGCACTGTGGGTACTTTTGTGCATTAGCTAATGTTTTTAGAAAGAAGGGCAATCATTCAAAACATTACAGTCCTGAATTCACCAGACGACTCTTAAAAATACATTTGTTTGACAATACAAAAATAACACTTTTGACCATTAAACCCGCAGATGGCTTGTGACTAATTCTCTCCCAGCATGCTTTGTGTTAGATTTAAAGAGGGATTTGAAACGATAATCTCACAAGGCTGTCCCAGTGTGTGAGGTACCGTGTAGCGCGGCAACACGCCATTGAGCTCAGATCGTCGGATCGAGTGTGCGTGATTTACGTGTAAGTGTTTGTGCTAGCTTGTTTCCTCTTCTGTCCCTCTTGAGTCTCACAGGTTTTGTACCAGCTGTCGGTGAGTGCCAGTCGTAGGTGTAATGATGGCAAAGAGGCGAGTGCTTTGAGGTTGTACAAACGATGTTGGCACCTGGGTAATGAGCTTCCCCCTGGGAACGTCTCATCTGCCAATCAGAGCACAGAAGAACATCTGTACATGACTTCTCGAGTTTTGTGTGTCTTTGTTGGTAGTGTATGACCTTGTTCTTTTACTAAAACAGCTGAGCCCAAAGCAGACTAAAGTGTCTCTTTAAAGTCGACATGAAATGGTGTTTGCAACCCTTTTTTACTTTTGTAATGAGATAAAAGTGGGGAAAAAAGCGGGTGTTTCGTGACAGAATAGAGCCAGATGGCTGGAATTGAAAGGTTGACGCATAAGGAGACTTAAAGTCCAATAGAAAGTTGTTGCAGATATTTTGGTGAAAGATTCAGAAGTCTAAAAGTTTCAAAATAACTGAATCAAATCAATCCTGTGGTTGGTGAAAAATGTTAGGTCCATTTTGAAAATTGCTGGAACCATATTATCTCCACCCGCTGTCGAATAGGGCACTCCAGACTCACCCACAAGTTTTTATCAATGGGTGAAGATCCTCCTTTATGACCCTTATGTCAGAGTTCATTATCTTTAAAGCATATTTTGATGGACTGTGATGTCTTGAACTTTCTTTACTTTTCAGCTGAATTTTATGAAAAGAATTTCAGTCAGACCAGCTTTTAAAGGGATGGTCCACTCAAAAATGAAAATTCTGTCATTAATTACTCACCCTCGTGTCGTTCCAGACCTGTAAGACCTTCACTCATCTACGGAAAACATATTAAGATAATTTTTGATGAAATCTGAGAGCTTTTTAACCCTGTATAGACAGCAACGTAACTACCAAGTTCAAGGCCCAGAAATGTAGCAAGGACATTTTTAAAATAGTCCATGTGACATCTGTGGTTCAAGCGTAATTTTATGTGGCTACGAGAGAACTTTTTTTTTACGCAAAAAAAACAAAAATAACGACTTTATTCAACAATTTCTTCTCTTCCATATCGGTCTTCGACGCGCATTCAAAGAGACAGTTTGCTCATTTTTTGGTGAACTATCCCCTTTAAAGTTTTTATTGAAGACAAACTTTTAAAAACATTTATAATTTTTTATTATATTGTTTATTTATTTATTACTACCTTTACAATTTTTTTTCTTGGTTCTCACCATAAATATAGCCATAATAGCTGGCATGGTGCTGAATTATAATCAATCACTCAATCAATCAATGAATTGAAATAACATGCACTGATGAATTGTACACAAAAAGACCAGAGAAGGGAGTTAAAAAAAAATGAAAAATGGGATCAGTTTTGATTTCCAGTTGAGTTTAAAATTTGAAAGATTAGAAATTGCTAATCCCTTTCCTAGTTTTTGCACTAGCTTACATACAGTTTGTTCTGTTCATCCAATCCACTTGTTGGAAGTTATATTTCGTAGAGCTTTAGCAAGTATTTTTGCTTTTCTACCTGCGTGGAGCTGATGTTTTAATCCTGGGTTTAATCCCTGAGGGTACGGCAGCCTCCAGACCCCCGACTCCTGGAGCATGACAAGGCCGGCGTTTAATCCCCACCCGCCTCACGAGCCTTGAGCGGTTCAGGATCCCTCTGTCGTTCGCCTCTCCAACACACAGAGCTGTGAGAGAGCCACGGCCCCGCGGCCATCCTGCCCCATTCCCAAGCGAGGAGTACGGTGGATCTGATAACTCAAATTGAAAATGCCTGCTGAGGAACTGCGATCCATTCAAGGCGAACTACCGAACCTACAGGGCTGTTAAGAAACTCCGCTGGACCTGTCAGTCAGGAATATAGACTATTCAGTGCAGATGAGAGGGGGGTGGATTGGGTGCACCACAAGATATTTGCTAATGCTGAGGTTCACTACATTCAATTGTTTGTTATTCAAAGCGAATGAAAGAATGAATGGACGAAGAAATGTCTGGGTCAAATTTCATACCAAAATCAAAACAAAAATATATTATATATGTGTGTATATATGAAGAGTTCAGATGCAAAAGTGCCATTTAAAATTCTTCTAAGATGAGCATTTTTATCAGGCTCCGATATTTATGTTTTGATATTTCACTTAAATGGCAATGAAAATAACTTATTCATTACCATTAAAGTGAAAATACTGAACCTACACATAGGAGCCTGTTAAAAATTACTTAGAGGCTTTTGCATCTGAACTCTTCATATAAAGAAAGCGACACACATGTCTCCCGGAAATCCTGTATAATTCAACCAATCCGACGACGACTTCGAAACTCCTGAAGTGTTTCCACTTTTGTGTGCCATATGCATCAGACGTTCAGCCAGTGGTCCATGGGCGTGACGTCTGAGGCCAGACGGACTCGTCTGAATATTTCAGAAACTGCTGATCTACAGAGAATTTCACGCACAACCACTAGGGTTTACAGAGAATGGTCCAAAAAACAAATATCCACTGAGCGGCAGTTCAGTGGGCGAAAATGTCTTCTTGATGCCACAGGTCAGAGGAGAATGGCCAGACTGGGTCGAGTTGATAGGAAGGCAACAGTAACTCAAATAACTACTTGTTATAAAAGAGACATGTAGAAGAGCATCTCTGAAAGCACAAGATGTCAAACCTTGTCACAGATGGGCTTCAGCAGCCGAAGACCTCACTGGGTGCTAGGGGTTGAATGACTTCAGTTTTTAAATTCGACATTTATGTATTGAAATTCAAGTCGACGTCGATTAGTCACTGATGACTTCATTAATGAACAAATAAGCTTGAACCTGCCCACATGGCTATTGCTCATAGAACAGCGTATTTTGATCAGTTCTTTTGTCTTTGGGTCGTTATATTTCTCACAGATTTCTGCTCGTTCTAAATCAGATGCAGTTAAAGTAGCACTGTTAAGATTACATTTACAGTATGTGAATGCAGAGAGCGATTGCGAGTGTGAATTAATTCTACCTGGCAGCGTCTTTCTACTAATAGTGAAGCTGAGGAATTGAGTTACTAAGAAATATATGCTAGAACTTTTCAGTTTCTAAGCTATATTATTGAGAAGTCATAGAACAGTGTTGACAATACATTTCCACGTTACTGATTGATTCTGTGTGCACACGCTAAAATGCAGCAGCGCATTAGATTAGAACAGCGAATAATTTACCTGTGCAATAAGCTGTTTAAAACATGCATTCTCCTGTTCAATTTCGAGCATCCAGATGGTACAATCACATGTCTTGTGGAGCGCTTTAGGAATATGCATTTATTTGTAATTTTAACTGTCTGGAAACGGAGCGTAAATGTGGACTTCGAAGATTTCTCATCCTGTTGCGCCCTTTATAGGACCAGTGACTAGTCGACCTCAAGCTTAAAGTGTCATGGCAGAGAATTAAAGTCGACTAGTTGGTGCAACCCCCTACTTGGTGCCACTTCTGTCAGCTAAAAACAGGAAACTGAAGCTACAGTTTGTACAGGATCACTGAAATTGACAATAGAAGATTGGGAAAAGGTTGCCTGGTCTAATGGCTCTAAATTTCTGCTGTGGCATTCGGATGGTAGGGTCAGATTTTGGCATAAACAACATGAAAGCATGGATCCATCCTACCTTGTATCAACGTTTTAGGCTGCTGCTGGAGGTGTAATGGTATTTTCTTGGCCCACTTTGTACCAATTAAGCATTGTTTAAACACCTACCTGAATATTGTTTATCACTGATTAATTCTGGAATGCTTCTGCTGCATGTGGCTCATGGACATGTAACAGTTAATCACGTTGTGGCTTTGTTTTAAATCTCATTTAATATATGAGGTGAAATGGATAACCAGCCACAATCGCTGAGCTGCAAGAGCTGTTCTTGAATTCCTCAGTTTATTTTTGTGTTCTACCAAAAAAAAAAAAATAGCATACAGTTTCGTAACAGTAAATAGTGACACAGTTTTTATTTTTAGGTGAACTATCTCTTTAAGAGAATGAAGCAAAGGAAAAGAAGAGTAAGAAATGCATCTGGTCAGCGTCATGGTTGGTCTCCATTCCCAGTAAACCTCCCTACTCTATGGCAGCCAATTATATAGCCTTAGCCAAGCATTTGTTGTTGTTTTTTTTTTCTTTTGCGATGGATTTTGTTTGCGGTCTCTCAGAGGAGAGGCCCTCATTAGAGGAGCTGTTGGCTGGAAGGGTGGGTGGAAGTGTGGGATGACTAAACTGTGGGTCATGAGTCTTGTTTTAGCACAGCCACAGTACAGTACATGTTCATAAGTCTTGTGCAATCCAAATAAAAGTAAAAACCAGCAGGGTTTTTTCCCCCACAATAAATATTTTTTCACACGTTCTAGAGGTTTCTGGTTTGAATTTTGATGATAATTATCTTGTGGCATTCTCTTCTCACCATGCTGTCCTCGCTTCATTTATTCAGATGAATGAAGAACTTTATTTGACCACGATGAGTCATCGTCATCATGGGTAATTTATGTACTACTTGCAGTTGCTTTGCTTTGAGAGTTTTGCATAGAATTTTAGAGTTTATCTTAACATTTTCTTCTGTATTTGGGGGTGATGTGGCCTAGTAAGATCTGAAAGGTTCCATCCCAAGAAAGAAAGTTTGTGAAAGAATGTACATAGTGAAAATACTGCTTTGTAACCATGGTTTCAGTATCTTTTTATTGCCGTACAGAGGTTTTAATGTAGACTTGTTTTTAGTTCCCATTATTCTCAGTGGTGATTGGCCTTACCAAAATGGAAAAAAAACATTTTCATAAATTTCATAAATTAACCACTATAATCTACAATGCTAGGGCTGTCAGTTTAACCCTGTATTTTGTAAGACTTATATTAACATTAATATTAAGATAACATAAACTTCTTTAAATAAATAAATGCGAAAAATTTAGCTTTGATCTTAGGAATAAATTACATTTTAAAATATACTCAAATAGAAAGCAGTTATTTTAAATAGTAAAAATATTTCACAGTATTACTGGTTTTGCTGTATTTTGAATCAAATAAATGCAGGCTTGGTGAGAAGAGAATTCTTTAAAAAACATAAATCTTACTGTTCAAAAACTTTTGACTGGTAGTGTGTGTATACGTTTTGTATTTAGTTAGTTATTTACCTTTCCTAATTTTTTGCTTGTTTCTTACCATGCATATTAAATAATATTATTAAATTACAAATAATAAGTAATATTTCATGAATATTATTTTATATGTCAGTAATACTAACATTGAGCTTCTATTACCAAATATTGATAAATGCAATTAGTAAGATTAGTTGATTTGCATATCATGCAATGAAGTCAAGTAAACAATGGTCTTCATTTGACATTACTTGTACAAACACACACACACACACATTAATATATGAGTAGGAGCGGCTAATGGAGAATTCCAGTTGTATCGAAAGTTGGATTAAAGTGCAGATGTGTGATTTTTCTGCACTGTTGCTTTGTGATCTCCTGCCTTGAGGACATGTCAGACAGCTCCTGCACCCAACAACCCCTCACCTTGTCACACCAGAGTAACATCTCCTCTCAACACCTGTCTCCACACAGCGGGCCGAAGGTTACAGAAGCGCGCGTGACTGTTGAGCTCCACTTGCTGATTGACTAGAGGCGAGAGAAGTGACTCCTCAGCACTTCAGAGACCGTTACCCGGAGAGAGGTGCAGAACTCTGGCCCGCCGGTCTAGCAAACGCAGACCCCAGCCACTAGAGTAATTATCAGCTTTGTCAGATCCCTCCGAGCACTTCTTTCCTCTTCTCTCTCTTTCTCTTTCTCTTTATCTTTTTCTTCCTCCCATCCTCCTCTTGCCCTGTCAAGTTTAAGTGCGGCCCATCGCTACGAAAAAACGCTGGCCCTACAGGTGAGATTGGACAGGAGGTTGGAGGGATGCGGCCGAGGAGGAGAGGAAGCCAATTGAAAAGCTGTCAGAGTGCAAGCGAGCCCCTGGAAGGAGAGTCGACGAGATAAGACGAGGTTCTCATCTGCCAGCTGAGCTCGAGCGAGGTCAAGGCAACAGCGCTCTAATCTAGTTAATTTTAGACTCTCGGTTCGGAAAACATGTCGAGCCGAACTCTGAGCTGATAAAGCCTCGTCACCTACATGTTATATCAAAGTTTGATTTTGTGTTTTGTGTTCTCCTCTAGCTATTATTTGTTTATCTCGCTTTTTCAAGCATTCAGACGGTAATCCGAGTTGGAGTCGCGGCTCGCAGAGATTTCCGTAGTGCGGTAATTCCAAAGTCTTGTTTTCTCTTATCAACGAGAGCTGATTGGAAATAATTAATGAGCGAGCGGAAGCTAAACCTCAGCGCTGTCTTTGGTATCTACCAATTTTCAGCTAGCGCGGCTCCTTAGCATCAGAATAATGAGCTTGTCTCTTCAAGTTACGAGCACATGCTCCTACTCACAGAATGTGTTTTAAGGTAATTTAATCTTTTGTAGTTGCTTTTTTCTTTGCATTTCATTTCCATATTTTTGAATTGCGCTTTGTGCGTTTCCGCCTCGGAAAGGTTTCTGAAGTCGCGCTTTGTTCTGTAGCACTCTGCTCCGTTAAGGAGATTACAAATAATAGACGGAATTCTGGTAATTAACATTTAATCTTTAAGCGCGGTGTTATTTATTTACAGATGTGAAATGAGGAAATGAACGTCCCTTAAACAGGCATGGCTTGTGCTCTTCAAAGCAGAGCAGTTCGTAAGCAGCTCAGCTAATATTTTTATTAAAGACCTCACCTTCAGTTTGGTTCAATTCAGTTCAGCCCGGGTTTGAGCAAGCCAATTTTCTGCTTCAGACTGTTTTAATAAACCCCTCTGCTCTATCAGAAGCCTTTGCCGTTCCTGATGAAGGCAGTTTATTTTAAATTAAAGGAGAGTTTCTTATCTGCCGGAGCAAAGAATGTGACTACAGTAGTCGTTCTTCCTTTCACGGGGTAATTAAAAAAAAAACGGTTTTGGCGGCTGATAAAAATACAGGATCTGATACGTGGTGGCCCTCTAACGTGTGCAGATGTGCTATTGATGGAAGTTTATTTTCTTCGCCCTTCTCCTTTCGGCCACGTCTGGTTTTCCCAAATGACGATAAGACGTACAACCCTGCTTGAAAAGGGATCAACGGATTGGCGTATGAACTCTGCGTCAGAATGATGGCAATCCTTGATGATTTAATTGAACTTGCAAGTGAAACCTTATCCTGCTTAATTGAAAGGCGATTTAAAGGCTCAATCTGGCTGTCAATCGATCGTCTGAAAGCCGCAGTTGCCGTGAAGCTGGAGGTGGATGCGTGGATTCACTTTGCTTAATCAGTCCAGTGATATTCGACATGACACCTGACTAGCCAAGCTTTCCTCAGCTTGATGGCCAAAGTAATTAGCTTGAATGGATAAGTTGCACTATGAAGCCCTGTTTTGTTGGTTTAGGATATGTTTTGAACAAAGATGCAGTACTTTTCCACAAACATTATCCATTTTATCAGTCAAGCCATCAGTAGTCAATACATTTTTGTAGTGTAACGGCTAAGTAGCCCACTCTTTTTAAGTTTATATTTAATGGTATTGCTTTAGATTGTTTACATTGAATGCACCGCATTATTAGAGCTATCTGACCTACTGTGTGAATAACTTGATGGGGTAATAAAAATAATGAAAATGAATGCTAATTATTATAATTTTTTTTAAATTGTTTTAGATTATGCTTTTTAGTAAATCTTTACTTTAACAAATTATTTAATTTTAATTTTTTACAATAATTTTATTTTATTTCACCACATATAGTCTGATTCAGTAATTGTAATAATCAGTTCTACAATAGCTGTTTGGTTGTGCATTATTAGTTTGAGAACTAGCTAGTCAATCTTTTGTTAACTTGACAACCAGATTGATTAGCTAGAAGGATAAATCTCTTTATTAAACCTTTTGTGGTTGCTGTTTAATTTTATTAGTTTAAAATACATTTTGATTGGCACATACATTATCCAAACCAAAACTTGTATTTAAAAAAAATAACAGTAGCTTCCAAATTGACTCTGAGGATGATTAGCATGATTTGGTATATTGCTCTATAAACACTCAATTTTGGCTTTTAGTACAAATTTCTTGCACAGATCTCAGCGCATTCATTATGTGAGTCAATAAGCATCTTTTTTTTTTTTTTTTTTAAGTCTACCAGGGGATGGGATGGGTTGGGGTGGGTTCTAAATTTGTACAGCTGCTTTTATTTTATACTACTGTTCCCAGAATAAAACTCAAAAAACAGTAAAAAAAACAAAAAACCCGTCATTTCAACAATGGCCGTTTGGATTTCGCGTTATTAGTTTGAGTGAAGGTATTTGTCTGAAGTGAGGATGAATGACAGGTTGTTTGCGGCTCTTTTTTGCCTGCAGGGTCTACTGTACAGATGTATCGAGGAGTTTGTTGGGTCTGTTCACCCCCTCCACCGCCTTCCCGCTCGCCGGGTTATTTATCATAGTTGTTCTAGTCACTGCCACTCCTGACACTGGTGTTATTAATGAATATCTACTCTGCCGGTAATTCAGTTTAACCTGTCTCCCCGTATTCATTCATTCTACTAAACCATCCACAGGAAGAGTGGAATTGAGGGAGGGGTGGGAAAGAGAGAGAGGGAGGGAGGAAAGGAAATTAGTGAGTCATGCGACTATATTTTACAGCTGAGTCTGTTTTTTTGGTTGCGCTTCATATAAAATATTTACTGTCACTGCATGCTGGATGTGTACAACAATATCCCCCTGCTTTTGCAGTTAGATGAAGTTAGATAAACACTTATGCTTGCATGGTTCCCTCTCACTGACCTTTGACCTTTTTCACAGGCCACGTAACGTGGAGCCGGTGTGTTCGAACCTGCAAGCTCAGATCCTGAACTGCTATAGAGAGAACCGTGCGCAGACACTTCAGTGCTCCGATCTGGCCAAAGAGTACATGCAGTGCATCAATGCAGCTAAGAAGGTAAGAAACCATAAGATTAAGGGCAACCGTTTTTGTTTAGAAGCATTTGTGACCTCAGTTAAACTCTTAGGGGCGCAGTCAAAGTTCGCTTATGTACTTTAATGTTAAAATGTCAGTTCAACATACTTGTCAAATATAGGCATTGAAAAACTGATTTAAAAATGAGTAAATATATAAAAAAATCTTATAATATGAAATACTAATATAAAGAAATATAAATATAGCACTAACGTGCTTTATAATTACTTTAGTTAAAAAATGTAATCTAGTTATATGAAAAGGTAATAAATTGTTTATTGAAATTTGAATATATATTAATGTTCAAATGTTCATGATATTCACAATTATTTGAATCCATTTTAACCATTTTATCCTTTTTGATTTATTAAGTATTATATAGTGCTTGTCAATTTTTAGCTGAACTTAAAATTAATATAAAAAATATAATGTAAATATACTAGTAAAATAAATCCAATAAGGATGCATTTTAAAAATACCGTATAATAACTTTGCTTAACATCAAATTTTAATATGAATGTTCATAATTATTTGAATGCATTGTAACTTGTTTTGTTAAGTATTATAATATTTGGTTCTGTTCATTTCATCAAATTACTATTATGCGTTAACAAAATAAACTATTGAGAATTTGTGTGCTCTAATGTTAAAACAGAATTTGAATATTATTAATGAATATTAATTACGTTTTATACAGTAACAAAAAAAAGCTTTCGTTGCTAGTAGGTGTTCCTGAAGCCCAATTGGTTAGAGCATGGCTAGAAACACCAAGATCATGGATTTAATTCATTGGGGACACAAAAACTGATTAAATTTATCCCTTGAATGCATTGCAAGTCGCTTTGGATAAATGCGTCTGCCAAATGCATAAATAAAAATGTAAATGGCCATTGGAATCCACATTGATGCACATTTGCATAGACTTGATCTCTCGCCAATGGTCTGTAGCTCATGTCGCCTCAAACCTCGTTGAAAGTGAGTCACTTTCTATTTATTTTATTGTTCTAAATCGCTGTCAGTGTGAACGCCTCCTATATTTCAGAAAGAGAGGCTGGAAAATTTTAATTGCTACTGACACAGTAACATTGATTAACATAAAATGTGGACTTAAAGGTACAGTTCAACAAAATTTGGAATCATTTACTATCATGTTGTTCCAAACCGGCATGGTTTCTTCCTTCTGTGGAACACAAAATAAGATATTTTGAAAAATATTATCATTGTTTTTTAATGGAACTCAATGTTGATTGGACCAGAATGTTCTTTAAAGTATATAAATTTTCCCATCCTTCATTTGTGTGTTCTACAATAGAATAAAACCATACAAGTTTGGAATAAAGACATCAGGGTGAGTCGATGTCATGGGTGAACTATCCTGTTAAAAATAAAAACCTGGGTTCCAGTCGCTGGTCTTTTCTCAGACTTTTACGATCGCTGTAGGTAAAGGTGTCCTTTTCAAGGTGTTAATTTTCCAGGAGTTTTACTTTTTAATGTTCAGTTGTAGCCAGGCAACAGCAGAATAATGGCTCCACTCCATCACACCCCCAGTCGCAAGGAGAGAGAGGAGGAGTGTGTGTGGATGGCTTGCTTGCTCACTAGTACACACTGCACTCAGGGAGTGTGTGATAGTCACTGCTATGGCAACGGCTCCCAGTACCAGGATGTGGATCTGGCGTGCCGCGTGCTGATGCCGGCAGGTTATCACTCTCTCACTTCCTCATTCCCCTCACCTCCACTCATCCGTGCTGTATTGTAACTGTTGAATGCAAGTGTTGACTGTTGATTTGAACTCTGTTTAATTGCTATTACTTAGCAGCATTGGTATTCAATACGAGTTGAAAACGTCCTTGATATTTGGCCAGTTTTTTTAGTTTTTTTCTAGTCTTGAGTCTTTCTAAATTGAGAATGTTGATTAAAAGGGTTTTCAGTGCAGTTTGATCAAGCAATTTTGTGTGTGCAGTTTCATGCTGCGTCTTTGTCCAACTTTTCACATAAGCAGGGAATAGCTGTTGCTACAAAAGCAGGAGGTGGTAAACACAAAACCCAGATCAATGGTATTTGTTTGGCTAATCGAACATTGTTCTCTATGTGCACAAAGCCTCGGGATATTTGTTCACTTTGTGAGCCAGAGGCAAGAGTGTACGGTATGTCTATATCTGCTGGAAAGAGAGTGGCTTTTAATGTGGCTTTCCCTTTTTAAAAAATTGGGTGAACATTGAATCAAAATTGACCATAAAAGAGTGTGAGGTTATGAAATTAAAGTGAGCTATTGACCAAAATTGGACATTTATTTCCTCACCTTCATGTTCCAAACCTGTTATCTGCATGACTTTTTTTTTTGTTGTTGTTGTTGAAATATAGTTTAGCAAAATGTTATTTTAATTTTTTCATACAGAGGAGAAGATTTTCAGGGATTTTATTGACTTAAATTCAGTCTTTTCTTCACAGAAAGCTTCGGTATCATACAATTGCATTCTATGTATGAAAACATAAAATATCGTCTTCTCTTATGTTTAAATAAAATGCCAAATAAAACAGGTTATTAATAACATGAATGTGAGTATATGATGACAGAGGTTTCTCTTTTTGAGTGAATAATTCCTTTAAATGACAGACATGTCAGTTTATATTACAAGTATCACTTGCTGAGGTGAGTCACCTCTAGATAATATTTTTCTTAGCACAACACTTGTTACCTGTCAGTACTATAGAACAGACGTTGCTGGCTAGAGGTGTGAAATATAACGCAGTCAACTTTGTTATAATCGAGCTGAATTTAATTAGACTCCAGCAATTAAATTCTTGCTCTTGTGTATGTTTTGAGTTTTTGTTCACTATGGACACATTAAATTGATCAAAATTGACCGTAAAAACATTTATAATTTTACAAAAGATTCTTATTTCAAATAAATGCTGTTCTTTTGAACATTACATAATTAATACAATTAATAATTCTATAATTTTAATAAGACATTTTTATTGAGCATTAAATAAATTATTCTGTTAGAATGATTTCTGAAGGATCATGTGACTGCTGAAAATTTGGCTTTGTCATTTTAGGAATAAATAATTTAAAAAATATGTAAAAATAGAAAACTGTTTTAAAAAATTAAATAAAAAAAATATTTCACATTATTACGGTTTTACTGTATATAAAAAAAAAAAGAAGAAAAAAAAAAACCTTGCTGACCCCAATTTTTTGAATGGTTGAAGTAAACTAGCATCTGTAGCACATGAACTGAATGGTGTACATCTGCAAAGTTCACTATTAAATGTCCATTTAAATTCAGCCTGATTGTTTTTATTCTTCTTATATAATTTTAAAAGAATATTTTTCCTATATTAAGTGGTAATGAAGCAGCCTAATTTTCCAGTGCTTAAAAATGCCAAATGTGATTAGCCGACTAGAGCAACCCACCAGCTAGTCAATTTTGTAAATATGTAGTTTTGCTCATCCCAATTTTAAGCATAGATCAAAACCGAGTCTTCTCATCATTGCAGTTCCCAGACAGGTGTTTGAAGCTATAGAAGCCCTTATTAGAGAAACTCTCTCTTGCGCTTGACACACTTCACTTTGGGAAGGCTGCATGTTCTGGAATGAAGGGAGAGAACGAGTGGGAGTCGGGCGATCCATTTGGGCCGAGAGCGAACCCTGCGCGCACTCTCTGTCTTAGGGGGCACCTACGCTTCTCTGGGCATTGTCTGGGATAATGACTCCCAAGATTGGCTGATTCCTCCGTCCTGCACGCTCCACCTTGCTCCGGGATCTTCCGCTCATTTACGGCCAGGGCCAGACGCACCGACTTTGATGGTGATTGATGTTTTGAGCTCCCTTGCATTTAACACAGAGGAGAGGAAGAAGAGAGAGAGGCTCGTGGGCAACTGCTGACGGAGAGATGGAGGGGAGGATATATAGAAGGGATAAAAAAACCACAACGATGGAAGGGAAGAGAAAGAGAGAGTGGGAGAAGGGAATAGGCTAGTTAGCCCTGCGTGTCTGGTGCTGGATTGATGCTGTGGGGCGGCAGGGGCTGTTGTGTCAAGGCTGAACTTTTTGAGAGGCTGCCCAAAACTTTTAATGCTGTTTCTCCCAGCAACAAATTTGCCCCCAAAGCCCCAGCTCTGCCATCAGCATCACTGCAGGCTCAAGGGTTAATGCCCCGTGTGTGTGTGTGTAAGTATGACAGTTCAGGCCAGTGCTCTTGTAACAGATGTTTCAGAGCGCCTGTCCACATATAGAATTAAATCAGTACTCATATGAGCGCTAAGATATGCTATAAATAATGTGAATATAGGTAGGGGAGTGTAAGAGTTTGCGGGATGCTCTGCTCGATAATTGTTGCTGCTGCAACATAGTTTCAATTATTTTCATGCGAGTTATTCATTCTTGATCAGGACTTCTAGAAACTTATTGTTTTAGACTTCTACCCTATAATTCTATTATTTTTTGCAAATTATAATTTATAACAAACTAACTCTAACCCAAACATAATACAGCTTGCTCGAACACAATTTGAAGGTTATGTTTTTCAATATTTTTTTTTAGTTGTTGTTATAACTTATTATATTTGATGATAATTATAATAAAATAAGTCGGCGCCGATAGTCTTGTGGGCAGCGCGCATATATATATATATATATATATATATATATATATATATATATATATATATATATATATATATATATATATATATATATAACCACTAATGTTTAAATTACTATTAATAATATCCTCTTTTCATGCGATTGGCTGAAAGGAACTGGCTGCCAGGTGCTCCGAGGCCTTCCCATGACCCCCGCTGTGCCAACTCAGAGCTGTGTGTATTATAGCGAGTTCTCGGATCAAGTGCTGCTGGAATATTGCATGAAAGCTTGTTATTTATTTGGATGTAGAGCAAGACACAAATGCAGTGACTGGCGTCCACAAACAAATCATCAATACGAGCGTCACCTAAGAGGGCGTTCAAATAAATAGTGCATTAAATTAGTCTGCAGCAGACATTTCAAATAAAATGAGATGTTTCTATTGTGTGTGATCTGTGCGGACCAATACATTGTCTGTTTTGCTGTTTCAATGAAACAAACCTGAAAAGCTGAGAATTAGAGACCGACTGGGTCAAGGTAGGAGGGCAGCCACTTTGAACATTTTTCAGCTTCGATGAGAATAGTGCTTTGTTAGGACAATGAAGTTGTATCGTTTTCTGTACTGAATCATTGAACAGTCCAATGTCACTGACCCTGGTTAAGTTCTAAAAAACACCTCAGATACAGAAGTTTTGTCCTGTTTATAACCACAATATATCTTTACAATAACTAGAACTTCACTGAGTCGGTCTTAAACTGCAGAAAATAACATTCTGAATGTTGTGACTGATTAAAATAGTAATTATACAAAAGATCCAGTTCCAGTATTTGAAAATGATTGGCCGAGCAGCATTTCAAGAGCGCTCATATACACTCCAGGAACTTTGTACGGTTTCCTAACTTTGCTTGTCTGTGTTTGAATATCAACCTGCACATTAGGGGTGTGAATCGTTTCAGCCACTTCTCATCTGATTCATTCAGAAACACTGATTCATTCAGTAATGAACCACCACTGTGTGTGCTTGGAGATGTGCGATGGTTGATTCTGCTTTGACTTTGTCAATTACTGCTCCACCAATGAAAACAGTTCCAAACAAAGTAATGGACTCTTCCATACAGTGACCTCCATAAAGTTTCTAAAAATACTGTGTAAATAATCCAAGAAGGAAACTCACATATGTTGAATGACATGAGGGTGAGTAAATGATGAGTTTTAGTAAATAATTTTTTGTGAATTACTTGCACTAATAGATCATGCACAATAAGACCAGAATGTTTATTAAGAAAGCAAATAGCATGAATTTTGATGTTTGATGAAGTCTGATTGTTGTTACAGCTGCAAGGTCTGCAGTGAAGCGGTGCTCCCTATGGACCGTCTATTCCTCCAAAGCCGTTGTTACAGAATGTGAGAATCCGTGCACAGCAACCTGTTAATCACCCGTCACAACTCCGCCGCGGCTTATTGAAGCACGACCGATGACGTGAAGAGCTCCTCGTAGCCTAATTCAAATCCCTCAAGCTAAAGGCAGGTTGCTCAGATGTGACCATCTTACACTCTAAAAAATGCTGGGTTAAATGCAACCCAGTGCTGGGTAAATATTGGACAGAACAAATGCTGGGTTGTTTTCAACCAACAGTTGGGTTTAATGTTTAACCCAACCGCTGGGTTCGTCCATATTTTACCCAGCACTGGGTTGTATTTAACCCAGCATTTTTTAGAGTGTAGGCTTTGACTGGGAGTTTCTCTTTTTGTGCATGTTACACCACAACTGCACAAAAAATATAACGGCTTGTGAATTGAATTTGTTCCTCATTTTAGTGCTTTTTCTCCATTTCGGGAGAAAATGGAATTGAATATTTATACATTTAATAATAATTAAATTAATACATTTAAATGAATAAATTAGTAGCTCAATTGCTGTGCGACTAATCAGTTTTTACATCGTTACAAGTTTTTTATTACATTTCATCATTCAATAATGCAAACGAGTTCACTTTTGTTAAATGTTTTTAAAATAAAGTATTCTTTTGAGAATTGATTTAGAATAACTTTTGTGTGTAAGCATTTTCTCCTGTTATTCGGAGAAATCACACAGAATATTTGTCTTGTCAATAAAATAAGTGTCGAAAAATTCACGATGGTAAACCTGTTTAACTAATCCCATACGTTGACTTCTACAGTCCTGCTAAAAATATATACTTCAGTGCTTCACGGCAGGCACAAGGCTTATCATTCCCAATCTCTGCCTTTCATTTTTTTGCCCCTTTCTCATGTAAGACCAGACGCCTCGAGCCTGCATCCATCCATTCTTCACAGTGGGATTATTGATTTCATTTTCATATTGCTGCAGGTCCTTCGTTGTAAACAACCTTCCCCTCTTTTCAAAAAGTGAATTGATCCTTGGTCCGCCTGTGTTAGAAGGAACCAATCAAAGCGAACACCATTATCTTTCTTTTTTTCCATCACTTCCCTTTCTCTCCTCCTTTTGTGTCCTGAAATAATAGAGCTCGCATTGGCAAACAACATCAAGTATAATGGTGAGTTTGTTGGCGGCACAGATTTCTGAATCTGTCGAACTAGAAAACTGTGATTTGCACTGTATTGAAATATATATGACAGAGACTGCTTTGCCATTTCTGAAAGCCTTTACATCAAAAAGGTGCACTGCTGCGGGGACCCAATTACACGTGTTAATGTATTCGGCTCTGGAGACGCAACATATATGCATGGAGTTACGGCTCTCGTTCATTTAAGGCATTCTGCTTTTATCAAAGCTGTAGGAAGGAGTACATTAAAATTCATTGTAATCTTTCGTCTTGTGGGGAAACTAACTAAGATAAGTGGCTGTGGTGTTGATTAGCTGAACATGTGGATCTAGGCTGAAGAACCGCTCAAATGCGTTTTAGAAGCTGCCGTGCTTTACTGGCTGCTGTCTGTTGGCTAAAAGGATTACGACTACATTACTGCTTCTTACCCAAGATGATCAAGGATACACAAAAGCAGACAGGTTTATTTAACCGTCTGTTTTGCAATTTCTTCCTGTCATAGAATCCGAGGTGTGGATGTTCTTTGTGTTTTTTTTAACATGACCTCAAAATTGACCCGGTTCACTTTCATAAAGGTATAGTTCACCAAAAAATTTAAAGTCGTCATTTACTCACTCTCATGTCATTTTAAATGTGTGACTTTTTCTACTGTGGAATGTAAATGAAAGTCAGTGGGGTTCAAAGAAAGTCATATAGGTTGGAATGACATGAGTGCGAGTAAATTATAAGAGTTTTCCTTTTTGGATATTCTTGGTCTTATTGTGCATGTTTCTTCAGCAATAATGTGATTGCTTCTTAAACTCTTTTTTTTTTTTTTATGCTGGTGTCATCAAGAACATTTAAAAATTTCCCCCAAAAATGAAAAATCATCAATGCACAAACATGTCATTCCAAACTTGTGTGAATTATTTTTGTTTAACACAGTTTTTTTTTCATGCATTAAGATGAATGAGGAGTTTTTTTAAAGGGTTAGTTCACCCAGACAGTGAAAATTCAGTTTATTATCCTCATGAAACCTGAGAGATTTCAGTCTCTGTTATATCAGTTCCTGTCTGCTATAGCAAAACTTTGACGCGTTCATAAAAACATCAAAAGAAATCCATATGAAGTGGTGTAATTCATGGCTGAATTTTCACTTTTGGCTAAGCTATCCATTTTAAACTTCAAAACACAAAAATCACCAATTTCAAAGTCTTTTGAAGTCATGAAAGATTTGGGTGAGAAACTGACTGAAATTTGAAGTTTTAAAAAAAAAGTTTTTACTGATCATACCATCCTGTGAGCTGTTAACCTAAATGTGAGTTTAATTTAAGAACTGATTCAGTCTAATCTGATTCAGAACCGATTCAGTGTGAACGAATCATTCAGATTACTTTGTTAACTGGATCAAGTGATTTATTGAAAAAAGTTAAACTCGGAATGATTCTGCCCTAGCGAAAAACAAAAAACTAAAATGTATTTGAAATACATTTTATTTTGTGCTTAGTATACTACAAATACATTTACATATGTATGTGCTTAATAAAAAAAATACCCTGCAACTGTACTTTTGATGTACTAAACTGGTATAATTCTGCTAAATTGGAACAACTAATTTTGTGGTTAATGCTCTTTAATTGTGCGGAAGTAGTGCTGAAGTCCAACTAAAGATAACCTGAAGCATATTTGATTGTGCTAAAGTGGAACTATTGCAAGTATATTTTAGGTACACTTTAAATATCTTGCATTTAAAGATTGATACAATACAGAGATAATCCAATCCTTATTAAAAGTGATATTAAAACACATTTTAGGCATAATATTAATGTGCACTGTGCAATAAGGAAATACTTTTATATCAGTAAGTCTTAAGTGATATGTCAATAAATGTTAATGAAATTGAAGTATGCTTAGTATGAAATAAATGTATTTTAAATAAATGATGGCACAGTTGTTGTTTTTTTACTAGGGTGATGAATGCGTTGAGTTGACGGAAGATTTTCAGTGGGCGACAACTTAAATTTCAGTCTGTTCTCACACAAAGCTATTGTATGACTTCAGAAGACTTTGGAATGAGGCTTGCAAGTTGTATGGACCACTTTTATGATGGTTTTCGGTACTTATGTGTCTCTTTTGAAGTTTGAAAGCTTCAGACCCCATTCAGTGTAATTGCATAAATCAAAATCTTTGATAGGGTTTATATCTTAGAGTTAAATCTTTACAGCAGTTTGTGTGTTGTTAGGCCTTTGTTGCGAAAATAGATTCAATTTGCGCCTACAGAAGCTCTTTTTGCGGTAGAAGGATATTGGAACCAAATGTGACAATACACGGTGCTTGTAATACAAAAAGATCAAATCAAGAAAGGCTGACTACATGCTTGGCTCACCGCTCTTTGTAGCCGTAATTCTTCATTCATCTTTCAATCTGTACTTCTCTTGTGTCTTGCTTCTGTGCTTTCCCCTCCAATCGTTCTATCGCTATTGTCTGCACTTTGCGTTATCAAACGGCATATCAAACCTATTCTGGAGACTTCATTTTGGCTCAGGCATGCCACATGGCCTATGAATATCCTCACAAAGCCCCGAAGCTGCAGTCAGCGGGGAACCTGAGGCCAAGGGCCTGGAACACAATGCTGATGTGACCTTTCTGCAGCAGAGCCGCAGTTGCACCACTGTGCCTTCCTTCTGATAACCCCGAGTCCACCGACCGGACAGACATTGTTCTGCTAAAAAGCAGCTTCAAGACTTGAACTATAGAATCTCTCTTTTGTGTGTGTGGATTTCACGGAGTAACACTGCAGTCGACTCTTTTTTTCAACACACTCTAGGTGTGATAAAAGTACATTAGGAATGGCTTTCTTGCTTTGTTACCCCAAAAGCATCCGTGTGCTGTTTCCCATTTGGCAGCGGAACAAGATGGTTCACTTTGTCTGTCTCGTCTCCAAAAGCTCTTTCCTCTGTTTTATTCTATTAAAGCTGTTAGGAGGAGCGGCAAATACTGTTTGGACCGGCCATCACTCCATCCACAAAGGCAGGTTTGAAGTACCTCCATGGACTGACTTCAGAGACATCTATTTTTTCACAGTTGTCATCAGACATCATAAGGAGAGCAACCAAATTGTGGGTTTCTTTACCTACAACAAATAGGGGTTTGTTTGCTTTTTTGTTTTCAGAATAAGCTTATTGTGTTCCAGACCATTCGTACGGAAGAACTGGCTTCTCGTTTGAAAAAGCATCCAACTAGTACAGGGATATTTTGTTTTTGCTGTTCTTTCTTGCTTCACCCCTCCTTTCTACAACAGGCGGTAAGAAGTTTGTTCTTTGAGTACCAGATCGGCCTGTCAAGTGACTGATATGATGGATGCAGATGGGGGGAGCTGAAATCTAAAGGGGGAAAGGGGAAAGGGAAGTGGTGTGTGGCCAAGTATGGTGACCCATACTCAGAATTTGTGCTCTGCATTTAACCCATCCAAGTGTACACACAGTAGTGAACATACACCCGGAGCAGTGGGCAGCCAATGCTGCGGCGCCCGGGGAGCAGTTGGGGGTTCGGTGCCTTGCTCAAGGGTCTCACCTCAGTCGTGGTATTGAGGGTGGAGAGAGTGTTGGTTATTCACTCCCCACCTACAATCCCTGCCGGACCTGAGACTCGAACCCACGACCTTCAGGTTACAAGTCCAACTCTATCCATTAGGCCACGACTGCCCCTAAACTACCCCATTGTGTTTAACTATTGTGTTCCCATAATAAATCTTTATTCATTTACTTATTTAATATTTAAATATACTTATTTAATTAATAACTTTTTTAGATATTTATTTGGATTATTTTTTAAATATTATAGCACATATAACCAAAACATTTATTTTATTTTGCAACCTGTGCATGAACCGTAAAAGGTGTTTCTTTATTAATGGGTTCTTTTTTGTCATAATTTTGTTTTTCTAATCTAACGTATTTCACTTTTGTTACATGAAGGTCACATTAAAACCTTTTTAACACGCCTTTTTTTATTTTAGTTTATTTTTTAAAAGTGTCAGTGAAGAGCAGGCTTGGGAAAAATCAAAGTAAATCTCATTTGTGAATTTAATGAATTTTGTATATTTAGGATCAGTTTTTGGGAAAGTTACTTTTAGAAGTATTGCATTACAACAGTGTTGGCGGTAACGCATTACAAGTAACGCAAATTACATAATCAGATTACTTTTTTCATGTAACTAGAAAAGTAACGCATTACTTTTTAATTTAGAAGGAAATATCTGAGTTACTCTTACAAATAAGTAAAGCCAGTAACTTTGTTTTCCCATATATTGACTGACAAATCTCCTTTCCTCATGTTGAGAGAAATTGGGAGTAAGTGCAGAGGCATTGTATGTGCTGTGTGAACATGATGTTGGTGTAGTTCTAGACTAAATGTCAAAATGCATTTACTCATCTCACCTGCACAAAAACAGATTCAGTGTTCCTCAAAATTAATAAATACAAGTAAATGCGTTAAATAAGACAAATGTCATTTATGTATTTATATCCTATTTTATTGACCGATGTCTTTGCTACTGACCAATTCAACCATTCTAATAAGCAAAAATGACACATTTGTGTTTCATTTTTGTTATTGCTGAATAGCGTTGAACTTTCTTCTCCTGCATCAGATTCTTTATAGTTGGCTGAAGGTCTGGGAACTTTGGCTGCTTTGAATGGCCAAGGCCAGCCCAAGAGGCCATATGACTGATCGGTAAAGCAACCAATAACGTTTTGTTTTGTTCCGTGTCATGTTTAGGGGCATGGAAATGTCGCCACAATAAGTGTAAAACTGTCATATTTTAAAGATTCTATGACGCGAACTTTAAATTTTTCACATTCTTTTGAAAATCCAGCAATTAGTTGATCCTGATAAGCGCTTGTCGTCATAATTGTGAACATGAGAGCTTTCTTCTTTCGTGAGGGGGTTTGGTGCCACAGTATTTTTGTTTCCAGGTGGAAAGTTAAAGAACGCGACACACACGTCTCCTGGAAATCCTGCATAACCTAACCAATCCGATGACAACTTCGTAACTCCTGAAGTATTTCCAGTTAAGTGTGCCGTATGCATCAGACGTTCAGCCAACGGTCCGTGGCCATGATGTCTGAGGCTGAGACTATATTCTTATAAAGGGCTTTTACATTTGTAAAAGAAAAACTTTGTATATTAAAAACAAACAAGCAAGCCCTGCCCAGATTTAAAATGTAACGCAAAAGTAATGTAACGCATTACTTTCCATAAAAAGTAACTAAAAGGTAAGTACCGTAATTAGTTGCTTTTTAGGGAGTAACGCAATATTGTAATGCATTACTTTTAAAAGTAACTTTCCCCAACACTGCATTACGCCATAAAGTAACTAATGGCATTACTTTGTTACTTTTTTATGGAAAGTAATGCATAACGTTACTTTTGCGTTACTGGGCTGGGCTTGATTTATTTGTTTTTTAATAACAAATAACCCAAATTAACTTATCTGAAAAAGTAACTCCTATATTTCTTTGTAAATGTTTACTAGCTACTTGAAGAAAAAAAAAACAGATTTCATAGCCTTACTTGTAATGCGTTACCCCCGACACAGTTTAAGATACATAACATACATTAGCCTTAGCAAAATATACGAGCTGGTTATTTAATGCCAGGCATGTATAAAGTGTAATTTGCACCACAGAAAGCTTGTAAGCACAATACATCATTTGAGATGTGATGGAAATTACACAGTGGTGAAAATGGTCATGAAAAATAACAAAATGGCAGAATTCCCCTTTGATTCATATGTCCACTGTGAAATTATTGGTAATGAAAGTAAATGTGTAAAAAGTCTATTTCCAGAGAGTTTACTTTCTAAAAGTTCACAGGTCCATGTGTGCATATAGTTGAAGAAACACCTAAATGGGGATCTTTTGTTATTCAATAAAGAAGAAGGATTTGACTTATCTAAAAATAATTCATTTATATATACTCATATAGTCCTTGTGCCATACATCTTGTTTATTGAATGAATTGATATTGGATAAGTGCTGCAGGCTGAAAATGTAATATTGAGTTTCCTCTTGCACCTCATAGTTGTGTTGTAAACTCAGTGTATTTTTGGGAGATTTTGGAAGCGTGTTTTGTTCTGTTTAGATGGGGCTTTTTTTGGATGATGATGATGATGTTATTAGATCAAAGGGCATTTCTAGCTTTATGTCCGAGATGAAAAGGGCAGAGGTCATGCATATATTCGTTCTTCCTCACATTGTCCTGTCACAGCAGACATGATGTAGTGGCCAGGGAGCTTGGGGTCATGAAACCCGCCTGACCTTTGCAAAAGAAAGTAACTGACATTGTGCTTGTGTTTGAAAGATAAAGTGTGAGTCCGTGTTTCCGGCATCCACATGTTCTGATGCTCTGAAGAGTGCAATTTGTTTCAGTGTCAGCTTCAGTTGTATGAACAACCGTTAAGGCCTATTCACACCAAGCATGGAACAAATGTTTGTTGTGAACAAGATTTAGAACAGAAATAGTGGGCGTAAACCATTGGTAAAATATCTTTTATACCAAGGTCTAAAGGGGGTGGTGATGGCGCAGTGGATAAGACACATGCCTTTGGTGTGAGAGACCCGGGTTCGAATCCACTGTGAGACACCAATGTGTCCCTGAGCAAGACACTTAACCCCTAGTTGCTCCAGAGGCGTGCGACCTCTGACATATATAGCAATTGTAAGTCGCTTTGGATAAAAGCGTCAGCTAAATGAATAAATGTAAATGTAAAGGTTTTGGGTTAGTAAGATTTAAAAAACAAAACAAAAAAAACAAGTCTCTTATGCTCTCCAAGACTGCATTTATTTGCTCAAAAATACAGTAGCAGTAGTAATACTGTGAAACGTTATTACAATTTACAATAAGTGTTTACTATTTTAATATATTTTAAAATGTAATGTATTCCTGTGATGCAAATTTTTAGCACTATTACTCTAGTCTTCAGTGTCACATTATTCTTCAGAAATCATTCTGATTTACTGATTTGCTGTTCAAGAAACATTTCTTATTATCAATGTTGAAAACAGTTGTGCGGCTTAATATGATTAGCGTGATTAGCACCACCTATTTTTATGAGAGTTAATTTAGTTTTAATGTAGCCTGATGAATATTTGTTACGCTTTTGGTGTGAGTAGACCTTTTGTTGCCTATTTGTTTTGCATTTTAGTTTGACATTCGGTTTGAATAGGCCTTTAAAGTATTTTGTCCAGGTTGGCTCTTTTTCTGAGAAAAGAAATTACTTGCCTCAATGAAACTTCCTGCCTAATGAAAGGTGAAGTGAGAAAGAGGTAGATCAGCTCTTATCAGGCTCATTAAATGCCTTATTCAGGACGTGCTTTATGCCAGATGTGTTGTGGAGTACTTCCCCTCGCATATTTGATTACCCGTGTCTGTGTGATTTATCTGACGCTGAAATGAAAGAAGCAGACAGATCAGAGAGCAGCACAACATGAAGTTGAAGTTAAAATCAGCAGAACTTGCTCCTAGATTGAACTCGCTGTCGCTGCTGGCGATTTCTTTCCCTTTTTTCCTCTCATGTGCTCTGCTCATTGCGGAGTTCAGAGTCGAGCTCCCTCTCGGCCTTGTTTGTTTGTCTTGTTTGATCGTTCTTCTTCATCTGCTTCTCTTTTGTTTGCCATCATAGCGACAGCAGCTGTCTCTGTCTGCCCTTAATGGAAAGGGGAGTTTAGACAAGACCTCAGAGAGGAGAACGAGACACTGGCAGCAGCTCACATCAGCCCGACTGTTTCTGTAGGTTACATAACTTTCTTTGGTGGACATCCAATTTGCTATTTAGGTTTATAAAGGTACACAATGCCCCAACAAACACCAATTGCATTCACATTTGGGTTTTCTTGGATCGGTTTGTTAAACTTGAAACTACATTCATTCTGTAATCAAATGGGTTATATTATACTTTTTTTAATTATGCTTTAATTTAAATATTTTATTGTGAATTTTATTACATATATTTTTATATAGATGGATATTTGTATTATATAATTTTTTATATTTGAAGTGTGTGTGTGTGCATATATACAGTGCCCTCCAAAAGTATTGGAACAGTAAAGACTAAATGTATCTGTTGGCTGTGGAGTCAAGATATTTACAAATATGATTAAAAGATGAATATGAGACAAAACTACAGAATGTCACATTTTATTATTGGGTGATTGAACACAGATGTTTTACCAGCTAAGAAGTTCAGCACTTTTAGAGTTTCATCCCTCTATCTGATGTGAGCATAAGTATTGGGACAGTTGCCTCACAGGTCTTTCTAAGTGATCAGCTGTGTCCTGTTGCATTAATTCTTCAGATATTAAAAGCAGGGAATGTGTCGTATCAGTTATATGATACGACACTTTCGATGATGACACACACAAACCAGGATGAAGATGAGGGAGCTGACTTTGAGAGAAAAGCAAGCAATGTGGATGCTAAAAGAAAAGAGGAAGTCAATTAGAGCTATAGCAAAAACAAAGGGCATGGAGAAATCAAGAGTTTGGAAACCACCAGTGACACCAGCAACGACCTGATCGGCTGAGAAAACAACAGTAGTTGATGACAGACAAATCATAAAAGCTGTGAAAATGAACCCTAAAAGATGTCTGTAAAATCACCAACAACTTCCAGAAAGCTGGGGTGATGCTCTGACAATTTACTGTCCTCAGGAGACTGACACAGAATTACAGATGCTACACAGTAGGGCTGTGCGATTAATCGAATCGCAATCGCGATTTGAGACATTGTGATTTGCAAAACAGTACTTACCAACTAACCAATAGAGTGAGCGCACCTCTGTTCTCCCCAATCAGCACTGCTCTAGCCAACTGTGTAAATGCCCACCATTTTAAAAAGGGTCAGATCGAAAGTTAGGAAAATTAAAACTAAAGAAAAACGTATTTAACTTCAGCTTCGAAATGACAGACAACGAACAAAAATGGTCATTTGCAAGAGCTGCGTCACAACGCATATCAAGAGCTCCCTTATCGGTTCTGCTTTCAGTACTGGAGAATAAAAGATAAATTTTTAGATGTTTTTATTAGTTGGCTACATGAATGTTATCTTACACATTTTATCTCCCCAGCAGATTAATTTGAAATAAGTTTATAATGCATGTTCGCTAATTCAGAAGACCGCGCACACAGCCCGTGTCTCTGAATGCTTCTCATACTCTCTCCGCTCTGCGTGTCGCCGACATCTCACCGTCGTCTCAGCCGTTTACACGCAGCCTGTCTCGTATTGCTCTTTTATACTTTTATACTCACTGTTTCGCGCCCGGTTCTGCTCCGCAAGTCTCTCACGAGTGCATCTGTCAATATGGACGATGCCTGACACACACGCGCAACCTGTCAACTCGCGCCTGGCTCCGCGTTTAAAACGAATGTAAATTAAGTCTAACTGCTTGCCAATTTCACTTGGATGAAATGAAACATTCAGCACATTTCCCACTTGTTCTTAAAATCCCAAATACTTAAAAAATTAATAAATCAGCCCGTGTAACATACTAATACTTTAATAATTGACTAAAGAAATAGTTTTATTTATAAAAAATAAACAAATGTTTCCTGTGAAATTCAGTAATTCTGTAAAAGTAGTAATATCATTATAATCTTCCCTGCAGAAAAAACAAAACAAACAAACAAAAAACAGTAGAACCCCTCCCAAAACACAATAGAAAATGTAATGGATTTAAGGGTTATAATGGGAATTGTATTGATTTTAATGTAAACTATAATGGTGTCTACTGGTATTTGATGCATTCTATTGGTGGGATGTAATCTAGCAGATGGCAACCAATAGAACAACAGTAATTCCTATTGGAATAATGCCCAAAACAAAAAGGAATTTTGTAATGGTTTTTATGAAAACTGTAAGAATTTCTGTGATGGTTTCTATTGTTTTTTTTGTTTTTTTTTTCAGCAGGGTTACGATACTCATACTGTGCTGCATATTATTGACAATATTGAGCTGAAGCTTGACTTTGCAAATTTAAAATCGCAAATCAAATCGCAATCGCAGTATTGGTCAAAAATATCGCAATTAGATATTTTCCCCAAATCGCACAGCCCTACTACACAGCAAGATGCAAACCTCTGACCAGCACCAAAAACAGAAAGGCAAGATTAGAGTTCGCAAAAATGCACAAAGGTGAGCCAGAAGAGTTTTGGAACTGTGTTTATGGACAAAGATGAACCTTTATCTAAGTGATGGGAAAGCAAAAATGTGGAGAAAAATGGGAACTGCAAATGATCCCAAGCATACAGCCTCATCTGTAAAGCATGGTGGAGGTGGTGTCATGGCATGGGCATGCATGGCTGCCTCTGGAACAGGCCCTCTCAACTTTACTGATGACGTAATATATGATGACAGTAGCATAATAAATTTGGAAGGTTACAAAACCATCTTGCCTACCAATATTCAAGAAAATGCCACCAGATTCATTGGGAAGTGCTTCATATTGCATCAGGACAATGATCCAAAACACCCTGCCAGTTCAGTCAAGGAATGTATAAGGGCAAAGAAATGGAAAGTCTTAGATTGCCCAAGTCAATCTCCAGATTTAAATCTGATTGAACATGAATTTCACCAGCTGAAGAGGAGAGTAAAGGCAGAAACTCCCCAAAACAAGCAACAATTGGAATTGGCTGCATTAAAGGCTGGGAAAAGCATTTCAAAGGATGAAACCAAGAGTCTGGTGATGTCTATGGGTCACAGACTCACTGCTGTGATTGTGTGCAAGGGATCTGCAACTAAATAGCTTTTAATCTTTAATATATGCCTTATGTTCAACTGTCCCAATACTTATGCTCACATCAATGAGAGGAATGAACTCTAAAAGTGCTGTTCTTTTTATTTGGTAAAACATGTTTGTGTTGAAACGGCTAATAATAAAATGTGACATTCTGTAGTTTTGTCTCATATTCATATTTTAATCATATTTGCAAATGTCTTGACTCCACAGCCAACAGAGCAATTTTGGCGTTACTGTTCCAATATTATGGAGGGCACTGTATGTCAATATATCTTAATATTATATTATAAAATGTTATATTAAATTGTAGTATATTTATTATAAATATTATTAATTCATATACATATACACACAGTCATGGCCAAAAATATCAGCACCCTTGGTAAATATGATCAAAGAAGGCTGTGGAAATTAATCTGCATTGTTAATCCTTTTGATCTTTTATTTTAAAAATTCACAAAAATCTAACCGTTCATTGAGAATAAGAATTTAAAATGGGGGGGAAATATCATTATGAAATAAATGTTTTTCTCTAATACACATTGGCCACAACAGCACCCTTTTATTCAATACTTTTTGAAACCTCCATTTGCCAGTTTAACAGCTCTAAATTTTCTCCTATAATGCCTGATGAGGTTAGAGAACACCTGACAAGAGATCAGAGACCATTCCTTCATCCAGAATCACTCCAGATCCTTTAGATTCCCAGCTCCATAACGGTGGTGGTTCTCTTCAGTTCACCTCACTCATTTTCTACAGGGTTCAGGTCAGAGGACTGGAATGGCCATAGCAGAAGCTTGGTTTTGTGCTCAGTGACCCATTTTTGTGTTGTTTTTGAGGTTTGTGTTTGGATTATTGTCCGGTTGGAAGATCCAAACATGACTCATAAGATTTCTAACAAAGTCAGTCACTTGTTTATATGTAATAGAATCCATGATGCCATGTGTCTAAACAAGATGTCCAGGACCTCCAGCAGAAATTTAGGCCCACATCAAAAATACAGCAGAATATTTCATTGTACACATGGGGTACTTTTTACTTTTTAAGGTTTTCTGACCCAGAGACTGCAATTCTCCAACTGTGGTCCTTGGAGAGCCACTCAAACTCTCCTCCTCACCATGCATTAGGATGATATAGACACAACGTCCTCTTCCAGGCAGTTTCGTAACATTTTATGTTGATTGGAAACTCTTCATTATTGCACTGATGGTAGAAATGGGAATTTTCACTACTCTAGCTGGGGATGGCTCGATTACCATAATTTTGGCTTCGGTACGATACCAGAATGTAATATCTCGGTATTGATACTAAATCCATACCATAGGTTACAAATAACCAGCCTCAAAAGATAAGTGAATTTAAAACAATTTATTATTATTAATAATAATAATAAAAACAGATTCTTATCTTAATACCTTTTGTATCAAACGAACAAAAAACCTACAGGGAACAGGTTACATTTTTGATGTTGGAGAAAAAAAAAATAGGCTAACTGAAGTAATACAATGAAAATATATTCAAATCTTCTCATCTTTTCAGTGCAAACACACAGTGTCTGCACTGAAAAGTAAAAAATGTCTTTTGTGCAAACTCAAAATGTCTCAATGTAACAAAAAAACCTACCGGGAACATAGGCTACATTTTGACTGAGGCTGAAGAAAAAAAATACAACTGAAGTTGCGCAATTAATGCAACAAATGTTACTTTATTAAAAGTATTATTCTAACAATCAAAGTAATATTCAAAATCACGTTATTATTTCTCTCGCTCTCAGGTTGGTTTCAGATTTCAGACTCTGCCAAAGAAAAAGCATTAAATATAAATCTCATTCTCTTGGCTGCTTCATTGGCAGCCCGTCAGAAACATTCCCTTCATATCATTGATACTAAAATTAATATAGCAAAACTCTTACTCAACTCAAGTCCAGTTAATATTCGATTGTATGAAGTGCAAGTGCATATATTACGTGACCAAAATTTCACTGGTTCTAGCGTGTCACGCATGCACGTTTGAGCTTACTGTATCACATCTGTATGTGCGTTGATCAGTTGTAAATAAAAGTTAAAATTAAATCAGAATTTATGAAAGATGCACTCACCTGTCGATCTCTTAATTCTCTGAAAATATCAGGGTGAGCAAGCGACAAATGCTTAAAAAGATTTGATGTGTCCCTGTGGCAACACATGATTTATAGCAACGCTTGCATACAGGTGCAATAAGGTCAGTTTCTTCACCTTTGTCATCTGTTTTGTATCCAAAGTAATGCCATATTTCACTTCTTCTGTTCACTTCATTTATTAATTTCGGGTGTGTTGATGGTTTAATCTGTTTGATCCATCGTGTTGTTCTGTTGTCACATTTACCGGTTGCGCAGCAATTTGGGGTGCATTTCACAACTGCAGCGTATGAAATACCGAATGGAGCAAAATTATGATATCGTACCGTTTGAAATATGATATACCGGTACTTTTCCAGTACCAGTATACCGCACATCCCTAGCTCTAGCTCTTTTCTTAAAGCCACTTCACTAATTTGTGAAGCTTAGTTATCTTTTGCTGCACATCAGAAATATATTCTTTGGTTTTTAAAATCATTTTATTGTAGTTTTTTTTTCCTTACATTTTTGACATATTACAGAGTCTTCCTTTATGGCATCATATTGCTGTTTTTTGTTTCGCACAAATAAAATAAGTCTTACTCTGTAACTCTTGACTCATTTACACTCAAACATTCTTTCTTTCTTGCCACCATTCATCCTTCATGCATTGTGAGGAATATTCACAGCTGTGATATTGATCTATCAGCTGTCTTATTTGTGTTATTAGTTTCTTAGCTCTCAACCTTTTTTATGACACCCACACCGCCATCAACCACAGGTCAATACAGCACACTGGCACAGTCGGTGCGGCCGGTGTTCCACAGGTCTCAGTGTTGGGCCTAATGTAATTATCTCTATATCCCAAACTCTTAGTTCAGCCTCCCCTCCACCACTAGATAGTTCCCTATTTTGATCCAGGAGGTCCTCAGGAGGGTTATTAGAATTTGATTCTCTGCACAAACAATGGTTTTGACTGCTTTCGACCACAGGGAAAGACAGTTCAATCGATAAGGGATTGAAACGTATACAAGCCTGCTGAGCTGACAGTGGCCTTGTGGAAGCTGTGGAAGGCGACCGCTGTGCAGCTTCTTTGAGAAACTCAGTTATGTAGGTTGTGTTACTTATAGAGAGTGTGCTTTAGTGAATTAAAAGTATCTCTCTTCCTTTATGTAGCCTGTATTTAAGGGTTTTTATGTCCGGGGGGGGATTCAACTGACCCCCCCCCCCCCCCCCCCCCCCCCAACACACACACACACACACACACAAACATTTTCTTTTTGTTACATGAAGGTCACATTAAAACATCTTGGAAATGTTTCACCATGCCTTTTTCCTCCTACGATTCATGTGCTTTAATGTGTATATTTTATTATTTTATCCTAAAATATTGCTACATTTAAAATTATACTTGTATACATATAAAATTAATATATAATAATTATACATATATATTGTATTAATATACTTCAATATATTTTTATTACTTAGTAATTTTATACTTTGTAATTATACTTAATATACTTATTATAATATACTTTGTTATAGAGAGAGACACACACACTCACATATGTAATATATAATATAAAATATTTAAAATGTATATATAAATTAGTGTTGGGCAATATGCTCAATTTTCATATCGCCCTATCATGAGCCTGTGAGATCGTAGATACACGATATTACTGTGCTAATTTATTTAATTATTTACTTAGTTTCATTGCCGGAAAGTGAACCAATTCCAGCGTAAAGCTAAAACCAGCCTGATGTTTTTAAAATGACGGAATTTGTATTGAACATGATAACAATTTAATAGAAACATAGTAAGTTACTAATTATAATGCTAATGTTTCCTCAGTTATTCTAAAAGCAGCTACAGAAAATGAGCAAAGCACATTTACATTACAAAAGATCATCATCACAAGCTCAGTCTAGCGTGTTTTATGTACTTTAAAAACACTCCCGTTATGATCAGTGTCTCTACACTGTATGGTGAATAAATCTCTTATTGTTTATGATGAGAATTTGCGAGTTAGAATTCAGTCATTGCACGCTGAACAACGAAACTCCGCTGTTTGAGCTATGACTCATCTGAGCGCCTCTGATTGGCCATTGCATTCATTGTGCTTGTGTGATGTTATAACGCACAACACTGTAAAAATGCAGAAAAAGTAAAATACAATGTAACAAATAAGCCCTAATATTTATTAGATAGTATTACTAGCCTAATAATAATAATAATCGTCTTGCTATCGTCAAAGGTATCAGCCACAGGCGATATCTCTGACTATCATCGATACCTGATACTATAGAGTAAAATAATCATGAACCAAATTAAGGTAAATATAAGTTGCGAATGGAATATTTTTTTTATTTTGCTTAAATTTTATTGAAACTATTATTTTTTTAATTATGCAAAAATACGAAAATATTTAACTGCTGATTTAGGATACAAAAATGATTAACTATGACATTAAAACTTTAGCAAGGTGCCATTTTATTTAAAAAAAATATTTGAAATGTTTATATGCTGAAAAAATGTCAGCATTCTCCTGTAATCCTGTGTGTCTAGTGTTGGACTTGGTGAGACTTTGGTGGAAGTGAGTTTATTTTCTAAAAGTCCACAGGGACAAAAGTGTACATAGTTGAAGAAACACCCATTGACGTGTGGAGGCTACATTTTTTTTTCATGATCTCTTCTTTTACTTAAACCCTTAACCCGCCCAGAAAGCCAATTTTACATTTGTTTGAATTTCTTTGAGGACCATGCACAGTAATTGGTATCAATGCCGCAGATTTCTTGACCCAGGCTGATTTGTACCTCTGGGTTGAAAAACATAAATCCTCTGAGGTTAAACTGGCCCTTGGTGTTGCTGACTGGTTGGGTTAATTAACTTCCACCCTCTTTGATTGCAGCATCTTTGCTTTGTCTACATGTATGCCAAGGAGCCTCAGAGGTCAAGGCCAGGAATCAGAAATAATAGTTATGTGAGTTGCTTTGAATCTGAGTGATGTCATTGCAACGTCCTCCCTTTCGCCTGATTCTCTTTGTTTCTCTCTTCATCTCCCTCCTCTTCTCATGCCCTGTCCTCCCTCCATCTCGTCCTGCCCTTCTCTCTGGCACACACCCGCTGTAATGTATGGAGCACCTCCGAATGACTGGAATTAAGGGCCCTGACCTTTAGTGGGTGATGATTACCCATGCAATGTAGTCCACCCCCTCGTTTGTGTGGGCCCCAGTCCCACAGGCAGTGATGGCAGTGACTACTGATTTTTTTTTAAATGTAAACTCTAAAAAATATATTGTTTTTGGCCAAGTTTTGTTTCAGCCATGTGGGAGCATCACCTTGTGGTTTTGCTTTTGCTTTTAAATAAACTATGGAGGCTACATTTTGGTTTTAGCCTTAAGGTATATGGATATTAACATTTTCCATTGTGTTCCATTTTATTCTAAAATGTGATTGTATATATATCTATATCTCGGTGCATGTCCCTTTAAATGCTAATGAGCTCTGCTCACCCCACCCCTCTCTTCCGTGGGGTGATGAGCTGTTCTCATGAGACTAACTTTAGCCGTACTCATCATTTAACTGGCTAACTAGTGCATTATTAGGAAAGGTGATTTGCAAAGATTCATAAAAATACCTTATACTCGCTTCTTCTGTAGGTGAAGCTGGATTACGAATAGGGCTGAGCGATTAATTACATTTGCGATATCGCGATATGAAAAAATACGATTGCACACTGTCACGTGACACACGAGAGTAAAGAGGTGTGTTCGACTTGAAGATCGATCTGTGTATGACATCAAAGTACAGTGAGAGAAAGCATAAGGAGACGCCCGCTCTCTTATAGCTCTCGCAGTGCTTGATGACACACAGCGATCGGTCTAGCTGTGCTGGTTCAAGTCGAACACATCTAAGCAGTCTTCAGAGGAAGCATCAAGTTGGCACGCTAAGTCCCGCAGTTTGCGGTCTTGCATATCATTCAGAATTAACACATACATGTAAATGATATCTTTTATTGTATTTTCCTGTCAAAATAACGAAGTTCATTTTGGAATTCTTCAGCTTTTCAGAACTGCCGGGTTTTCCGTTAGTGGGAGGGATTAATGTGCAAACGGCAAACAAACAATATCTTAAGCACCACCACCAGACCTAAGTTCAGTCAACATGACACATGCATTCATACATGGTTATTCTAATTACTAAAGTTCTATCATCATTTAATGCTAAATTATCATATCATCATATAATGTTTGACTGACTGATGCTAAGATATTTTAAAAAAACTGCCATTTTCCAAACATAAGCTTTATATACAGGTCCTTATATTTTGTATTTTTTTGTGTGTTTTTTTACTTCAATCTTTTATTTTTAATATTAATTTTGTTTTTCATTTTTATATTAGTTTTTTAGCTTTAACCTCTTATTTTATATGTGAAGAGTTTATTTGCAAAAACAGATAACTCAGTTTTTTTTTATTTTCAAAAATCTTGTTTTTTATTATGTTATGTTTTATTGTGTTAGTTTGCTGTATTTTTTTTTATTTTTTTTTATTTAATGAAAATAACCCAACTGCAGTTTGATTGAGATTAATTAGAATGCACAATGAAAAAACATGATTTTTGAGAATAGTTAAAAACGGAGTTATCTGTTTTTGCAAATGAACTCTTCATATATATTTATTTTTTAGTCCTCTCTCTCTCTCTCTCTCTCTCTCTCTATCTCTCTCTCTCTCTCTCTCTCTCTCTCATATTTTTAAATGGTCTTTTTTAGTTTTATTATTATTATTATTGTTTTATTAGTTTTATTTTGTTAAACTTTTTTAAATTTTGTATTTATTTTTGTTTTTTATTAAGTTAGTTAAACCTTTTGTATGTACATGTGTATATATAAATAATAATAATAATAATAAAAAAGTATGTGTGTGTATGTGTGTATATATATATATATACATACATACATACATACATACATACATACATACATACATACATATATATATATATATATATATATATATATATATATATATATATATATATATATATATATATATATATATATATATATATATACAGGTCCTTTTCAAAAAATTAGCATATTGTGATAAAGTTCATTATTTTCTGTAATGTACTGATAAACATTAGACTTTCATATATTTTAGATTCATTACAACACAACTGAAGTAGTTCAAGCCTTTTATTGTTTTAATATTGATGATTTTGGCATACAGCTCATGAAAACCCAAAATTCCTATCTCAAAAAATTAGCATATTTCATCCGACCAATAAAAGAAAAGTGTTTTTAATATAAAAAAAGTCAACCTTCAAATAATTATGTTCAGTTATGCACTCAATACTTGGTCGGGAATCCTTTTGCAGAAATGACTGCTTCAATGCAGCGTGGCATGGAGGCAATCAGCCTGTGGCACTGCTGAGGTGTTATGGAGGCCCAGGATGCTTCGATAGCGGCCTTAAGCTCATCCACAGTGTTGGGTCTTGCGTCTCTCAACTTTCTCTTCACAATATCCCACGGATTCTCTATGGGGTTCAGGTCAGGAGAGTTGGCAGGCCAATTGAGCACAGTAATACCATGGTCAGTAAACCATTTACCAGTGGTTTTGGCACTGTGAGCAGGTGCCAGGTCGTGCTGAAAAATGAAATCTTCATCTCCATAAAGCTTTTCAGCAGATGGAAGCATGAAGTGCTCCAAAATCTCCTGATAGCTAGCTGCATTGACCCTGCCCTTGATAAAACACAGTGGACCAACACCAGCATCACTGACTGTGGGTACTTGACACTGGACTTCAGGCATTTTGGCATTTCCCTCTCCCCAGTCTTCCTCCAGACTCTGGCACCTTGATTTCCGAATGACATGCAAAATTTGCTTTCATCCGAAAAAAGTACTTTGGACCACTGAGCAACAGTCCAGTGCTGCTTCTCTGTAGCCCAGGTCAGGCGCTTCTGCCGCTGTTTCTGGTTCAAAAGTGGCTTGACCTGGGGAATGCGGCACCTGTAGCCCATTTCCTGCACACGCCTGTACACGGTGGCTCTGGATGTTTCTACTCCAGACTCAGTCCACTGCTTCCGCAGGTCCCCCAAGGTCTGGAATCGGTCCTTCTCCACAATCTTCCTCAGGGTCCGGTCACCTCTTCTCGTTGTGCTGCGTTTTCTGCCACACTTTTTCCTTCCCACAGACTTCCCACTGAGGTGCCTTGATACAGCACTCTGGGAACAGCCTATTCGTTCAGAAATTTCTTTCTGTGTCTTACCCTCTTGCTTGAGGGTGTCAATGATGGCCTTCTGGACAGCAGTCAGGTCGGCAGTCTTACCCATGATTGCGGTTTTGAGTAATGAACCAGGCTGGGAGTTTTTAAAAGCCTCAGGAATCTTTTGCAGGTGTTTAGAGTTAATTAGTTGATTCAGATGATTAGGTTAATAGCTCGTTTAGAGAACCTTTTCATGATATGCTAATTTTTTGAGATAGGAATTTTGGGTTTTCATGAGCTGTATGCCAAAATCATCAATATTAAAACAATAAAAGGCTTGAACTACTTCAGTTGTGTATATTGTACTTCAGTTGTGTATATCATTTCAAAATATATGAAAGTCTAATGTTTATCAGTACATTACAGAAAATAATGAACTTTATCACAATATGCTAATTTTTTGAGAAGGACCTGTATAAACTAAAAAAAAATTACTAGCCAATGGAGATTCTATTGCCAAGTAGAGGGTTGATAATATTTACAATAATCAATTGAATTTGATGGGTGTCTCTCACATTGTCCCACAGAAACATTAAAATAGTGTAGATTAGTGTACAATGTTTTATAATAATAATTTATTCTATTTAGTGACCGTTTCATTAATTTAACATATTTAAAATTGGGGGCATAAAAGTTATTTGACACATTTGAACATTTAAAAAAAAAAAAAAGTAACAGTTACTTTCCCAGATAATTAGTTTCTTTTATAAGGATGTAACTCAGTTACTGTTTGTGAGAAGTAACTAGTAATATAACTAATGACTTTTTTAAAGTAACGTGCCCAACACCGCATATTATACAATGATTTATTACTTGTCTTTGTTGAATAATACAGAATATAAAAAGCTTTAAAAAATAATTGCATATTAAATCGCAATCGCAATATTGGGTAAAAAAAAAAAAAAAAAAAAAAAAAAATCACAATTCCCTAATCGCGAATGATTCGTGCGAACATAAACACATTTAGGTAGATCGGGGGGTGCATTCCCTTCACAAACAAAGGTAATCCACTGTGTCTTCAGTGGCTCAGATGTCGGGAGTAGATGACGACTGCTATGTTCATAATTACATCCAACAACAAAACACCTGAATTGCTTGGGAGTCATTTTTGTCTACACCTGCTCCGACCGTGGAACAATGGCAGACTGTCTACAGCTCACTCAGGGCGGGTTTGTGATAAGACACATTTTAGTTCAAACATATAAAAGTGAATTTTGCACAACCCCTTTAATAATCAGGTGTATATTATATTTCTGTCATGTCTGCATCAAAATAATACTTTTTTTTATTTATATAGGACTTTAGTCATTACAATTAATGAATTGATTTTTTTCTAAACGTGTGTAAAAATTACAGTGAATTGTTATAAAATTATGCAAAGTATTAATTGTATTATTGTAATGTACATTTGACTAAAATTTCTTTGTCTTTCCCTTTTTTGTCACTCTCACCCTTTCGGAACAGAATCTGTTGGTGAATCTCGGATAGAGAGCCGCTCATCTGTGTGTTGGGTTTCATGGGCCGCTTAATCTTTAGCCTCTCCATCCAATTACATCTGATCCCGGGACTCCGAGTCGCACTCCAGTGTACTGAACAAGCTGCATATTACAGGCCACTATGAGTATTTCATTATCTGTAACAGAGCTGAGAATGGATCATAGACATTCAAGGCTTGTTTTTTATAAGAGTACACTCAGGAAATCCTGATACTTTTATTTGTCGGGATTTTATTTATGCATTGTATTTTGGCAAAAGCATATCTGCATAAATGGATAACTGCTCAAAGCTGGTCCTGCCTTTGTCTTTTATTTTCCTTTTTCAAATACTTGAGATCCATTTTGACAGTGTCTGAAACTAAATCAGTCTGTTAGTAAATTAAATTCTGCTTTGTTATACATTGCCTGTCTGACGTTGCCAGTTAAAGGCATAGTTCAGCAAAAAAATATCTTATTCATCCTTGTTGTTCCAAACCCTTGTACTGTTTTTTTTTTTTAATGATTATTATGGAAAACAGAAGGAGAATTAAGAGTAACTTTTAAGAGCAGTTAAGAGCAGTTCTTGTCTTAACAACAACAGTTGTAAAGCTTTTAAAAAGTAAAAAACAAACAAAAAACAACACTGATAATAATGCTACTAATATCATTAATTATTTTTATTATTAATAATGTTGCTGTTATATTTTTAATCTAGGAAATAGGAACAGTTACGCAAAGACAGGAAAAAAAACAGGAAACAACTGGGGAGTCAATAGTCAGCAGTAAGTCAATAAAATATATTATTATTATTTATAATATGATTAATGTAATACTATAAACAATATAATAAGAATTACTACAAAATGTAATTATAATATTTTAAATACTGTTTAATGTTATAGTTTATTTAAACTATTCAACTATTGTACATTATTATAATTCATTATATTATAACATTGATAATAATAATTATTATTATTATTATTATTGTTGCAATTTTAATCACAGAAAAAGGGACAGTTACACAAAGATGGGAAAACCTTGAAACAACCGGGGACAGCAGCATAGTCAATAAAAAAAAATAATAATAATTGATGATGATGATGATAATAACGTTATTAATATTATTTATATTGTGATAAATATTTATTGTATGATTAATGTAATATAAACTGTTACTACAATTTCATGTTATAGTTGATGTTGAAATCATTAAATATGGGGACAGCACCATAGTCAATAAAATATAATAATTATAATTGGTGTTTGTAATATGATTAATATTATATGATTAATGTAATAGTAACAGAATTATTAATCATAATTTACTATATATATATATATATATATATATATATATATAAAAATCATAATTATAATATTTTAAATGCTGTTTAATGTTATAAGATATTAAAACTATTATATTATAAAAATAATTAAATCTTCATTTATGGATGAACTATGCCTTTAATCAAATCAAATATTATTTGAAGTTGACAATGTTGTGGTGTGATTGAATGTAACCTATTTTTGAAATGGGATGAAATTATTCTCAGCAAGAAGAGATGAAGACGTGATTGATCCGCGAGTGGTGACACGGTTTCGGTGTCATACACACAACCACACACACACACACACACTAGCTCAATTTGTTGCTTTTGACATGGTCGGGTCTCCCATGCGAGCTCAGGCAATTATGGTGAGATGGCATCACACACACAACCCTCAATTATCCAGCTGACACACACTGCATCTCCACACTCGCTTCAGATGCGCACACACACTCCATGTCAGAATACACACAACTCTCTGTCAAGACTAATAAGGTTCTCAATCCATGCTAGCAGGATTGACTCGGGAATTACCTTGTTAAGAATACAGCCGAGCCGAGGCGGGTTGCCTTGGTTGGTGGGCAAACAATGGATACCGTGTTTGGTGGCAACTCATGTTTAAATCTGTGCAGTAGTCTAAAAAGTCAACCTGAAATCCAAACTCATCTTTTCCTAACCGTTGGAGGAGGGTGTTGGACTTATTTTTGCTTTAATTATTTACTTATTTTTGGCCCCCCCCAAAAAAATCACCACTAGATGGCAGGCCAGAACATAGTCAAAGGATAATTTAAGATATTAATTGATGAAAAATGCAACCAGAATTGCCTGTGACTGACTGTTACAGTGTATTTTGTAACTGGTAGTGAGCTGTTACTCTGTGTAAAATCCTGCAGCAGTCATTAACAAAAAGCCACATTTGTGTGGCGGTGTCCGATCAGAGTATGTGAGCGGAGCGGAGCGTCAACAATTTCCCCTCCGCGCTCCGAACATTTAATAATCACTCCGCGCTCACTGATATCAGAAACACCGCTCCGCGTCGAAGTATTTCAGTATGTTTGAAATCACAGTTTTATGGAAACCCGTTTCCGCCACTGAATAAAAAATAAAAAAAAGGTTATTGCGACTTTTTATCTTTATATGTGACTTTTTTTCACAGAATTGTGAGATATAAACTCGCAATTGCGAGTTATAAAGTCAGAATTGCGAGTTAAAGTCCAGTTTTGAGGGGGGAGGGAGGGGGAAGACTGATATATTCTCAGAATTGCGAGTTTATATCTCAGAATTATGACTTTTTAACTTTTTTTAAGTTTCTATCACGCAATTCTGAGAAAAAAAGTCAGCTGAAAATATTCAGAAAGAGCAAATAAACTCCTTGAGAAATATAGCGTCCCGCTCATGTCCACTGCAGTCATCACAGCCTTCACATTCTTTCTGATTTGAGTGATCCTTTTCTATCTAGCTAGCTAAATATGTTTAACATGTGAATTCTTGCTAAATTTGCAGTTATATTACGGGTCGTTGGCATGAATTGTACTCGTGATGGAGCGAGTGAAAACCACGACACTCCGACTTTTAAAAAATCTGCTCCTCGCTCCATTCAAAATCACACCGCTCCGCTCACATACTCTGATTGTGAGTAACTGTTGCTGTCATGACAGATCTATTTCAGAACCAGCCGCTATCAAAATAATCTGGCTGCGGGCGCGGGCCAGATATTATTGCTAGTGGGCCAGTTTTGGCCAGCGGGCCGCCTGTTGCCGACCACTGCTGTGTTGCTTTAGAAAAATAAACCGCATGTAATAAGACGGGGTGCTAAAGTATGCGAATGTGCGAAAACCTCTACTACAGGCTCTTCAGACAGCGGTCACACAGAAGTGCCCTGCGCTGTGCGCTGAGGACAAGATGGCAGGTGATAACAGGAGCGAGGGAAAGGCCAAAGGTTAACATAAGTCCTCTATCATACAGCAATGAGGTCTGACATCTCAGCCATACACCGCTCACATTAGAGCAGCTGCGCTTATCTCTGTGCACCTCTAACACAGGCTTTCTAATCTCTGATGCACTGATCAGCGCAAACAAACTATTGAAAGAAAACATGGTATTTTGTGTATGTCGATTTGCAAGAACTGGTTGTAACTAGACCATTCAGTATAGAATGTACCTCTAAAAAAATGTTGCATAATCTGTTTTGATTTATTTTTATTTTTTTTGCTCTCTCTCTTTAAAAAAAACCCCAAAAAAAACATTTTGACATTTAAAATTAAAGCTTTTTTTTGCTATAAATAAATAATTAAAAATAAAAGAACTGAAAGCTTCAAAGAAATCGATGAATTAGCAATAAGTTAATAATATATAAATAATATCTAATTTATTTGTATTTTTGGGTTGCAATTTTTTTATATTAAAATGTTTTGAAATTGATTTGTCTTTTAAACTTTATTCAAATTGTTAATATCTTTTTTGCACATCAATGAAAATAATTATTTCGATTTTTATTTTATTTTTGGTATTAGGGGATATTGTACTTTTATTGAGCATCACTAATAATAATTGTTTTTATGTGTTTGTATTCTTTTTGAACTTCACTGATAATTAGTTTTTTTAAATGTTATTTTTGCCTTTAGTGGATATTGTATTCTTTTTTTAACATCATTGATCATTTTTTTTAACATTTTATTTTTGCTGGTAGAAAATATTGTATTCTTTTTGCACATGAATGATACTTAAAATGACTTTATCCGCTTTTTTAATTATTTATTATATTTTTGCTTGTGGTAAGTATTTCTTCTGTGCATTTTATTTTTTTTGGCTTATAGGGGTTACGGAAGTCTATTTAAGCTACTACTGTAATGACTTTTGTTTTTAGGTGATATTGTGTTCTTTTCGAGTCAATAATAATGGTAATTATTTTAGTTTATTTTGCCTTTTCTTTTTATAATTTTCTTTTATTTTCTTTGTAGTGGATATTGTGTTCTTTTTGAGCATCAATAATAATAATCGTAATTATTTTTGAAAGGAAAAATTCAGTGTTCTTTTTAATGTTATTATTCATTCAACTTTCAAGCCATTTTTATCGATTCAAGGTAAGTATATTCATACCATCTCTATGCATTAAATACATTTGTGAGAAAAATAACACTTTGAAAATGGTCTTTGAGTACTTCTGCTGCTGCCCTTCCAAATTAAATTATTCTGAAGTGAAACCACGCAAAACTGAATCTGCATTAAACATGCTCAGTGCTCTTTTGTTTTTTAATCAACCACAGAAGTGAACATGCCACCTTTGTCAATCCTAGTGGAAAGAATACCATTTCTATCCTGAGATCCCCTCAGTGTCCATCTGATCTCTGTTGATCCACTCTCTCTGCCTGCCAGCTCAATCTCCGTCCTTCCCGAGCATGTGCCCCTGACATTTGGATTGCGCTAACAGCCGGCCACGTTGGGCAAACAGAGTCTGGCTGAGGCTGTGGAGTGTGCTGTTGTGTGTGCCGTCACCGAGCCGCTCGCCCTCCTCTAGGGCCCGACCTGCACCGACGCACATGGGCTCCCTGCACTGGAGCCGCAGCACAACACTGATTTAGAGAAATATATAAACACACCTAGCTGACATTACCATACACACGCCGTATGTCTCTCATGCGCGCATATGCGCTCACATCTGACATTTATCTTTAAATACCATGACACTCTTCCTCTTTTATTAGATCACCTCACTGTGCAAAGATGAGAGTAATTAGAGAGGAACAGCCCCCGCTCTCTTCCGTCCCTTTTTATTGCTTTTCACTCGTCTCCTTTCTTCGAGAGTAAGAGATCTTGTGGCATTGGATGCTATAATGTCCCCACAAGAGCGCTGCTGGGACTGGAAGAGAAGGGATGCGTCTCACACTGTGAACCGGTTACAGTTGCCAGGCTTTTAGATTTTCAAGCCAAGTGAAGGGCAACTTTTGCCACGACTCTTTTTAAAACTAGCAAGAGACATTTGGACTTTTGATGCTGGATTTCCTCATAAAAATTACAACAGGATCCAGAAGTCTGAGACCATATTGAAAGAGCGGTTCTAAATCTAATTTAAACCTAAAAATATTAAGAAATACACAGCCCGAATTCTGGAAATGCTGGGACGTTTTTTAAATTTGAATAAAATGAAAACTAAAAGAATTTCAAATCACATGAGCCAATATTTTATTCACAATGTACATACGACTGTACATACATAGTCGCCTATATTATATATTATAGATTGTGTATTTTTTATTTTTTTTTGCTGCTTTGTACAGTGGTTATTGGCTATTTCCTGTTATTTTGTTTCATTACCTGTGTCCTGTCCTGTTACTGTCTTTCTGTTGCACTGTGGAGCTTCTGTCACTACAACAAATTCCTTGTATGTGTAAACATACTTGGCCAATAAAGCTCATTCTGATTCTGATTCAATAGAACATAGAGAACATAGCAAATATTTAAACTAAGAAATTTTGCGCACAAAATGAGCTCATTTCAAATTTGATGCCTGCTACAGGTCTCAAAATAATGGGACGGAGGCATGTTTACCATGGTGTAGCATCTCCTCCTTTTTAAAACAATTAGAAGACGTCTGGGCATCGAGTTTCTGGAGTTTTGGTGTTTTTGGTCCCGTTTTGGTCCCATTCTTGCCTGATATAGGTTTCCAGCTGCTGAAGAGTTCGTGGTCGTCTATGACATATTTTTTGTTTAATGATGCACCAAATGTTCTCTATAGGTGAAAGATCTGGACTGCAGGCAGGCGAATTCGGCACCCAGACTCTTCTACTACGAAGCAATGCTGTTGTAATAGCTGCAGTATGTGGTTTTGCATTGTCCTGCTAAAATACACTTCGTCTGGAGGGGAGCATATGTTGCTCTAAAATCTTTAAATACCTTTCAGCCTTCCAAAACATGCAAACTGCCAATCCCGTATGCACATGTGTACCCCCATACCATCAGAGATGCTGGCTTTTGAACTGAACGCTGATAACACGCTGGAAGGTCTCCCTCCTCTTTAGGACACGGCGTCTGTGAATTCCAACAAGAATGTCAAATTTGGACTCGTCTGACCATAGAACACTTTTCCACTTTGAAAAAGTCCATTTTAAATGAGTCTTGGCCCACAGGACACAACGGCGATCTGTACCATGTTATTATTATTATCATTATTTATTTATTATTTAGTCATTTAGCAGACGCTTTTATCCAAAGCGACTGACAAATGAGGACAACAGAAGCAATCAATTGTAGTATTAAAACAACTAAAAACAGATCCAAAACTAAAAGCTAAAACTTTATAAATACTACCTATACACATTTTAAAAATAAAGAAATTAAATAAAAATGACAAATGCATACAACATTTTTTCAAAACTTAACATTTAAATGAAAAACAAAAAATAAAGCTAAAAACAATTCAAAATATTAAAGAACAAAAGTATAAGAGTATAATGATTCTAACATAACACTAAGCCAAACACCAAAAAAAAGCACTCTATATGTATATATATATATGTATGTATATATATATGTGTGTATATATATATATGTGTGTATATATATATATGTATATATATGTATATGTGTGTATGTACAACCACACACACACATACATACATACATACACACATACACTCACCGGCCACTTTATTAGGTACACCGGTTCAATTGCTTGGTAACACAAATTCCTAATCAGCCAATCACATGGCAGCAACTCAATGCATCTAGATGTGGTGAAGACGACTTGCTGAAGTTCAAACCGAGCATCAGAATGGGGAAGAAAGGGGATTTCAGTGACTTTGAATGTGGAATGTTGTTGGTGCCAGACGGGCTGGTCTGAGTATTTCAAAAACTGCTGATCTACTGTGATTTTCACGCACAACCATCTCTAGGGTTTACAGAGAATGGTCCGAAAAAGAGAAAATATCCAGTGAGCGGTAGTTGTGTGGACGAAAATGCCTTGTTGATGTAAGAGGAGAATGGGCAGACTGGTTAGAAATGATAGAAAGGCAACAGTAACTCAAACAACCACTCGTTACAACCAAGGTATGCAGAATACCATCTCTGAATGCACAACACATCGAACCCTGAAGTAGATGGGCTACAGCAGCAGAAGACCAAACCGGGTGCCGCTGCTGTCAGCTAAGAACAGGAAACGGAGGCTACAATTCACACAGGCTCACCAAAATTGGACTATAGAAGATTGGAAAAACGTTGCCTGGTCTGTTGAGTCTCGATTTCTGCTGCAACATTCAGATGGTAGGGTCAGAATTTGGTGTAAAAAACTAAATTCTCTCAACGGTTCAGTCTGGTGGTGGTGGTGGTGTAATGGTGTGGAGGATATTTTCTTGGCACACTTTGGGCTCCTCAGTACCAATTGAGCATCGTTTAAACGCCACAGCCTACCTGAGTATTGTTGCTGACCATGTCCATCCCTTTATGACTACAGTGTACCCATCTTCTGATGGTTACTTCCAGCAGGATAATGCACCATGTCACAAAGCTCAGATCATCTCAGACTGGTTTCTTGAACATGACAATGAGTTCACTTTACTCAAATGGCCTCCACAGTCACCAGATCTCAATCCAATAGAGCACTTTTGGGATGTGGTGGAACGGGAGATTCGCATCATGGATGTGCAGCCGACAAATCTGCAGCAACTGCGTGATGCTATCTTGTCAATATGGACCAAAATCTCAGAGGAATGTTTCCAAAACCTTGTTGAATCTATGCCACAAAGAATTAAGGCAGTTCTGAAGGCAAAAGGGGGTCCAACCCGGTACTAGCAAGGTGTACCTAATAAAGTGGCCATTGAGTGTGTGTGTGTGTATGTGTATATATATTTACATTTCTTATGTTTTCTTATGTTCTGCCTGCAGTTTTAGGGGTAAAAAGTTCAAAGTAACATTTCATGTTTTATAAAGTACTGCATCATTTTTGAAGTTGCATCGACTTATCGATGACTTAAGTAACATGCATTGTTATGTTTATTCAGGAGTTTATTGACAAATGTAAGTGTGAAAAACTCTCTACTGTAGTCACAAGCTTGCATAATGAGCAAAATCAGCATGAGATCCATAGTTTGCTGTTAAGTTTAAACTAAGTCTCTGTGCCACCTCCAAATTTTCTGTAAAGATGTAATCCAGAATAAAACCTGCACTAATACCAGTTGTGAGATGTTGAGAACCTTTTTTTTTTTTTTTTTTTTCAATCAACAAGCAAGGTAGGGTTTGTCCAGTCTATAACATAAGAGCCCATGGTTCACTTTTCAAACGTTGCTGTGTAAATGCTTCTCTAGAGTAATGCTTTGATACGTGGAACTGATTATTTAGATGGCATTTTGCTGCTGTACTGTATATCAAGATCAGTTGTTATTTCACCATAAAGGCATTATCTGTTGTCAGCACATTGACTAACACTCCATAAATAATCACTGACAACTGCAGCTCTCGTTCTAAATTAACTTAGCATTTCATATACTCATATGTTTGGATTACATCTCTAAGAGCCTCATTTTAGTTCCCAGAGCAATAAGTCACAGGTTGGTAGTTTCAGTGCCTGCCTGTTCCAATGATATCAGAGCGGCCCTGTCAGATTGGCCCGTTAAGTGGGCTTTTGCTCCTAATGCCCCTCTTATTGCCTTCATCACCATGCTACAGTGGCTTTATTTGCTCTGCTAAACTTCCACATGGTCTTTTAATGGCAGCAGAATTGATTATTAACTGCTGTGACCATTGAAGGTTCTCCAGAGCTCGGGTGCAGAGGATTGTCAACCATGTGCTGTGGACTCTTGGGTAAGAGCTGAGGTGAGTCAATGGTCATATATTGTGTTGGCTTGTAATAATTTATAAGGACCTAGTGCACAGGCAGCTGAAAGGTTGTGGGTTCAAACCTGGAAGTCATTTAACTATCATCATCGTCATGACCAGGAACATGATCAGGATACTTAGTCATCCACAATAGCATTCAGAACCAGTTTTATGCCTGTAATATGACATTTCTGAGGGAAACTGAATATTTGAGTAAAACAATGAAGGGAGTTTTTACTCTTTCTGGAATTTGTTGGATTGTGAAAAGTAAGCTTTCCATACCAGGATCTTCTCGATGCTAAACACAACATAGTTGCTTCCACTCAGAATGGAGTGCCACAGATTAGCTATAAAACCACCAACACCATCTAAACAATCAGTGCCACATATCAAGTATTACTCTAGAGCAGCATTTACACGGCAACATCTGAAAGATGAACCCGATAGGACAAAACCTACCTTCTTTGTTGATTCTCATAAGACAGCAAAAAAAAAAAAAAAAAAAGATTTTCACAACAACATCACATCATAACTGCTCCTGAAATTAAAAGTGAGAGTTTTAGTGCAGGTTTTTTCTGGATTACATCAAAATATGCAGGGGGCACAGAGCCTCTGTTTAAACTTAGGAGCAAACTATGGCTCTCATTCTGATTTTGCTCATTATGCAGAAATGTGACTACAGTAGAGAGTTTTTCACACTTACCTTAAATCCAATCAGCTTTCAGTATCCCATGAGTGCGTCATCAAACCTGCTTGTCGTTAGAAAAAATCTTGGCAAAATGTAGATAAAATATCAAACGTGACTGTTCGACATGGCCATAGGCTATATAAATTTGCCATTGCGAATGTGTGGAGGATCAATTAATCTTAAGTCGCTACATTTAATGCAAGATTATTAAAAATAAGGTGGATAGGGTTTGTACAGCGTGTAGATCGTTTCCCCTTAAAGAACTAAACTTAGAAACTTTAAGTCTGAACTTCATAAAAGCAATGAATTCAGACCCACGTTGACATCCTATGGCACCCGGTGTAATAGGATGTTTGACAGGCAGGTTTCAATTAGCGTGACTGCACATCTTGTATCTTTTAATAGGAAATCCGCTGCTGCTGTGCTGTGAGGGAGAAAGCTCCAGTGCTCACTGCTGCATCTTAATAAATATATTTAAAAAAAGAAAGAAGAACTTGGTTTCCACAGCAACTGGCACCTGAGAAGCGGCGGAGATGAGCTTGAAGGCATCAGGTTAGAAAATGACATCTTTGCATCCTGACGTGTCCACATTGATCCCGTGTCATACCCAATTACAGTGCATGCTGTCGTACAGGCGTTTGCTATTCAGCACAAGAGGGCTTCTCAAACGACTACAGGCTGTCGCACTTCTCCACAGACATCTCAGGAAGTGGATTTAATGAATACCTGCATCCCACCCTGCTTCTTTAGCACCTTTCCATACACTTCTCGTGTTTACCTCAGCGACAAAACGCAGCGATGCCGCATTCGCTTGGAATTCGGAAGCGGCGATATGATTGACAGCGTGCAATACTGAGAAATCGCTCAGTAATCTTTAATTATACAACGTATTTATCTTTCATCGTCACAGTGAAATGATCAATACTCCCTCCAGATCTGATTCCTTATCCTAGTTCAACACTTTGAGGGTTATTTTTTCATGTTTCATGCCTGATTTGGTATATTTATAATCATAGCTTGTGAGGAATCAATATTATCTTTTCTTCTGAGAGAAGACTGAATATGGAAGCTCTCCTGAGGTTTCACTGCAATCTTTTCCTCTTATGTTGACTATCTTGTCCCAATGGATGCACTTGTTTCTAGCTGCAGCCAACATTGAAGTGTTCTACAGAACATCTTTGATGCACTCGCAAACTCTGGCCACATGTCAAACGCTTATACGCTGTGCACGTTTCGACCTGACAGAAACAACCCATGAAATCTCAGGTAGGTGCTTGATTCTGCCTGAAATGTGTACTTAGCCCTTGCATGTCGGAGAGATGCGTTTGAGCACCACACAGTCAGCTCCTCTTTTACTCAGCCCTTTCAACTGCCTGAACCCATTTTCTGCTTGTTTCGTTCCAGAGTCTCCTCACCGAGGGGAGCACGGCCGACAATAGGCCCTAATTAAAGCATGCTGTGGGCTGACAGAGCCCATTCTTCTCGACTGTGTCCCATTTAAACTGGGCCTCCCTTCCTGTGCCATCCACACCCACCTTACTTCACTAATTTCAAGTGGAACCGTGAAGGCTTAATGGAAGACCTTGGATGACAGGAAGCAAATGCGACCTGGTGGGTCTCTTGGATAGTTTCTTTTGTGCTTTTTTTTTTTTTTTTTTTAGCTCCTGTGTAGTTAGTTTAATCTTGCATTCAATATTTGTGATTGAGAGCGGTGGTCAGATTGCGTTTGAGGTACTGAAATCTCAGAAACCAGCACTACTTTTCCAACAATTCTTGTTATCAGTTTGCATTTCTCTGAACCAAATGCAGAAACATAATCCTTGATAACTGAGGAAAAAAGACTGAATTTCCATCACGCAACATGCATTCATTTTGTCAGGCCGTATTTCACGAGCAAAACAAGCAGCTGGATTTGGAAACTCAGTTTGTAATCAAAGTGGACAAAACAAACATCTTATCCTTAATGAAAAGTGTGGGAGGGATGCCAGCTAGACCATTACCAAACCTCTGCCAAAGCCCTTACAAGTACTTCACAAAATGCTCTGACAGATGGGCTACAGCTCAATACCAACCCACAAAGCCACCTTAGTTGGTTTGGTCAGGCACAAACCCCACCGCATAAACAATGTGACAATCACAGCCAGACCACATCAAATATCTAAGCCTGTTGTCAGGTGGTGGCCAAATGTCCAGTTCATGGATATTACCTAATGGATACTTTCATCCCACCTCAAACCTGGGAGGATTTCCAACAGCTTTGGCTATGCTGTGACTCAGGGGTAATGCTGGGGATGTGGGGGAATATAAATAATTAAAATTACATTTATCATTTTCATCTTTTATATAAAAATACAAAAATGTATATATTTTATATTTTTAAATAGATATTAAATAAAGAATTTAATTTAATATCTATCTATCTTTAATAACAAAATAATTTCTTAAGCATATGTTTCACAGAAGAAAAATATGGTTTTGCCACGAAGATTGAGAGTGAGGAAACAGACAGTATTAATAAAGCTGTCAAAGCTCTGAAGAAACCATCAAAACTTTAGTAATTAGACATGTTGGAAGCTTGTTCTCAGATGTTATTTGATTTTTTTATTACTGTTATTATCTTTTGTCAATGACAAATTTGTTTTTGCATTCTGGTAGATCGAAGGTGAATAAATGCGCACTTGTTAAATTCAGGGAGAGATATTAGCACAGCTTGGTTTGTTCAGATCAACACGGACCCAAGAGTACAAGTGAGGCTGAATATGTCTGGAAACTCACTGCAGGACAACTAGAAATCCAGCGTTCCTTGCACTGGTATTATAACAGCTTGAGACTGTGTTTCTATACACTGGTAAAGCTCATTTCAAGTCGCTGGAAAATGACCTGGCACCTCCTGGTAACTCTTCACATGAATGAAAACATCTGTCAGAGCCTTCTTGCTGTGCAGAGACAGAAAATCGCCTGTAGGGTTTTTCTAAAGGCCTTGAGGCTAGATATCTAGACAACCAGCATCAACATGCTGTTCCACAGATGTAGTTTACTTCGAAGGCCTTCAAAAGATCGCTTGAGTAATGAATGCACGGAAATGTTGAATCTGTGGCAGTCCTCGTTTGATATCTTTGAAGACTCTAGTTAATAAATATCTTCCCTAGGGTTGATAATCAGAGCTTTTGGAAGATACTCATAAGTTTTCAAAAACCTAGGAGCTGCCTACCTAGTTCTACTTCATAGAAATGCTATTCCAGAAGGTAGACAGAAAAGTCTTGTTGCCTTCTAAATTCATCTAAGACCAAAGTCTAAAGCAGCAGGGCATTTGCAATGTTACAATTTTCAGCATCATTACTCCAGTCTTCAGTGTCATGACATGATCCTTCAGAAATCATTCTAATGCTGATTCGGTGCTCTAGAAGCATTTCTTATTACCAACGCTGAAGCCGAAGAAAAGTGACGTGACATACGGCCAAGTATGGTGACCCATACTCAGAATTTGTGCTCTGCATTTAACCCATCCAAAGTGCACACACACAGTAGTACACACAAGTACACACACACCCGGAGCAGTGGGCAGCAATTTATGCTGCGGCGCCCGGGGAGCAGTTGGGGGTTCGGTGCCTTGCTCAAGGGCACCTCAGTCGTGGTATTGAGGGTGGAGAGAGCGCTGGACATTCACTCCCCCCACCTACAATCCCTGCCGGCCCGAGACTCGAACCCGCAACATTTGGATTATGAGCCCAACTCTCTAACCATTAGGCCACAACTTCCCCAGAGTCAGAATATGTTGCAAGCTGGACTCAAACTCGTAACTTACACATGAGTACCACAACTCATGTGTCAGACCACATACATGTCACAAGTTTGACCTCATTGTCTTATGTTTTGAATTTATAATGAACTAAACATGGCCATTTCACAAGAGAAACACATCTCTTGTGACAACAGTGACCTATTGATTCGATAAGAATGGCTCAGTGATTTCCATTTCCTGTGCATTTCTTAATGACATTGTGCTCAAAATCAAAGGAATGTGGACTGTTAGTTCAGGGCCAAATATTCTGGTTAAATGGAGCATAATGAATAGCAATGTTCTGACAGGTCGCTTGTTGCTGTGAGCAGGTCAGTGAGCAGATGTGTAAGGGCTAATCAGTTTCCAGACAGCTGCTATTTGATTGGTTAAGTACTTCTCATAATTTGGATATTTGATTTCAGGAACATGCACACACAGACATACTGTATGCTAACAAATGCAGGAAATGTGACATGTTTGTAAACCGCAGATATCATGTAGATGACTTTTTCTTTTTCTGTAATTTATGCAATAATGCCTGTACTTTTTTAAATGAGGTGTGCCACCGCTATGTGCCACATTTATTTGATGAAACAAATGCAGTAAAACAGTGATATTGTGAAATATTTTTTTTTTCCTGTGATGGCAAAGCTGTAATATTAAATATTTCAATAGTACAAATGGACAAAAAACTTTTTCTGATTTAATATTTATTAAAATGTAATTTATTCCTTATAAATGTAATGTAAAGCTGAGTATTCAGCAGACGTAACTCAAGTCTTCTGTTTCACATGATCCTTCACAAATCATGCTAATATGCAGATTTTTTTCTGCATCAAGAATTTTTTTTTATTATCAATAAAAAAATCTGCAACTTAATGTATCTGTGAAAACCATGATGCGTTTCAGAATACTTTGTTAAAGAGAAAGTTCAAAAGAATGGTATTTATTTGAAACAGAATTCTTCTGTATCACTGTAAATGTCTTTAGTCACTTTTGATAAATTTGATGCATACTTGCAGAAATTAGTACATAATAGTTTGAATCTGCAATGTGAGACACTTTAAATAAAATTGTCTTTAAATAAATACTTTTATTAAAATACTTTAAAACATAAATGTAAACTATATCTTATATTTTATCATAAGCTGGATTTTCCAGGCCAGTTATACAAGCCGTCTAAAAGAAAAAGGAACTTGGAAAATTCCCAGACAAGAAGGCAGTCTAATGTTAAGAAAAAAGGATTTTCCATTACTGTAGTTTACATATATTCTCATCTGCTGATTTGTTCAGTTCATGATATTTTATATCCTCCATCCTTTCTCTTGATTCCTTTTTTTTTTTTTTAAGTCTGTTTCTCTGTACTGGTGCACAGCTCAGTTACACATGCTTCACCTGGTACTTCAGCAGCAGTAGGCTCTCATGTGAAGTACCTCTGTCATTTATGTGTGTGTGTCAGGCCCACTGCCTGAGTCCAGGCAGCACGTATGCCTAGTCATACCTACTCTCGGTGGACTGAGAACCCCATCAAATTCTGTCTTTCTCATCTCATCTATTCATCATAGTCATCTCCTCTGAGCCTGTTCTCTGTGTTAATCCGTAGTAGTGGAGGGAAACAGAGAATGAATGAATCACATTATCTATCAAGGCCATCGTGTAGGTCATTACTTTACAATAAACTCAAGCCAGTTATGATTACAGGCGGTGCAAATTAAAAGGCTGTCATCCAAACCATGAAGCTGCCCCATGATAAAGTACCTCAATCTTATACGTTTGAGACCATAAAGGAATATTGCAGTCTCTTGTCAACATCGTTTACTCATCCCATATCATTAGTCAAGTCAAGTCAATATTATTTGTATAGCGCTTTTAACAATGCAAATTGTGTCAAAGCAGCTTTACATCGGCTTGATATAAAGCTGAGTGGTTTTATATCAGTATTTAGACAGGGAAATAGTTTGTCGAAATAGTGTCATTCTCCTCTGGCCAGACAAAATCAGCAGTTTAAATCTAGGCTAAAGCAGAATCAGATTGCGCAAAGGACTCATCTGGTTCCTGTGGTCTTGTCCCAATGGCCATCTTGGAGACAGGATCTTCACTGGGGATCAGTCTCTGGGGCTCATCTAGGTGTCCTGGCTGTAGAGGTCATCTCTAGCTGCTGATCCACCATCTGATCTGGATACAGTCTGGATCTGGGTGGCTACGGTGACCTCGGAATAAGAAAGAAATAGACTAATATTAGCGTAGATGCCATTCTTCTAACAATTTAACACATACATCAGGTGTTTTGGGAAGTGTTCCCGGTTCCGGTTGACCTAATTACTGCAGCCTAACAATCCTTTAACGGATTTGAATTATAGAAATGCGATAGTGTATTATGTGTAAACCAGGTTAAAGAGATGGGTCTTTAATCTAAATTGAAACTGACAGAGTGTGTCTGCTTCCCAAACAGTGTTAGGTAGATTATTCCAGAGTTTGGGCGCTAAATAGGAAAACGATCTCCCGCCCGCAGTTGATTTTGATATTCTAGGTATTATCAAATGGCCAGAGTTTTGAGATCGCAGCGGACGTGAAGGACTATAATGTGATAAGAGCTCATTCAAATACTGAGGTGCCAAACCATTCAGGGCTTTATAGGTAATTAGCAAGATCTTAAAATGTATACAATGTTTAATAGGGAGCCAGTGCAGTGTTGACAGAACCGGGCTAATGTGGTCATACTTTCTGGTTCTAGTATTCTAGTAAATGCTGCTGCATTTTAAACCAGCTGGAGTTTGTTTATTAAACGTGCAGAGCAACCACCCAATAAAGCATTACAATAATCTAGCCTCGAGGTCATGAACGCATTAATTAATGTTTCTGCATTTGACATTGAGAGCATAGGTCGTAATTTAGATATATTTTTAAGATGGAGAAATATAGTTTTACAAATGCTAGAAACATTTTTTTCGAAGGAAAGATTGCTATCAAAAAGTACGCCTAGGTTCCTAACTGATGACGAAGAATTTACAGAGCAGCCATCAAGTATTAGACAGTGATCTAGGTTATTACATGCAAAAGTTTTTGGTCCAATAATTAACACCTATGTTTTTTCAGAATTTAGCAGTAAGAAATTGCTAGTCATCCAGTTTTTGATATCAACTATACATTCCGTTAGTTTTGCAAGTTGGTAAGTTTCATCAGGTCACAAAGAAATATAGAGCTGGCTATCATCAGCATAACAGTGAAAGCTAATACCATGTTTCCTAATGATATCTCCCAAGGGTAACATGTAAAGCGTGGAAAGGGGCCCAAGTACTGAGCCTTGAGGTACTCCATACTGCACTTGTGATTGGTATGATACCTCTTAATTTACTGCCACAAATTGATGGCGGTCAGATAAGTACGATTTTAACCATGCCAGAGCACTTCCTCTAATGCCAACATAATTTTTAAGTCTATTTAAAAGAATGTTGTGGTCGATAGTGTCAAACGCGTTGCTAAGATCCAGTAACACTAATAGAGAGATACAACCACGATCAAATGAAAAAAGCAGGTCGTTTGTAACTCTAATGAGAGCAGTCTCAGTACTATGATATGGTGTAAAACCTGACTGGAAATCCTCACATATATAATTTTTCTCTAAGAAGGAACATAGTTGTGATGATACTACCTTTTCTAATATATTTGACAGAAAAGGGAGATTCGAGATCGGTCTGTAATTAATTCTTTGGGGTCAAGTTGTGTTCAAACAGCCAGTTTGAAGGTTTTTGGGACATATCCTAATGACAATTATGAGTTAATATTCAGGAGAGGATCTAGTACTTCTGGAAGCTCCTCTTTTAGGAGTTTAGATGGAATAGGGTCTAAAATACAGGTTGTTGGTTTAGATGATTTAACAAGTTTAAACAAATTGTTCCTCAGGGGATCTGTAGTGCGATCTGATGTGATACTGTGTCTGACAGCTGCATGGTTACAATTTTATCTCTAATAGTTTCAATCTTGGAAGTAAAGTAGTTCATAAAGTCATTACTACTGTGCTGCTGGGTAATATCTGCACCTGCTGATGTTATATTTTTTGTTAATTTAGCCACTGTATTAAATAAATATTTGGGATTGTTTGTTTTCTTCTAAAAGAGACGTAAAGTAAGCAGATCTAGCGGTTTTTAATGCTTTTCTGTAGGATAGGGTACATTCCCGCCAAGCAATACGAAATACCTCTAATTTTGTTTTTCTCCAGCTGCGCTCCATTTTCCGGGCTGCTCTCTTTAGGGGCCGAGTGTGCTCATTATACCACGGTGTTGGACTCTTTTCCTAAATTTTCTTTAAGCGTAAAGGAGCAACCGTATCTAAAGTGCTAGAAAAGTGAGAGTCAATAGTTTCTGTTACATCATCAAGTTGTTCTGAGCTATTGGATATGCTGAGGAATTGAGATAAGTCAGGAAGGTTATTTATAAAGTAGTCTTTTGTGGTAGAAGTGATGGTTCTACCATATTTGTAACAAGGAGTTGGCTTTACAGCTTTAGCTATATGGAATATACACGAAACTAGATAATGATCTGAAATATCATCGCTCTGCTGCAATATTTCAATGCCACTGACATCAATTCCATATGACAGTAGTAAATCTAGAGTATGATTTCGACAATGAGTGGGTCCTGAAACGTGTTGTTTAACACCAGTGGAGTTTAGAATGTCTATAAATGCCGATCCCAACGAATCTCTTTCATTATCAACATGGATATTAAAATCACCAGCAATTAGGAATTTATCGGCAGCCAGCACTACCTCTGATAGAAAATCAGCAAATTTTTTAATAAAGTCTGTGTGGTGCCCTGGTGGCCTGTATACAGTAGCCAGTACAGATATCGCAGGGGATTTATCATTAACACTTGTTTCTTTGGATAATGTTATATGAAGCACCATTACTTCAAACGAATTATACTTGAAACACGACCTCTGAGAAATACTGAAAATATTGCTATAAATTGTGGCAACACCTCCCCCTTTACCTTTTGGGCGCGGTTCATGTTTGTAACTGTAATCTTGGGGGGTAGACTCGTTTAAAGTAATGTAGTCATCTGGTTTTAGCCAGGTTTCTGTCAAATAAAGCACATCTAGTTTATGGTCAGTGATCATATCATTTACAAAAAGTGCTTTTGTAGAAAGGGATCTAATATTCAATAAGCCAAGCTTTATCATTTGTTTATCTGTATTATATCTGTTATTTTATTTGTTGAACATCAATTAAATTGTTACTCTTACTTTGGTTTGGATGTTTTCTGTGTTTTCTAGTTTGGGGAACAGACACAGTCTCTATAGTGTTATCTAGGTGAAAGAGTCTCTATGTGCTGAGAATTAACTGATTTCTGTGATGTGAGGCGACTAGCAGATGGTCGGTTTAGCCAGTCTGTCTACTTCCTGACCTGGGCCCCAGTTAGTCAAGTACGAACTCTAAGACTATGTGCCATATTTCTAGAGAGAAGAGCAGCACCACCCCAAGAGGGATGAAGACCATCTCTTTTCAACAGGTCAGGTCTGCCCCAAAAATTCTTCCAATTGTCTATGAAACCTATGTTATTCTGCGGGCACCACTTAGACATCCAGCCATTGAGTGACGACAGTCTGCTATGAATCTCATCACCCCGGTAAGCAGGGAGCAGGCCAGAGCATATTACAGTGTCTGACATCGTACTTGCAAGTTCACACACCTCTTTAACAATATATTTAGTGATCTCCGACTGGCGAAGTCGAACATCATTAACGCCGACGTGAATAACAATCTTACTGAATTTACGTTTAACATTAGCCAGCACTTTTAAATTTGCCAAGATGTCAGGCGCTCTGGCTCCCGGTAAACATTGGACTATGGTGGCTGGTGTCTCTATTTTCACATTCCGTACAATAGAATCGCCAATAACTAGAGCACTTTCATCAGGTTTCTCAGTGGGTGCATCACTGAGTGGGGAGAACCTGTTTGATGTTTTGATCGGAACGGAAGAGCTGTGTTTTGACCCGCGACTAGGCCGCCTCACAGTCACCCAGCTGCCCTGCTGCATGGGCTCAACCGGAACCGAACAATGTACAGGACTCCCTGAGCTAGTCGCATCCAAAGCAGTATCTACAGCCCTCACATTCTTACTGTCCTCAACTAAAGTTTGGATGTGTGTCTCTAATTCTGAAATCTTCTCTGTCAGCCTAACTATTTCCCTGCATTTATCACATGTGAATCCCTCGTCGCCAACAGAGAGAGATAAAACTGTACATGTGGCAAACAACAATAGCAGGAGAAGAAGCCATTACTCACCGTGATTTGAATAATGATTCGCTAAGTTACCACTGTTGTTTGATGAACTCGTGAAAAACGTAACGAGAAAAAAGAAAACAACAATAGGTGCGAATAGAAACGCGAATGGAACCGTGAGTGACAAGCTAACCGGCTAACGAATGCTAACGTGCTGCACGCGCGCTGCACTCACGGTTTTAAAAAGCGAACGATCAAATTAGTTTGATAGATAATACCAGAAATATGGTGGGAATTAAGTTATATATTATCACTTTAAACAACAGAGAGTGAAAGTAAGATAGAGGTTCAACAGAAAAGCAAAGCTACACGGAGCTACAATCGCAAACCTCTCAGCAGCACGACAGACAGGGACAGACGGAAGCAATCGATCAGCAAATATGTTTGTATGTTTAGGATGAATTGCAGACCGCAAAGCCATTACAAACCTGTCTGACTTTCACTCTAATTTCAAACTATTTTTTTTTCTCCAAAAAAAAAAACTCAACAAAAAATTTAAATCATAAAAATACATGTATAGTACTTTTATGGTGCTTTTTTGTTTTCGGAGCTTAGAGAAATAGTTCACCCAAAAAGGAATTTGCTCAAAAAAAAAATGCACTCACCCTCAGGCCATCCAATATGTAAATAAGTTTGTTTCTTCATCAAAACGGATAACTTATCACTCACCAATGGATCCTCTGCAGTGAATGGGTGCCGTCAAAATGGGTGAGTCCAAACAACTGATAAAAACAAAACAATAATCCACAAGTAATCAACACGACTCCAGTCCATTAGTTAACATCTTGTAAAGTGAAAAGCTGCATGTTTGCAAGAAACAAATCCATCCTCTTGATTTGTGCGCATTTCTGAATCAAGCTGACTGTTTCACTGGAGAAAGAGATATTATTGATGCAGACCTTGTATATTAGGCAGAAGCCATGGTTTAAATTTAAAAATATCTTGTTTATTGATTTGTTTCTTACAAACATGCAGATTTTCACTTCACAAGACATTAATTGTTGGACTGGAGTCTTGTTGTGATGTGTTTATGAACTGTTTGAACTCTCATTCTGACGGCACCCATTCACTGCAGAGGATCCATTGATGAGCAAGTGACGTAATGACACATGTCTCCACATCCATTCCATTGAAGAAACAAACTCATCTACATCTTGGATGGCCCAAGGGTGAGTAAATTGATTTTTTTAGGTGAACTAATACTTGATGTACCTGATGAGGATTTTGCAGTGCTAATTTATTGTTTTTTTTATCATCAAAAATTCCTGTTTTTCAAAATATACCTTGAAATTCCCTGATTATGAAACATTAACAGAGTGAAATGCCTGATTATGAATGCCTAATATTTCCAAAAATATCACTCTGACTATTAAAACACTTTTTAGCAGTGCCAGGAAGCGTGTGTTTCATTGAGAGTACTTTACACTCTAAAGGGACCTTATTAAATTAGCTAATGGAAAACATTGCACCGAGGATTTCATATGAAGAGCTGTTTCAGTCGTAGGAGGCAAGGGATTGTGTCCATGTGTGATGTGCAGTTTTGAATGTGTTTCTAGTGGAAGGGAAAGGTTGTTGAGTTGTTCAATGTCTAAACATTGAAACAAGATGTGCTCAAATATGTCTCAGATTTCAGAAGTGATTTGGGAAAAAAAAAATGGATGAGCAATGTAGGACAACTGTAAACAGTTTTAATAGATAACATGCACAACATGGCATATCTGAATACATTATCAGGGTCAGTAAGATTTATTATTATTTGAAAGAAATTAATACTTTGATTCAGCGAGGAATCATTAAATTGATCAAAAGTGACAGTAAAGACATTTATATTTCAAATGAATGCTGTTATTTTGAACATCATCAAAGAATCCTGAAAAACTGTATCGTGGTTTCAACAAAAATATTAAGCAGTTTTCAACATAAGAATAAGATAATACAAAATAAAATCAGCAAATTTGAATGATTGCACTATGCGCTGCTTCCCTCAAAAAAGAGAGATTTTGAGGGAAGCAGCGCATAGTGCAATCATTCAAATTTGCTGATTTTATTTTGCACAACAATTTAATGTACGAAATATATATACGATTTTTATTTCTATCTTTTTGCACAATTTCATGTACAGTATATATGTAAAGTTCTTGTACAGTCTCAGTTTGTGTATGTCTAGGCAACTAGGTATAGTATTTATAGTATATGTCAGATGCTTTTTTTCTCTTCTCTCTTATACTTGCATTGTTGTATGTTTATCTTATGTTTAACTAGTATGTAGCACCGTGGTCCTGCGAGAAATGACATTTCGTTCCACTATATGTCCACACACGTAGCAGAATGACAATAAAGCTCAACTTGACTTGACTTGACTTCAGAAGGATCATGCGATACTGAAGGCTGGTGTAATGATGCTGAAGATTCAGCTTTGCATCACAAAATTACATTTTAATATGAATGTCATTGAATTAGATACATTTAAATACTTTTCTAAGCCATTCTCAAATGTATCTCATTAACATCTGTTTATTTTTAGTACAACCCGATTTCCAGAAATGTTGGGACGTTTTTTAAATTTGAATAAAATGAAAACTAAAAGAATTTCAAATCACATGAGCCAATATTTTATTCATACAATTTTATGCACAAAATGAGCTCATTTCAAATTTGATGCCTGCTACAGGTCTCAAAATAGTTGGGACGGGGGCATGTTTACCATAGTGTAGCATCATCTCTTCTTTTCAAAAGAGTTTGAAGACGTCTCGGCATCAAGGTTATGAGTTTCTGGAGTTTTGGTGTTGGAATTTGGTCCCATTCTTGCCTGATATAGGTTTCCAGCTGCTGAAGAGTTTGTGGTCGTTTTTGACGTATTTTTCATTTAATGATTAAATTCGGGTTGTATATTAAGTTGTTTACATATGAAATGTACATAGTTAATGATAAACATTAATTTTTAAGTAAATGTGTTATTAGAAAAGGTAAATATAAGTAGATAGAAGATGATAAAATGTTTCGAAAATGTGTGCAGAGACAAAACTAATGCTGGGGTAGCATAGCATCATTCATCCACTGCAGTTGGTTTGCTTGGAGATTTATTTGTTGACAAGTGAACAACTGCAATTCAGTTACCAGTTTGTTTCAGTGTACTTCATCTTCTGCGTCAGATATTGAAACACCTTATTGGTCTAAAGTTGAAAATTCAAAGCCTCTAAATCATGTGTACTAGAATCAGGTTTTCTGTCTTCTTGAATATTTAATTAATGGAATGAATATCTTATTTGTATACATGGACTGCCATTGCTGACATGCATTAGCCAGGGTGCGCTGGGAGAAATCGATCAGCCGTTCAAATGTGTTTTATCACCTCTTTCATCACATTACTCAGCAAAAGCGACGTCCGTTGATACTCTTCGGGAGCCAAACGGCATTCCCCGTCTCCATTGCTCCCCGGGATAAAGAGATTGCCCTCCTTCTAATGGAATTACAGAGCTAGAGAACATTGAGACAGAGAATAGAGAGAACTGTGGAAAGGACAGGGCGGTTAACCTTCTCATCTCGAGACCAGACGAGGAGCTCACAACCTTAATCCTTCCATAGTCTTGTGGATTAGGCCATCCTCTTATCGCGGCTTTAATGTGGCAAGATGCATTGTCATCTCCTTTCTTTGCCGCATAATTATCCCTGCTAGCAGCTTCCAGACTCATTTTTATCATGCCACTTCCTGTACGGCCATTGGGGGCCAGTGATTCAGGCCCCTATCAAAGACATCTTGGATCTGTTCCTTACAATGAGCTCGTGCACAGACTCTTGCGGTTCCACCAATAATGTTTATTGGCTTAAAGAGAGAGTCCATCTTTTGCTCACTTAAACTTGCTTGACTTACTTTCTTCCGTGGAACGCAACAGGTAAACACATAACATGGTTTTCTAGATCACTCCCTATGGCCCGGCCATGTGCTCTGTTTACTTGTTTAGCGCAGCAGACCTGAAGGAAGCTGGAGCCGCGATGCCGTCACAGATGAAAGCCGATGTCTGGGGAATGCTGTCATTGAGGTGAATGACAGATTCACTCCTCCATACTGTCACAGCTGACAGGGATTCATCCCTCCCAAATAAAAGCTTTCAGGAGCTCCATTGTTTGTTACATCATTTCTTTTTTTTCGCCCACACAGGCGCACAGTCACAAATAATTCATGGTTTGTTTTGTTTTATTATGTCATGCTCTGAACAACTTGAATTAGAGCTCTCTTACAAATGGGAAATATTTACATAAAAACAATAATCTTTGTTCAACTTGCCAGCGTGGCCCAGCCCTTCCAAATTTGAGCAACAATGTATCTTACGCTATTCTGCTTCCTTATTTTGATATTTTTTCCTCTCTCTCTCTCTATCTCTCTCTTTCTTTTTTTTAACAAGAAAACTGAGGTACAGTATGTCAAAGGAAGTTGTAGCCTATTTGCTATCTGAGCTCAAGCTTTAGTGTGGTGTAGCATATAACAGATCATCAGCTTTTGAAACCGGTCAAGACATTTTTTTGTCATGAAAATTTTTTTCTTATTTCAGCACAACATGAAAAATCAGAAGGAAAAAAGACTATTATGAACATTTCTTCCCAAAGTTCTCATTATTGTAATGTGATCAATGAATAAATGTAAAAATGTCATGTAAAAAAGTTATATTGTAAAGTATGAATCATGCTTGTTGCTTCCTTTTAGTCTTAAAATTTTGTATGTATGTATATGTGTGTGTGTGTGTGTATATATATATATATACACAGTGCCCTCCATAAGTATTGGAACAGTAAAGACAAAATTGCTCTGTTAGCTGTGGAGTCAACACATTTGCAAATATGATTAAAAGATGAATATGAGACAAAACTACAGAATGTCACATTTTATTATTAGCCGTTTCAACACATACATGTTTTACCAAAAAAAAGCAGCACCTTTAGGGTTCATCCCACTCATTGATGTGAGCATAAGTATTGGGACAGTTGAAAATAAGGCCGATATAAAAGATTAAAGGCTATTATTTAGTTACAGATCCCTTGCGCACAATCACAGCAGTGAGTCTGTGACCCATAGACATCACCAGACTCTTGGTCTCATCCTTTGAAATACTTTTCCCAGCCTTTAATGCAGCCAATTCCAATTGTTGCTTGTTTTGGGGAGTTTCTGCCTTTCCTCTCCAGCTGGTGAAATTCATGTTCAACCAGATTTAAATCTGAAGATTGACTTGGGCAATCTAAGACTTTCCATTTCTTTGCCCTTATAAATTCCTTGACTGAACTGGCAGGGTGTTTTGGGTCATTGTCCTGATGCAATATGAAGCACTTCCCAATGAATCTGGTGGCATTTTCTTGAATATTGGTAGGCAAGATGATTTTGTGAACCACACATGAACCTTCCAAATTCATTCTGCTACTGTCATCATACATTAAGTCGTCAGTAAAGTTGAGAGGGCCTGTTCCAGAGGCAGCCATGCATGCCCATGCCATGACACCACCTCCACCATGCTTTACAGATGAGGCTGTATGCTTGGGATCATTGCAGTTCCCTTTTTTTCTCCACATTTTTGCTTTCCCATCACTTAGATTAAGGTTCATCTTTGTCCATAAACACAGTTCCAAAACTCTTCTGGCTCACCTTTGTGCTTTTTTGCAAACTCTAATCTTGCCTTTCTATTTTTGGTGCTGGTCAGAGGTTTGCATCTTGCTGTGTAGCATCTGTAATTCTGTGTCAAAGTCTCCTGAGGACAGTAAATTGTCAGAGCATCACCCCAGCTTTAAAGGAAGTTGATGGTGATTTTACAGACACGTCTTTTAGGATTCATTTTCACAGCTTTTATGATTTGTCTGTCATCAACTACTGTTGTTTTCTCAGCCGATCAGGTCGTTGTTGGTTGCTGGTGGTTTCCAAACTCTTGATTTCTCCATGCCCTTTGTTTTTGCTAGAGCTCTAACTGACTTCCTCTTTTCTTTTAGCATCCACATTGCTTGCTTTTCTCTCAAAGTGAGCTCCCTTGTCTTCATCCTCGTTTGTGTGTGTCATCATCGAATGCAAGATTCAGAATACAGAAGTAATGGATATAACTGATACGACACATTCAATATCTGGAGAATTAATGCAACAGGACACAGCTGATCACTTAGAAAGACCTGTGAGGCAACTGTTCCAATACTTATGCTCACATCAGATAGAGGGATGAAACTCTAAATGTGCTGAACTTCTTAGCTGGTAAAACGTGTTGAATCACCCAATAATAAAATGTGACATTCTGTAGTTTTGTCTCTTTTAATCATATTTGTAAATGTCTTGACTCCACAGCCAACAGAGCAATTTTGTCTTTACTGTTCCAATACTTTTGGAGGGCACTGTATATATATATATATATATATATATATATATATATATATATATATATATATATATATATATATATATAATATATAATATTTTATGACTACACCAGTACTTTAAATATTATTTTATTTTTAAAGTTTAAAGTTCTACATAAAATGATTAATTACGGTGATGAGGATTTTGGGGAGAAATATGCGTAATTATCATAAAAATAATATTACAGTGCAAAAACCTTAATTGTCTACATTTCCCCCTATGTATTTCATTTTTAATTTTTTTTTATTTTTTATTTTGGGATATGACCGACTATTGCTATTAATTGCTATTGCTATTAATCTTCTATTTTTGAAGTAATTTACATTGAAGTGTAAATGACTGAAGTAAGTGTGCAGTGTTTGCAGACCCATGCTCTGAAATATTGTGCCACTGTGCTACCGCTCTATATTTTCCCCTTACATGTAAGTGGTAAAAGGCCAAAAATAAATAGTAAAAACCTTACAAAGCTCTGCACACAGTCAGTCTAGTGTTTCTCTGTGTCCCAGTGTGCATACGATCCATCCTATCTGCCCTAAATAGTATTGAAAATTACTAATATCACATAGAATTTAGGATGGATAGTATGCACATTGGGACGCAGGCAATGTAAGTGTGTGTTTAGGTGTTACAGTGTTAAACGCAGCACATTTTCACAAATCTCTGCTCTATTAAAGGAGACATATTATGCCCCTTTTAACAATATGTAATATAAGTCTCTGGATGTCCCCAGAATGTGTCTGTGAAGTTTCAGCTCAAAATACCCCACAGATCATGTATTATATCATTTTGAAAATACCTATTTTGAGTGGAAGCAGAAACACTCGGATTTTCGTGCCTGTTTCTTTAAATCCAAATGAGCTGCTGCTCACGCCCCCTTTCCAGAATAGCGCTGCGCCGTTTCAGCTCCTACCTGCTAAAAACATCTGTTTTGGTTCTGATTATCATGTTCATCATGCTGAAATCATGTGTTTTAAACCATATGAGTTTAAACTTCTGATATACGGTTTTCTGAGGGCACACATCCTAAGCACATGGACTGAATGCGGCTGTCACAGCATGTGAGTAAACTAAGTTCTCATTCACACACAAGTTTATGTTAAAAACACACGAGTTACAAAAACAGTCGGTTATGTCTGTGAAGGTAAACAGCTGGGAAATAAACAAATTGTCACTTTTCTTTATTTTAGACCCCTTAATTTGAATAATTTTAAAGCTTTAAGTTGTTGAACATATGAGAACATTAACAATAATAAATAAAAACATTCACACAGGGCGTCGGCGTCAACGCCTCTTGTTTACCTTGAATGGAGTGACGTCAAGCGTTGCCGAACTGAATTGTGGGTCCCTCGCGTCGCGTAATTTTACTTAATTAATTGACTTGTTCTGTTGACCAAATTTCACATTCATAAGTGTAAATTTACCAATAAAAAACCCAATTTTATGGTTTTGTTAACTGAAATTTGTATTTATATTGACAGTATCAGAGACTCTGTGAATAAGAAAGCTGTAAGAACTTTGAAAGTTTGTGAATTTTACAATTTATTTATTTGATTTTATATATACGTGTATATATGTATTTCTTATTTTTTTAAGTTTAATACTTTCCTCCCCCTGGCAACTGTTTTGTTTGTTGTAATTTGTCTTTCTATCTTTTTATTTTCCTTTTTTTATTATTTTGTTTCTTGATAACATGTTCTTCGAATAAAAAACTAATTAAAAAAGGGTCCCTTGCGTTGCTTCACTGGCCTTGCACGCGGCAGAAGTTGAAAACTTTTCAACTTTTCAAGCGCCAACGCAGGCATCAGCCAATCAGATCGCCTTATGCAAATACCCTTGCGCAGACGCTAGCCAATCCCGTTCATGCAGCACCAGAAAAGTATGTAATTGGCTGTTATGACTATGACGGCGCGTCAGCACCATGGTCAGCACCAAGCTTCAGACATGCCCTCCGTCAAGCGTTGATGCTGACGCCCCGTTGAAGCAGCGCTGCGCAGAATGATCACCTTATGACATCAAAGTACGCAAGAGCGATTTGAATGCATAGGATCCGACTGCTTTCTTGTCGTGGTACTTTGATGTCATACGGTGATCATTCTGCGAACGCGCCTATTGACTCCGTTTAGGTCTGCCGCCTTGTTCACGTGAGTGACAGCGGAACGTGGCCAATGAGGGAGAGGAGAAAAGTGATCGAGATTTATGATTGATTGGTGAATTAATAGTGTTTTGTTATTGTGTGAGTGTGACCAATAACGCGTGAATGCAGCATGATCTGAATGCAGGGAAATACACGATCGCCGTCATTTAGAAATGAGATCGTATTTATGTATGAGTCGAGATCGTGATTTTTTTTTTCGATTAATCGTGCAGCCCTACTCTCTTGTCTCTGAGGCTGGGACTAAATAGTGTTCTGTGCTCGTCTGTGCAGCCAAAGGCAGAACAGCTAGCATGTTTTGCTCAAACTTTCACCATGGCATTAGAACTGTGCACCGTTGTCGCTTGCGAAATCAAAATGACAGAGCCGTGGGTGAAACTTACAGATGAAGGGGCTGTAATATTATAATGAGATCCCTTTGCCACGTCACCAAGGGAGCGAAATCAGACGTGCTCGTTTTTTCTTTTAGAAGCTTGCAGAAAAAGACTTACTAAAACAAAGTTACTGGGTTAATCTTTTTCACGTTCCTTGGTTGGCAGATGCACTGCTGACCTGATTATAGCACTTAAAACCTGGAAAAGTCAGATTTTCATGATATGTCACCTTTAAATTAAAGCAGGGGTGTCAAACTCAGTTCGTGGAGGGCCAGAGCCCTGTAGAGTTTAGATGCAACCTTAATTAAACACACCTTTACCAGCTAATCAAGTCCTTCAGGCTTATTTGAAAAACTGTAGAAGCTCCAACTCATGCACATCTCCTTTCATCGCAACTGAAAAATAACCTTCATACCTAGTTTCAGCCAATGTCCTCCTCTCTAACAATAGATGGCAGTCTTGTATCCGTAGTTCTTTGGCTCTGTCTGGGTCTCAGTCTGAGTTCCGTGTTTCAGTGATTTATGGGTAGTGTGTGCAGGGACTTCAGGCCTTTTGTTTGTTCTCACAGACAATAGTGAGAGGTCAAAGCATTGAAGAGTGGGGTTGTGTAAATGAAGCCCCTGTGGGTTTTTCAGAGCACAGAATTGTTTTCCAGAATAAAAGACACTATGTATTTTCATAGCATTGAAAATGCAAATGTTTTGTTCTCTTTTATAATATGTTATTTGCATAAAATACACTTCCTTTTGGAGACTGATGGATGAAAAACGTGACCTAAGATGCATGATGAACAGTCACTGCATCAGTACGGCCATTCAGAATCTGCAGACTTTCACACATCTTATGCATGGATTCTGAAAGAAAAGATGTGGAATTCTATTGATGAGGTAAGATATGTTAAACTGAGTTTAGAGGACTAAACACTTTTGATACAAAAAGACACTTATTCCAAACTATTTTAAAAGGAAAAGTCTGTGAGGAAAAACACTGATGTTGTCAAAACACTGACCAAATGTTTTTGATGGATGGATGGATTCAGAAGTAGATATAAGAATGGATGGATGAATGGATGAATGAAAGAAAGAAAGGATGGAAAAAAGGATGGATGGATGGATCTATAGAAGGATGGGTTTATGCATGCATGCAGGGATAGATGAATGGATGGATATATAGAAGGATGGATGCATGGAGGAATAGATGGACAGATGAATGGAAGGATGGATGAATGGATGGATGGATGCATGCATGCAGGAATAGATGATAGATGAAAGGAAGGATGGATGAATGGAAGGATGGATGGATGCATGCATGCATGCAGGAATAGATAGAAGGGTGGATGAATGGATGGATCTATAGAAGGATAGATGGATGGATGGATGGATGAAAGGATGGATGGATGCATGCAGGAATAGTTGGATAGATGAATGAAAGATGGCTAGAAGGATAGATAGATGGAGAATGTATAGATTCATGGAGGGAAGGACAGATAAAAGAATAGATGCTTGAATAGATACACTATATGGACAAACGTATTGGGACACCCCTTCTAATGAACAGGTTTGACTACTTTTTTAATTTCCATGAGGACAAAAAGCATATAATGATATTCTAGGGAATTGTGTGCTTCTAATTTTATAACAACAGTTTAGACAGGACCCTTTTTTATTCAAACATGACAATACTGTGTATAAGGCCAGGTTCAAAAAGATATGATTGATTCAGTCAGTGTGGAAGAACTTGACTGGTCTGCAGAAAGCCGAGTCCTAATCCCAGTTGAACACCTCTGGTGTGACTTAAAATGCAGACCTTGAGCCAAAAAATCATCACCAAACACCAGTGACTTGTACATATGGGTACAGTCATTTTAGACACTTTCAAAACTGTTGCAACAGAGATGAAAATACAATTTTAAATACATTAATTATTATTCCATTTTTGTTGCCATCATCAAGTGCCTTTTTTGTTCTAAAGAATAGGATGTCGTAATACTTTTGTCCATATAGTGTAGATAGCTGGAAAGATGGATGGATGGATGGATGGATAGAAGGATAGATGGATGTCTAAAAGAATAGATGGATGGATAGATTGATGAATGGATGGATAGAAGAAAGGATGGAAAAAAGGAAGATAGGATGGATTTATAGATAGAACAGACAGACAGACAGATAGATAGATTTACATCAGTTGTGAATATTAAGGAATAAAGCAATATTAAACAATGTCATATATATATATTTGAGATGTCTTATTCCAGCTCTGACTCTAAATACCAACATATTTTCAAGCTATTAAACAGGGTGGTTTATTACTGTAGTGCCGTGGGAAAAATTGCAGCTTTGTAATTAATTAACTTTAGTATGCAACTGTTTGGTGCTATGTGAATGGACATCTCCAGTGCAACATAAGTGCCAATCACTTCTTTACATTCCACCAGGCATTCAGTATTGTTGTTGTTTTAATTTATGGATGGAGTCACTTTTTCCCATTGTTTGTTTGTTGTAGGCATGCCAAGAGGTAGGTTTTTATATAGCGGTGAGTGGTTACCCTTGACTGCTGGCAGGAGCTAATGAGTAACATAAAGCTGTGAATATGAATATTTTTATGGGGAGCTTCACTGCGGACTGCCAGCCCTGATTATGACCTCTGTGTTACTTCAACCTCTTAGGAACAAAAGTGACGTGATCCTTTTATTAAACAAAGGAGCAATGGAAATCAAGCAACCAATCAATGTCTTTAAACTCTCCTTTGACTGAGCTGAAGACAACAGCCTGTGAAATAAGTATCTTTGCAACATTTTTTGTAAGGTTGGTAGTTTTGGAATTCATTTCAAGAAATGCATTCATTTTGACAAAAAATAAAAAGTTTATAATATAAATGTGTAAATATTTAGTTCTACAGGTAAGCTGTAGAAAAATTTACTACAATGGATCATTTACTCAACTTTGTATAATTCTAAACCTTTATAATGTATCCCCCCCTTTTAAGATCACGAGGAGAAAAATACTCTTTTCCATGCAGTTACAACGAAGCATTCAAGGCTCCAAACGGATGCAAAAGCGCAATAAAAGTATCATAGAAGTACTATGTAGTGGTAAGTCTCACACATAAGCTTTTAGTTGCTATTCACTCAAAATATTGACACTTGCCCTCAATTTCCTTGGGTTCGTAGTGGCATCCGATCTGCTGACAAATTATGGTTATGATTCAGATCTTTTCAATGAATCAATTCACAAACTAGTAAGAGTGATTCATTCAAGAATCTGACCGAACTGACTGCATCATTTCTTAAACTGCACTGGAAATTTTTAGTTTTTTTTGTTGCTTGTTTTGTGCTCCACAGAAGAAAATCAAACAGTTCTGGAACAACACAAGGTGAGTAAATGATTTTCAGATTCAAGTTCAAGTTTCAAGTTCAAGTTTATTTGTAGAGCGCTTTTTGCGATACAAATCGTTGCAAAACATCTCTACAGGAAATTAAGTTTCCACAATATATTTATATATTGCAGCACCTTAATATATTTAACTTATGGCAAAATTTGGTAATTCTGTATGTTTTCTGAGCTTTGGCATCCTCTGAGGTCCTCTGAGGGGTTGGCATTATCTTTTCTCAGGTGTTCGGTCATCTCAGATCATTTAAGGGTTGGATCCAGACTGAAGCTTCTGTAATTCCTAGCTACCACGGGATGTTAATCAGAAACAGAGAAACAAATAGAGACATAATTAGCGTAGCTGCTGTTCCATCTAAGCAAAAATGATTTGTTCAACCCAAGCTAAAGAATAATAATAATGTACATTTGAGCAGATATAACTGCAGTACAAGATTATAAGATGCATTATGTGAATGCTTGGCTAAAGAGATGTGTCTTTAATCTAGATTTAAACAGAGAGAGTGTGTCTGAACCCCGAACGTTATCAGGAAGGCTATTCTAGAGTTTGGGAGCCAAATGTGAAAAAGCTCTACCTCCTTTAGTGGACTTTGCTATCCTAGGTACTACCAAAAGTCCAGAGTTTTGTGACCTTAGGGAGCGGGTTGGATTGTAGCGTGGTAGAAGACGAGTTTGGTACGCAGGAGCTAAACCATTTAGGGCCTTATAGGCAAGTAATAATATTTTGTAAATGATATGGAACTTAATAGGTAGCCAATACAGAGACTGTAAAATTGGGGTAATATGATCATATTTTCTTGACCTGGTAAGAACTCTAGCCGCTGCATTTTGGACTATCTGTAGCTTGTTTATTGAAGATGCAGGACAACCACCTAGCAGTGCATTACAATAGTCCAGTCTAGAGGTCATGAATGCATGAACTAGCTTTTCTACATCAGAAACAGGTAGCATGTTTCGAAGCTTGGCAATGTTTTTAAGATGGAATAATGCTGTTTTTATAACATGGGAAATATGATTTTCAAAGGACAAGTTGCAGTCTAATATAACACCCAGATTTCTGACTTTAGAGGACGTAACAGTACATCCGCCTAGTTGCAAATTGTAACCCAAAAGATTCTGTGTACTGTTTTTTGGTCCAATAAGTAATATCTCTGTCTTATCTGAATTTTAATAGGAGGAAATTATTGGTCATCTAATCTTTTACATTTTTTACACAATCTATTAGCTTAGATAGTTTAGAAGTTTCATCTGGTCTTGTTGAGATGTATAGTTGAGTATCATCAGCATAACAATGAAAACTGTTCCTTTAAATTTGATTCCTTTATTTTTCTGTGAACGTACACTGAGAGATGTTTTTAGGGGCTTGGATGCACTCACATGTCTCAGGAGATCTTTAAATGAGGTTAGGAACTCTTATAAGCTCATAAAAACGATCTTCTCCGTGCTTTGTCGGTCTTGACACAGTTTTCTACTTACAGATGAAACTCAATTGAATGGTGAATTATGTAGACAACACACCATTTACAGAGGTTAACAAAGGGTTCTCACACAGCTCTGTGCCTGAGAGATCCACTCAAGAGAAATTATTCATCTGTTATGGTAGTAGATCCACAGAAAGCGAGTTACATAGTGTTAAAGTGTTTCATGATATCATAACTTACAGTATTCAAAAGTGAGTTATTGTAATCCACATAAAGCATATTTTAGTGCCGTTTGCTCATTACTATTACTATTACTTTAATATCAGTTGAAGTACTGTTAACCATTTTTGTTAAAAGCTCGAATAATATCTCAAATTATGCAGTTTGTTGAGAAAAGGTGTATTATTACTTTTCAAAGCAGTCTGAATTGTGATTTTTATCTGGAAGATGATAAAATGGGTGAGAAGTTTCATAGACCGTGAAACAAACCAGCCTAGACGGACCAGAATATCTTTTTGAAGTGGGCTCATTATAATTCGATCACTATTTAACCACCTAGTTTCCATGAAGAACATCCTCAAACACACCCAGAACATCCAGCACACATGTTGTTTTGGACGCTGGATCCGGGCAATTTGGCTTTATAAAATGAAGAAAAAATAAAACTTGTTTGAGACATCTAATAGTAGTATTTACATGATATGCTCAGCCATCATCATGTGACACACTATACCAGCATGACAGTTTTCTTGTATGGCACAGGTGTGGATTCGTGACATTTAAAACCTGGCCTCACGACAAGCAATTAGTCATGCAGAGCTTTCCGAACAGATACATTCTAACTCAATTGCACGTCAAAACCCTGTCAATCTGTACACTGTTAAAATGTACTTTCGGCCAATGAGGATGTTGATCAAGTGTTTTGCAGTTTGCAGGTTGTCATTAATACATCAGACAGCATGAATAAACCAGCAAACCCAGCAGTGGCTGGCCTGTGCTGCTCCTGGAACAGCTGGGACTAGAGCCATGAATCATGTCATCTGGTCGAGCTTATGAAAAGAGCTCTGCGTCTGTGTGTGCCGCTCAGACAGAGAGAGCAGAGCGGGCGGTACTAAATCATACAGCTCATCACTCCCAATGCATTTGCCCAGCAAGACACAGTCTGGATTTATGGGGTACCAATGCTACTGGTCGCTGATCTGAATACACTGTTTATCTATTTTCACACTGACCGGGGCTGCCTTGTGCCAACCCATTTCATGATGTTTAACCTCAATTGCAGGCTATTGAGAATGAGGAGCTTTGGGAGAGAGGCTATGGGCAAAGGTCAGTGGAAGAGGATTGTGGGTTTGTAATGATTCGTCTGGTGTTCTTTTTGTCATTGTCCACAAAAAAAAAGAAGAAGAGAAAAAAAAGGAAGAATTAACTGAACGTGAATTGGCTTTTGCATTTCCGTTTTCTCCCGTAATCTGATATACTTGCAAAATTATTTTTTTAATCAGTATTTTTTTCCCCAGTATTTATGTGGAAAGCTAAATTGTGCAGGATGTAAAGACTTAAATATAACAAATTAATTTATTTGTATAGTGTTAATATATGTAAATTATGTACTGTTTTATTATGTATTTTATATTTTAAATATATTAAATATATGTATTATAAATGTATATTTATAATAGAATCTTTTATGAATATTCATATTTTAATTTTTTAGAACTACATTGTGTAAGATTCTGTCAAGACTTCATGTAGCATTAATGTAACAAATGTAACAAATTTGTATATATATATATATATATATATATATATATATATAGTGTGTATATATATATATATATATATATATATATATAGTGTGTATATATATATATATATATATATATATATATATATATGCACACAATGCAATTTTATATGAGCATAAATTGTCCATTTGTTTTTTATTATTTTCTTTATTCATTTTAATATTCACATTTTGCTTGATTTTTCTTGTATTTAGGATGTTTAAATATTTTTACTAAAAACAATTTTCTTTGCAATAGGCAAATGTAGGATGAGTGTTGATTTTATCCATCAGGAGTGTATTGGATCATGGAAAGTGGACATTACTAAAGATTCCGAAATGCCTTTTTCTTCTTTTTTTGCACTGATGAATCATATTTACAAGAAGACCTGGAATGTGTTTGAAAATCCGGGCTGAAAATACCCAATCAGGCCTGACTGGTGAAAGTGCCCATCTGGCCATTCTGAAGGGGTGGTTGCCCTCTGAGTTGCATGTCCACCAAGCTGCAGAGCATAAACTTGCTCTGACGCTGTCATGTAAGCCACAAACCGTATCCACCTCTCCCAACCAGTCTCCATTACTGAGTGTATGCGTAGTGCGCTGCTCCAGGTGGTTCATGGTCTGCCTCTTCGACTTATCCATGCTTATTTAAGCTCGACGAGGCTCAAGAGGCTGAGACTTACTTTGCGTGGCCCCCCTGCCGTGGTGGAGGGGACAGCACTAAGCTGTGTGTTTTGGGCAGAGCAGAGAGGATTGCAGTGAGATGAATGGTAATAGAGGGAGAGACAATGCAGCCACTCGCCTGTGACCGAGCACAACTGCTTCACAGTACCTCTCTCAACAGGAGAATAGCAGGAGGGGAGAGGGAGTGCGAAGGAAAGAGCGAGTAAAAAACTGAAAGAGAGATAGGTCAGGAGAGATAGAGCAGGTCCACCAGCTTGAGCATCAAACCAGTGACTGTCCAAGATTTTGGTACTTTAGCCTTTCACTTGGGCACTTCAGGCCTTCAGAGATGAAAAGTGGGTGTCGTGCCTCAGTTAGAGATCAATCATACACAACACACATGGATTAACATTTGACTGTGTAATCTGCATGAAAATGCTGCCAATCGATCACTGGAAATGTTTATTGATGTTCCTTTCAGCATGAGACTGCGGCCAGGCTAAACAAGTCAGTGCATTAATCATCTGAAGTGAAGAGAACATTACACTACGAGACTTACTGCGAAGTGCCTTCGGTTTTGCAAAGGCCATCAGATTGCATTCAGCTAATCAGGTACAGCAATATTGGTTAATAAGCTAAAAGCAGACAGCTAAAATAGACTACCGCACCAATTTCTTTCATGTCTTGGCTGTATGACTTCCCTTTTCTGTAGAACACAAAAGAAGAATAAAGGATGTGTTTTTCATCCACATTCTTAAAAATAAGGGTTCCAAAAGAGGTTTTTCATAGTGGTAGCATTTTGTTTCCTGAAATAACCTTTCATTGAACAGTTCTTTTCTTGTGTGAAGAATATAGTAATAAAGTTTTTTTTTATTGTTACTGTTAAAGATTTTTATTTATGGAACCATATAAGATGCCAATAAATAATTATTATTTGTAAGATTGATGCAATTAAATTCATTGGGGCCCAAAATTTTGTCTCTTACTGACTTTCAACTATCAACTATCCCTGAATTCTGTTTCTCACAAAAAGAAGTCAGACATCTTATATAAAGCAGGAGTTTCATATCATAACCACATTTATGATATTTTCATGGTGCTTTTGTCTATTTTTACAAGTTTACCACATTTAAAAATTGTGTGACAATTGACCAATAAATTCTTCAAAACACAGAAGAAAGTCAGTAATTAAGGTTTGGAATGACACAAGGGTGAGTAAATAATTTTAATTTGGGGTGAACCCAACAGTTAGTGGTGTAAACCAGTCTGGAGAAACACGACCATCCTTGGCTGCTAATTACATACAAATGACTTGTGATGGGACCAGATCGATGGGTGGTCAAAGTTCAATGGCTTTGGTTCAAGTTTAATGGCGCTCAAATCACCAGGGTTCCTTCTCCGAGGGCCCTCGATCAGCTAATGGCCGTGACCGAGAGTGTGTGGGTCGCATCTGGATCATTTCCATGACAATCAGGGTGGCGTTGAAGTAGGCGGGGCAAACTAGGATGCTCTCTGAGATATAGTTGGATGTGTGGTATGGCATCTGTCCACCCTTGTTGAGATTCGTGATCTCTTTGACCAGTCAGTGTTGTATTATTAAAATCACCCTCCGGTCATGGGATTAGAGAGGGGCAGGAGCCAGTCAAAATGATATCCCAAAATGCACTACTGCAGGGTGGCATTGAACTGCTCAGCACGACAACAGCACAGGGGGCTGGAAATGCAGCAATTAGTACTGTCTGTCTCTCCGTGCGTTGTAATCAAAGGCTCTAGGGATGCCGAACATGCTGGGGTGATCACATGATTCAGGTCTCGCCTCATTATGCATCTTCACATGGCGGACAGGTTAGATCTGGGCTTTGAGAACAATGGAATGTACTTGAAGTTAAACTACAGTGAATCAAAAGCATCAAACTCGGTTTGGTTTGCATGCTTTTCCTTATATTATATTATATTATATTATATTTTGTTTTGTGGGCACCTAGCATCACTTGACTCCCTAAGCTCCTTACTTCCATTCAGTTATATGCAGATTCTTCAAAATATTTTGTGTTCAGCAGAAGAAAGAAATACATAAAGGTTTGGAACAACTTGATGGTGAGTAAATGATGACAGGATTTTCATTTTTCGGTGAACTATCCCTTTAATAAACTCCTTTACTTCTGCAGAGCTACAGCATGAAAGCACAACCCTTTGAGCTTTTTCTTAATCAGTGTTTTTGTCTTAAATTCCAGTAAATCCCCCCTTGAAACAAGAAAATTAAATTGAGCAGTAAGCTTGTGTTAATAAGGTTTGTTTTCAGAGAATTTAATTATTTCTTTTTCATGCACAAACTTTTTAGATTTATGCTTAGAAGGAAAAACTGTCAATGGGGTAAGAAAAGTAAACTTAATTCAAGTTATATTCTCCGAAAACAAGTCCTAATGTCTTATAAATTTTTTTAAAACATTTAGATATTGTAACTGGAAAACAAATCAAAATGACTGATTATGAAAATGATCTTTTGCAATGCCTATTTTTATGCTCAAATATTATGCCCAAACAATGCTTTAAACAAGAAAAAACAATCCAACAATAGGGTAAGAAAAATAAACTATTTAAGATGTATTTTCTAAAAACATACCTAGTTTTATTAAATTCTAAAAGGATGTTTGAACTGGAAAACAAGACAAAAATACTGATTAAGAAAATTATTTTGTTGCATTGCAATACAGTTTTTTCCTCTGGGAAAAACATAAAGTCCAAGGGCTGACTATAGAAACGCTCTGTCTCACATCATCTCCGGTTACACGTCATTGAGTTTGCTCCTCAAAGATAGCGCACAAAGGAGAACAGCAGGGAGGAAGGTTTATCGAAAGCAAAATGGTGATGCATGTGTTGTTATTGCCTTCAGGCCCCGCTGATGCTTTCTTTGAAGAACCTAATAATGTGAGTTCTTGTTTGGTCATGCAGCAGCTGTGTTGGAGTTGGCAGGTGGTTAAACGGGTGACCAGGGGACTGGATGGTTGGCTGCAGTGTCTCGGCGTCTCTCTCCCCCTGAGTCCAGGTCTCTGGCTGAAACACGGTGACCTATAGCTGCTCTTGGCAGGGCCGTGGGGTTACCAGAAGGGCAGAACCACTCTCCGAATCTGGTGTCTGTGAGTTATTCGCCCTCATACTGATTGGTGTTGGAGTCTTTTGGCCATGTTCTTCTGATTTAGCATTCCCCACTGTACAGATTCCCACACAAACAATCACACACATTATAAAGGTCCTTTCACTCAATTTAGTTTCCCAAGACTGTAAAAAAATGAGTGTTTTCTTTTTTAAATTGTAAAACTATATAAAACCCCCAAAACAATATACATTCACTTTAGAAGAAACATTGAAAGTGAAAAGTGACAGTGACGTGACATACGACCAAGTATATATATATATATATATATATACATATATATACATATATACATATATCCCATCCAAAGTGCACACACACAGCAGTGAACACACACACACCCGGAGCAGTGGGCAGCCATTTATGCTGCGGTGCCTGGGGAGCAGTTAGGGGTTCGGTGCCTTGCTCAATGGCACCTCAGTCATGGTATTAAAGGATATATTAAAACTATTTAACTACACTGACAGACTTTTTCACTGCTTTTAAGTATAAACAAGTTAAATGTAAAAAGTCAAAAGAAAGTAAAGATTCACTGCCGTTCGAAAGTTTGGGGTCAGTGAGATTCTTTAAAGGAACTAATACTTTCGGGGAAGTCGTGGCCTAATGGTTAGAGAGTCGGACTCGTAATCCAAAGGTTGTGGGTTCGAGTCTCAGGCCGACAGGGATTGTAGGTGGGGGGGTGAATGTCCAGCGGTCTCTCCACCCTCAATACCACGACTGAGGTGCCCTTGAGCAAGGCACCGAACCCCCAACTGCTCCCCGGGCGCCGCAGCATAAATGTCTGCCCACTGCTCCGGGTGTGTGTGTGTGTGTGTGTGTTCACTGCTGTGTGTGTGTTCACTGCTGTGTGTGTGTGCACGTTGGATGGGTTAAATGCAGAGCACGAATTCCGAGTATGGGTCACCATACTTGGCAGTATGTCACTTCACTTCACTTTTATGAACTTTTATATACTTTTAAGAATGGAAAGAATTTATTGATCAAATGTGACAGGAAAAAAAATAAAAAATCTAAATAAAATCTAAAATCTATCTTGGTTTCCACAAAAATATTAAGCAGCACAACTGTTCTCTGAAGGATCATGTGACACTGAAGACTGGAGTAATGGCTACTGAAAATTCAGCATTGTCATCACAGGATTAAATTGTGAAAAGTAATTTAAAAATAATAATAGTAATTAGAAAACAGCTATAGATAACAATATTTTATGATATTACTTTCTTTTTTTATAATAAAAAATAAGAATTAGATTTTTTTCAGTCAGTGCACTGAACAAAGTTTTTACAATAACTTACAGGTCAAGCGTTGTAATGTGTTGCTCAAAGTTCAAACAATTTCAACTTTAACCCTAATTGCTGCTGACCTTTCGGTGCGCAGCCGATGATAACTGTATGCTTTTTTATTATTTACTGTGCACACTTCCTGCTTTCCTGCTATCTAGCATCCTGTTAAAATTGCACTTTTCATGCGGAGGTCACAGTGGCGAATGAAGCTTGTGTTGAAACAAAGTGTGTTGAAGTCCTGACGTGAAGCACTCTCAGATCGCAGCATGAAGCTTGTGCTAAACCCATGGGCACTGTAAGAAAACAAAGAAGAGAATTCACTTTTTGCTTCTTTCTCTCTTCCCATCACCCATTTGTTATGCATTTGTCTCAGCTCATGTTAGCCAAACATCCATCCCGCTAACAGCACAAAGACACATGCCACAGTGGGACTGTCCATATCTTGATGTATTCAGCTGTTTACTCATTCACACAGCGTGCTGGCTTTTATCCTGCTTGCTAAAGGATGCCATTGTGGTGAAGTGGCATTAAAAGGCTTACAGTTATAAAATAGCTTGTGCTCTCGCACTCTTCCGCACATGAGCTGGTCAGGATGCGACACGCTTAGCCATTAAGCTTATTAACCAACTCACAGTTGCTTTTCCACTAAGTCAACTTCCAAGCACCGATACGCTTGAAACGACAGTCTGGGAGAAGGAAAATAGAGTTTATGCATGGTTTCAATAATATGTGTTTGGGGATGACTAAATATAATAGTGAATCTACTTGCTATTTTTTTTCATTAGATGGAAATGAGACAAAATTGCTATATTTGCTTTCCTATGTTTTGTTAAAAAGTATTGCGCATTCTGGTTTACAGTTAAGGTACTAATCAATAATGTGACTATCATTATAGCTCTTTATAAAAAAAATGCAATATATACAGAGAATGACTCTAAAGGATTTTAACTATTTTTATTTCATTTTCAAGCTAAACATTTTTTAATTAAATTTTTAGATTCTAAAAAAAAAAAAAAAAAATGTTGTTATTGTGGGGATTAACATAACTAATATAAACTATTAGTATTGTTGTGGGGATTAAGATAAAACATTATATAAAGTTGTATGCAATTTTATATATTATTTGTTCTAATTATTATTACTACTATTATTAGTAGTTGCACTACTACTAGTAGTAGTATAGATTCTTATTATTTTATTACAAAACCTTTTGGCCACCAAATCAAAGTCTAAGCATCACTTTTTTGTAGCAATATACAAAATACTACAATGATTTTTACTAAATATCATTCTATTATATTTCAATTCAGTGTTCACAAACTTTTTGTTGGTAGCTGGTAGAGTAGCAAACTACTAAAAAAAAAAAGAGCAGCTCGACTGTAGTTGAACTACTTTAAATCACGACTTGCTTGTTGCTTGACAAGCTATGTTTTCAAAGTAGCTTCCCCAGCACTGCTGTTTGGGATATTTTGCCTAGTTTCAGGTCCTCTGTTGTCATCCTGACAGAGACAGATGAGTCATACCCGACTCGCATGTCTCCTCTGGCGAAATAGATGCCACCGGTATGTACCCTCGCATGAGTTTTTCACACTGACTTTAAAAGTATGCAGGAAGCAGAGCCGGGCTCCGATCGGCAGGTCCTCAAATTGTCTCACATTCCAGTTGGGATGTTCAAGAAGCATGGACGTCACAGCTGCTTCGCTTCTGAAGTTTTGGGACAAATGTCACGTAATGAGAATCGACTAAAATATGAAAATGGTTCGGGATGGATTCCGGGCGCCCTGCACTGTCTCTTTCGCTGTTATTGTAATATTTCAAACAAATGGAGGGGCCGTCTTTTTAATCTGACCTTGTGCAATGGTCTGTGTTAGTTACGGCCACTGATGAGAAAAATTTACATTAATGACAGACACGTCAGTTTGAGTAACTCTTCCTTCAGTTTTTGATACTTTCAGAGAGTCTGGGACAGCCAGAGAGAGAAGAGAGAGATAGGCCAAGTACGTTGACACTAATGGCATCGTATGCACTCATTCTGAAAGGTTTGTCATGGCATTTTCCCGGGTTAGAAGAGCTTTTAGGTGCTCGCACCTGAAATACACATTCACATAATTTCTATTAACCTCCCTGTCTCTCGCACACACATTCACATCCCCGATGTCCTGCTCTGGCCTGTGAATCAGCTCTTCTGTTTAGAATTTGTGCTGTTTGGGTGTGTGTGAGAGCGCATAAAAGTACGTGCCAGTTTCCGCCCCTCTGGCTTGAGCCGCCGTGTGACATCAAGCAGTAATGTAGCACTCTCCCGCTTGCCAAACTCAAGGCCTCATCACTGGATCTCTCCCCTGGCTGGGATGCCTCTCCCTGGGCCTAATTGTTGGCTCTCTCCCCAGACATCCATGCCAAGCTCCGGGGCTAATTGTTAGCATTCCTCTCTGGTAGAGAGGCATGGCAGCATCTCACCAGCTGAATTATCACAGGTGGAGTTTGGTTTTCCAGGAGCCACTTTGCCTGGTAAAAGTACACTCTATTCAGCTTATTAAGGAGATTCAAAAATGAACATTCTGTTATGATTTACTCTCCCTCAGGTTGTTATGAACTTGTTACACGTAGAACACAAGGAGATGTTTCATGGAATGTTCTCACTGCTCTTTTCCACTCAATAAAATTGAAAAGAGGACTGATGCTTTTGAGCTCCAGGAATACCCTTAAAAAACAAGTCATTACTCCAGTCTTCAGTGTTACATGATCCTTCAGAAATCATCCTAAAATGCTGATTTAGGGCTCGAGAAACATTTTTTATTATTATCTATGTTAAAAACAGCCGTGCTGCTTAATACTTTTGTGGAAACTTTGACACAGCCAAAGGTTTGGGGTAAGTAATAACCTAAAGGGATAGTTCACCCAAAAAAATAAAATTCTGTTATTAATTACTGACCCTCATACAGTTCCAAATCTGTAAGACCTTCGTTCATCTTCAGAACACAAATTAAGATCATTTTGTTGAAATCCGAGAGCTTTCTGACCCTCCATAGACAGCAACGCAACTAACATGTTCAAGGTGCAGAAAGGTAGTAAGGACATCATTAAAATAGTCCATGTGACATCAGTGGTTTTATGAAGCTAGTTTTGTGCACAAAGAAAACAAAACTAACGTTGTGGTACTGTCATTCAGATCTAGAAATGGTCTTCATTAACTGCAAGCCGCTCTATTCGCCGCGGTAGATTTGTTCGTTCATTCTTGTGAGTGTCTACATTCCACCGCAAGCGCACGTGAGCTCAACCTTACAGAAACTCGCTGATCAGATCACAGATACAGAACAACAACACCCGGACTCTGTTTTAATCATTCTCGGGGACTTTAATAAAGCAAATCTCTCCCGCGAACTGCCAAAATACAGACAGCACATCACATGTCCCACCAGAGACAGTAATATATTGGATCATTGTTACACAGCGATAAAGGACGCATATCACTCTGTCCCACAAGCAGCTTTAGGACTCTCTGATCACTGTTTGGTTAATCTCATACCGACTTACAGGCAGAAACTTAAATCTGCAAAACCTGTATTAAGAACAGTTAAAAGATGGACTAATGAATCTGAGCGTGATTTACAAGCCTGTTTCTCTCTCACTGATTGGACTGTTTTCGAAGCTGCTGCAAACGATCTGGACGAGTTCACAGAGACTGTAACTTCATATATAAGTTTCTGTGAGGATATGTGCATTCCTTCCAGGACTCATTTAACCTACAACAATGACAAACCATGGTTCACTGCAAAGCTCAGACAGCTCCGTCAGGCCAAAGAAGATGCTTACAGAAAGGGGGATAAAGTCTTGTATAAACAGGCCAAATACATACTGGAAAAGGAGATCAGAGTGGCAAAGAGGAATTATTCTGGCAAGCTAAGGAACAAATTCTCTTCCAGTGATTCTGCTTCAGTGTGGAAAGGTATGAAAGATATCACCAGTTACAAGACACCATCCCCCAGCCCTTTGGAGAATCAACAACTGGCAGACGACCTGTTGACCAGAGTTCTACTGCAGGTTTGAAAAAACACCCCACACCCGCCCTGAACACCTCTCCACACAACCATTCACACCTCCAGCAACCCCACTCTCCCCCACACCTACAATTCATATCAGCGAAGATGACGTGCGCCTGGTCTTCAGAAAGAACAAAAGAAGGACAGCACCAGGCCCAGACGGTGTGTCACCAGTCTGCCTAAAAACCTGTGCTGACCAGCTGGCCCCCATCTTCACACAGATCTTCAACAGATCACTGGAGCTGTGCGAAGTCCCCTCATGCTTCAAACACTCCACCATCATCCCTGTCCCAAAGAAACCCCAAATTACTGGTCTTAATGACTACAGACCTGTGGCTAAAACGTCTGTGGCCATGAAATCATTTGAAAGACTGGTTTTGGCTTATCTGAAGGCCTCCACTGGACCCTTACTGGACCCCCTGCAGTTTGCCTACAGAGCAAACAGGTCTGTGGATGATGCAGTCAACATGGAACTGCACTTCATCCTGCAGCATCTGGACAGACCAGGGACTTATGTGAGGATCCTGTTCGTAGACTTCAGCTCCACTTTTAACACCATCATCCCGGACACCCTTCAGAATAAACTGACACAGCTCTCTGATCCCACCTCCATCTGTCAGTGGATCAACAGCTTCCTGAAAGGCAGGCAGCAGTTAGTGAGGCTGGGAAAATTCACATCCAACACCCGCACCATCAGCACTGGAGCTCCTCAGGGCTGCGTTCTCTCCCCACTGCTCTTCTCCCTCTACACCACGACAGCACATCTAAAGACCCCTCTGTAGCCCCAGAGCTCCTTACGTTTGCAGATGACACCACACTGATCAGCCTCATACAGGACGGTGACGAGTCTGCTTACAGACCGGAGGTTAAGGAGCTGGCTGTCTGGTGCAGTCTTAACAACCTGGAGCTTAACATGCTCAAAACTGTGGAGATGATCGTGGACTTCAGGAGAAACCCCCTGCTCTCCCCCCCACTCACCATCATGAACAGCACTGTGACTGCAGTGGAGTCATTCAGATTCCTGGGCACCACAATTTCTCAGAACCTGAAGTGGGACAATCACATTGATTGTCCACATTGAGTCCATTGTGAAAAAGGCCCAGCAGAGTTTGTACTTCCTTCGCCAACTGAGGAAGTTCAACCTCCCACAGGACTTGCTGAAACAGTTCTACTCCGCTATCATTGAATCCAATCTCTGCACTTCAATAACTGTCTGGTTCAGCTCAGCTACCAAATCTGACCTCAGAAGACTACGGAGGGTAGTCTGGACTGTTGAGCGTATCATTGGTACAACCCTCCCCACTCTCCAAGAACTGTACTTATCCAGAGTGAGCAAAATGGCAAAATCACTCTGGACCCCTCACATCCAGCACACTCCCTCTTTGAACTGTTACCGTCTGGTCGACGCTACAGAGCTCTGAGAACCAGAACGACCAGACACAGGAACAGTTTCTTCCCTCAGGCAATTCATCTCATGAACACATGACACTAAATGTGGAACACACAACTCTATTATACATTATTTATTCACCACATATACTTATTTTTTCATTTCAAATTTACATACATCAGACCTGTACACTAGAGCCCTGCACGGGCCTCAAATTTAGGCCCTAGCCCGGCCCTGGCCCGAGACGCTCAGGCCCTAGCCCGGCCCACGTCCGACAGCTTATCAGAATTACCAGCCCGAGTCCGACCTGAGCCCGTCTTTTTTCCCCCTTCTCCTAAAACAGTTTATACTACTGTTTCGGCTATTAAAATAGTTCAGTTTTGTGTGTAATGGCAAAATTATTATATTTCGTTTCGTTTTTTTATTAAGTTAATTTAGAAAAACATTTGGAGCATGTTTGTTTGTTAAATAGCCTATAAGTTTTTGTTTTTTAAAGTAACGACCAAGCGGCCAGCGGCATGAGCTGATCATGGCCTATGTTTGATCAATTTAGCCTTCTCATATCATCATGACTTGCCTAAAATAAAATCTTTAGATATACTAAAACAGTTCAAGTATATAACGATGTTTAAACATTAAACCTGCGCTATAATAATAATGTGCACTATATCTAAGTTTGTGCGGAGAGTGAAAGCTAAAGTGCGCTCTGCAGGACATGGAGGCACCAGAACAAACACTTGCATTGTTTTCAGTGGAAACAAATTAAAATAGCCTACGCCGTCATTTTTTTATTTATTTATTTGATAAAGGTAAGAGTAATACATCATTCGGAGCTGTAAAGGGTCTAATTGTATTTGTGTGCACTCACAATACCAACAAAAGGTAGTTTTATAAAACAAAGAAAACAAACATGCGCTTTCTGCCGTCTCGTCTTGAACAGGAGCGCTTCACAAAAATGAACCGAAGCTGAGCGAATACATGCCTCACAGAGATGATAAATATATCTATAGAAAGCTTTAAATTATCACTTAACGAAATAAAAAATTTGAAAACAAAAACTCTTATTATAATCTTAATCATAATCAATAAAGATGCATTTGTCTCTAAAGGCGCGTCTAATGAGGAGACGGCGAGTCAGGATCAGCAACTTCATCCTTGCAACACGGACTCAGAAAACATTAGTTTATTAGTAAATAATTCAAATATCTCCTTACTATTTCCAGCAGACACATTCATGGTTATGTTTGCTGGGGTTTTTCAGCAAGCTTTAGCCTATTGCGTGCATTTGAACGCAGAACTATTCAGCTGCGCTGAAGTCACTTGCGCTCTCTGCTGCTGCTGCGGGACACTAAACACCATCGAGCTGCTCTCAGTCGCGGCAGCACAGTCTCGTGTTGTTTCCACCAGCACGGCAATTTTTTTCATCACTAATCGATGGATGTCTACAATATAAAAATAAGGAGCAACCCAAAACAGGTCTGAGGCCCGGCCCGCGTCTGAACTATGACGTGAAAATTGGCCCGAAGCCCGGCCCTAGAAGCGTAAAAAAGTCGGGGCCCGTTGGGCCCGGGCCGAAATGCAGGGCTCTACTGTACACACACATAATTGTCTATATTATATATTGTGTTTTTGCTGCTTTGTACATTGCCTATTTGGTTATTTGTGGTTAATCTTTTATAATCTGTGTCCTGTCCTTTTGCTGTCTTTCTGTTGCACTGTGGAGCTTCTGTCACTACAACAAATTCCTTGTATGTGTAAACATACCTGGCCAATAAAGCTCATTCTGATTCTGATTCTGATCAATACTCATCGAAGACTGACATGGTCAAGAAGTTACATTGGTAGTTGCATTGCTGTCTATGCAGAATCAAAAAAAAAAAATCTTAGTTTTTGTTCCGAAGATGAACGAAGGTCTTACAGGTTTGGAACGACATGAGGGTCAGTAATTAATGACAGAATTTAAATTTTTGGGTGAATTATGCCTTTAATAGAACTTAATAGTTAAAAATGAGCCAATTAAATTAATCAAAAGTGACATTAAAGGCATTTATAATGTTACCAAATATTTTTCTTTTAAATAAATGCTGTTCTTTTGAACTATTTCTATTCATTAAAGACATCTGAAAAAAGACATGATTTTCACAAAAATATTAAGCAGCATAAACTATTTTCAGTATTCCTGTTATGGCAAAGATAAACTTTTATGTAAAATGTACATACATTTTTTAAATTATATTCAAATATGATAGGTAGTATGATTGATAGATAGATAGATAGATAGATAGATAGATAGATAGATAGATAGATAGATAGATAGATAGATAGATAGATAGATAGATAGATAGATAGATTGTCTCTACATAAAGTTATTGTATGATTTCAGAATGCTTGGGGTATATAGGCCTTTGTTGTGAAAATCTGATCCCTGGACATTTTTGGGTTTTGAAACATCATGAGGGTGAGTAAATGAAGACAGAGTTTTTATAGGTGTTTCTTTATCTACTCCTTTAACGATAGCGGTAGGAAAGACCACAGGAAACGATGGGGAAAACAGGATCAAGAACCTGCATAATAATCAGCGAAGTGTGACGTGTGGGAGCATGTGCACTACCCATCAGACCACATCTCTGACACTGTGCATATTTTATGATGACTTACATGAATCGGTGACCTCGTAAATATAGCCTTTAATGAATTGTAGATGTCAAGCACGTTGGAGCGGGGCATAAATTAGCACATATGCAGGCTCTCTGATGTGACTCTATGAGGTAATTAAGCGTGTCTGTTATTGTTGGAAGGCGACTTGACGTGAATGCCTTAGTGCTAGCATGGCCCCCATGTATGATGAACGGTAGCATTGGCCAGGACCACAGCAGCCATCGATCACATCGACGTACAGGTGTGTCCCGAGAACTGCAGGCTGTTCTTACACTACTCAAGATGGATCTCTCTCTTTCTCTCTCTCCTTTTTTCCCTAAATCTGGCTTGGGATTGGTGCAGTCTTCCCATTGGCAGCTAGGAGCTGATGGATGAGATGCTGTTACACTGCAGTAAATGGATTAAGTGCTTTTTTTCCCCAGCCCAACTCTACTTTTCTGGAATGCGGAGATTGGATTTGGTTTGACAGGCAGGCGGTGAGTTTTCAGGTTCCACTGTGGGGAATTGCGGCGATGTTCGCACGTGCGCTCACACTCGCACACATACACGGGGAGTAGATGAGTTAAATCATCAGTATGACAGCTTGACATGACAGGCAAGACAGAACAGCAGACAGCGATGATTTCATTGGCCTGGTGTCCCTGGATTCGTTCTTTTTCACGTTCTGAGTTCCTCGATTCATTTGAGTATTTGTGTGCTCTGGTATTTAAGCGCAAACAGTTGGCAAGCTGTTAACAGAACCTGTTAATTTTTTAACTGCTCTCAGATGAAGCAGCAAATAGAGGTACAGCTCATTACTTCAATAAGTGCTGTTCAACAGCTGCTTTACAAATTACAGACTAGACTAGAAGTTTACAGTTTATTACAGAAATGCCAGTGGTGCAAAAGTTGCTGACAAATGCTGAGATATTTCTGTACCGTTGCTAGGGCTTTCTGGGTGGTTGCTGGGGAGTTGCTAGAGTATTTGGGGTGATTGCTAGGGTATTGGGTATTTGGGGTGATTGCTAGGGTACTATGTATTCGTGGTGGTTACTAGGGTGTTCGGAGTGGTTGCTGGTGGGTTGCTAGGGTATCGTGTATTTGGGATGGTTACTGGGTGTTTTAGTTGGTTTTTAGCAGGTCACTAGGTTGTTCAGCGGTTGCTAGAGTGTTTTAGTGGTTACTACGGTTTTTGGAGTGGTTACTGGTGGGTTGCTTGGGTGTTTTCTATGTTTACAAGGTAATTGTTAGGGTACTTGGGATAGTTGCTGGGGTGTTCTATGTGGTTGCTAGGGAGTTGCTAGAGTGTTCTGGGTGGTTGCTAGGGTATTTGGGGTGATTGCTAGGATAATGTGTATTTGGTTGGTTGTTAGCAAGTCATTGGGGTGTTCAGTGGTTGCTAGAGTATTTGGGGTAGTTGCTGGGGTGTTATATGTTGTTGCTAGGGTGTTCTGGGTGATTGCTGGGGTGTTCTATGTGGTTGCTAGGGAGTGGCTAGGGTGTTCTGTGTGGTTGCTAGGGTACTGTATTTGGAATGGTTGCTAGGGTGTTTTGGTTGGTTATTAGTTGGTCACTAGGGTGTTCTGGGTGGTTGCTAGAGTATTTGGATGGTTGCTAGGGTGTTTTGGTTGGTTATTAGTTGGTCACTAGGGTGTTCTGGGTGGTTGCTAGAGTATTTGGATGGTTGCTAGGGTGTTTTGGTTGGTTATTAGTTGGTCACTAGGGTGTTCTGGGTGGATGCTAGAGTATTTGGATGGTTGCTAGGGTGTTTTGATGGTTGATAGGGTATTCTTGTTGGTTGTGATCACTCCTGTGTTTTGGGTGTTTGTTAAGGTGGTTAATAGTATATTTGGGTGGTTTCTAGGGAGTTGCTAGGGTATTCAGGTGGTTACTAGGGGGTTGGTAAGGGATTCTAAGTGATTACAACAGTGTCACAAAGGTATTCAAGGAGGTTTCTAGGGAAAAAATTGGCATAGTTGAAAAAATTATTTTCATAGTTAAAAAGAAAATTGCAGTGGGCAGGGCTACCCCATTCAACACTACAAAAAAGAAAGTAACTGGAAGAACATCTTGCATCCCTTTACTTGTCTACAACAACTTTGATTTGTATACTGAGAGTAGCTTTTATCCCTTGTTGATGTATGGTGGTCAGCATACAGTGAAAGTGAGCACGAATCCATCACTGGCTCATATTGAGAAACCCCTTCTTCTCTCAATTTCAGTATATCCTCGGTTATGTTTCTTATCCATCATTATCGGTCTCATGTCGCTCTGACATGTTCTGGTGACACACTGAGAGACAATACCCGGGCTCAGATTCATCCCACCATTGTGACACCAATCCCTGGCTTTAACCAATCAGCTAAGATTAACCCCGAGCTCATCCAATCACATAATCAGGCAGGCTGAGCTAGGGCATCCTCAATCCTCCAGCAGGGAAATCACCAGCCTTAATCCTCTAGCTCATCTGAAATGAGTTCACACCAGGTTGTGGCAGGAACACTGCACAGAGGAGCTGACTGATGTGCGGTGCTGGCTTTCCATCACGATGTGCATTTCCATCTTTGCCATTCTGAAAAAGTTTGACAAGCCCTGGAAAGCAAGAGCTTTTAGCGACACTCTTCTGGCCATGTCTGTGGACAGACATTTTTTTTCCACTGTCTCAAATTTAGGATACTGTAGTAGCCAAACACCATTATGTTGTTATCATGCCCAGTCGTGTCTGTTCATTTGTTGTCCAATATTTTACAGCAGCATCTTAATTCATCAAACAAATAGGGATTTCCCATGCTGTGCTTTGCGTAATTTTTTCAGGTCTTTCTTTTTTGTCGTCTTGGATTACCTGCTTTTTTTTTCTTTTCTTTTTTTACTATTATAATCAATACAGTTTTCTGAGCTTTTCTGATTTTATATTTTTTTTTATTTTATTTTATTTTATGCCTAGGTGATCTGATAAAGCACACATTATAATCCAACACTGCAACACTTTTGTGTGTTCTATACTCAAGCACTTTCATTGCAATTATCCCAACACCGTTTGTCACCTTTAAGCATAACTTACCTTTATAGCATAGCTGGTTGCAGGTGGGTCTCATTTAAATAAATGTTTCCTTCAGCCAAATCAAATGATCTTTTCTACATGCCCTCATTCTCCTGGGCTTCACTGTTTATTAGCTGCTCGGCTCTATCTGTCCTATTGATCAGTGTCTCTGTTCCTCTCGCACTGCGCCATCAGCACTTTCAGCGTATTAAAGACGGGCTCGCTCCACACAGATGGTGTCCCTAAAGCCTGGGTCACTTACTGTTCCCCTCATTTCAGGGTGAACTTGATAAATCTAAACATCAGTTTGCCTGCTTATGCCCCCTTATGCATTTCACATTAAGACTATAGTTTATAAATGATGTGTGTGACATTTGCCTCCGTTGACAAAAATAAATAAATCAAATATTTATTTTGATTATAAATTCTGGAACATTTTAATGTGTTATGTACATATATATATATATATATATATATATATATATATATATATATATATATATATATATATATTGTCAGCAGATACAGACATAGGACACAGAGGTAAATGCAGTACAATCAACAGGTTTATTGAGTAGCAGCAGAGGGGAATGAGATGAGCAGAATGTCCAGGTAAGCAGGCAGGGAATGGGAATGTCTCTAGGGGCTTATCTGAGTGTGAATGTCCTTTTTCCTTTTCCAGGGGATCTGGAGGTAACAGTGGGGCATGGAGACAGTGGAGAACAGGGATAGGAACACTGTAGCAACTGGTAAGACAAAAGGTAAGTGGATCAGGTTAGTCAACATGGAAAGTTTGAGACCAGACAGTGAGTGAATGGGAGGAGTGCAGGGATATAGTGCTGCTGATTAGTGCTGACAGGTGGCGGTGATCAGAAATCAGGGGATTGGGATCTGGTGAGTGTCGTTGATGGAAACTGCGGTGACTGTGGTGACTCTCTGACATATATACAGTATATATTTTATATATATCTAGGTTTTATATGGCGTGACGTAGAAAATAACATTTCATGATCTGTAAAAAATATTGTAGACATAAAAATGTCCAGTTGACCCATTATTGACGTGGTGTGTCAAATTTAGTTAAATTTGAAGCAGCATATGCAATCTCTTAACCCATAAAAACAAAGATGTAAAACTTAGCCTATCGAGTAAATGTTGAACAATAAAAAATACCTACTTGATTGCCTTTTCCCTGGGATCTATAGCACTTTTTTTCTCTGTCTTTCTTTGTTTTTTCTCTTTTTCTCTCTGGCTGGCCTTGACCCACATGAGCAGATACTGATAATAAATAATAAATACAGGCTTTTCAGATTCCTGTCATCTTCTGTTTGCTGTCCTCCTACTCCTCCTCTTCCTTCTCCAGTGGAAAAAGGGCAGAGTTGTCAGAGGAGTCTAGAACAGGCGTTTTTTCCCCCCTTTCTTCCTCCCAGCTAGCAGAAACAGACCATACTCACATGAACAGTATGACACTGTCAGTCTGCAGCATTTGGGATGATAAAAGCTTACGTTTTATCAGATTAGTGAGCTGACAAATAAAATCGCTGCCTATTTTACTTTCCAAACAGTTTCCAGATAGATTACACACACGCTATTGAACATTTCCTCCGTTTTGCTTTGGAAATAATATATAGCTCAAAGAACACAGTATTGGGGCATGTTGTCATACTATATGGGGTAAGTTGCCATAACGAAACAGTAAAATTCATGCGTAGCAGAAATGTAAAAATTAAAGGAATGGTTTACCCAAAAATGACAACTTATTGAAAATTGACTCACCCTCAGGCCATCCATGATAGTGTTTGTTTCTTCATCAGAACAGAACAGAAATGTAGCATTACATCACTTGCTCACCAATGGAACCTCTGCAGTGAATGGGTGCCGCCAGAATGTTTTAACTTTAAACCTTTTTTATCAGCCGATTGGACTCTCATTCTTATGGCACCCATTTACTGTCGGGGATGTTTCTAATGTATATTTTAAAATTATACTGTATGTGTGTGTGTGTGGGTAAAACCTATATTTATATAGGTTAAGGCTATGTTATAGTTACATTAATTATCAAATTACTGTGAATGTCTCAATGAATTTTAAAAGAAAATTCATGCAAATTTTCATTACTTTATTCATGATTTACCTGAATTACCCTTTAATGCATTTACAAGAACAGCACAGGTGCCTTTGCAAATCTAAACTGAAACATTTCTGGTAGAGCTGCATACTTATAAGTATGATTTGACTCAGAAGGGTTTAAAGCACGGGCAGGAACAGGGACAGTCCACTGGCTCTCTGAGCGCTCTGTGCTTCTCTGCTGAGCAAAGCCGAGCTGATTCCTGTGTGATAGTGCTGCTCTAATAAAAACACCATTTCAGGATAAGAATTGAATTTCACACATGGGTGCCCAGACACTACATATGTTTCTTCTTAATAAGAACAACTACTCGTTCTGAAGAGTATAGGCCTCTGCTGCTCAGGGCTGACTTGACTTCCTTCTGTTTTATACTGTTTTAATGTACTATAGGCTGGCAGTGCTGTATGCATTTGTTTTTCTCCATAGATGTAACATATATACTACCATTTAAAAGTTTGAGGGTCAAATGAATGAAGTATTAATAAATGAATACTTTTATTCCAAAAGTGACAGTGTAAACATTTGGATTTCTATTTCAAATAATGTTTTATTTTTTGAGTTGAGTTTTTGAGACAGTGTATCAAGTTTATATATATATATATATATATATATATATATATATATATATATATAATGCCCTTTATTTTATTTAGCTTTATTTTACTTAATTGCATTACATTGCATAAAACACTACTGTTCAAAAGTGTCAGTTTATTTTGTAATTTGAATGTTCTATTCATCAAAGAATTCTGAAAAAATATATATCATGTACTCAAACAACTGTTTTGAACATCGATAAAAAGAAATGTTTCTAATGTATATTTTAAAATAATTTAAAACATATTATTTATTATACTTTTTCACCAAATGATAAATATTTTATTTACAAAAGATAAAATAATACTTAGAAATTAAACAGTTAAACGTGTTGCAGGCTGGGCTTGAACCTGCGCTTCTACTGTAGGATTATAAGGCTGCTAACTCTAACGTGAAAACGGTTCTTGATTTAAAACATATTTTTTGCTGAAGTGGAAGTGCAGCAATAACCTCCATTTGTAGGACTGTATAGTTGTGAAATGCTATCTGTAATGAAATCAGGCCTTTGGAGCATCACAAGATGTAACGGTATTTGAATGAACAAATAAAATGACTGAGCAAATGAAAACTTGACAGTGGCTGAATGCCTTTGTAAATATAGATGTATAATAAGGATTGACTGAGTAGGGCGGCGAGCCTCGTCTTTCAGGAGAACCGCGGTAACTGTCTGAACTAATCTTGTGCATTTGCATCATAAGTACGTTTGTAAATAGGTTTATCTGTGAAATCGTATTGCCCTTGTGAAATCATCGTGGCTTATGCAGCACAAACATGCAGAAGAGTGAAAAGACCTCAGATGAGGCAATCAAAGCCGACGCCACTTACACTAACTTTCATTCAAGAAATCTGTCATCTCCAGAGACTGACAAACAGAAAACAGCAATATGTTTCCATAGATGCAGCAAACCTGAATTACCTGACCTCCTGCTTGAATGGCAGAAAAGGCTTCTTTTTTAGTCGTTGCGAGATTGCGCAGCAGTCACTATGCATTATGCATGTGTGGATTGTTGGGGAATTTTTCTAGCATGAACCGTGGACTGATGGGTGCAGACTTGCTTTCTGATGGGGGACGCGTCTCTGCTTGGGGCCAGCAGGAAGACCCTTGACGTGGAGTGGACGGCACATTTGGACATCGCTATGGTGGCTAGTCAGTCTGCTGGTGCTTTCCACAAATACTGACATCCCAAGACTTTTATTTTAAACTTTAGAGGCAAAATTGCATGTATTTTTTTTGTGTATTGTCTATTTTATAATTCTATTATATATTACTATTATACTATTATTAATTATAAATTAACATAGCATAAATATCTCAACTGACCCAAGCCATGGCACTTTCACACTACATATGTTCTCACGCAGTGAAAAATACTGCCAATGAGGACACTGACAATGCGCTGACAGACAAGACAGAGCATGTTACTTTAGGTATGGAACAAAGTCTCAGCTTTCAAATTGTGTTATTTTGTCAGAAATTCAAACAATAAATAGTGTTTTGTGGCTCTTTAATGTGTTGTGACAGATCACTGTAGCATGAACTGATCATCTCTTCCTCTTTACTAGTTATAGCGTGGAATAAACATAAATGAACATCAGAAGGTATCTTCTTTCAGCCGAAGAAAGACGTCAATATACTATTTTTTAAGTTCAAATCAACTGATGTTAATCTACTCTCCTGTCTGATTTGTTTGTCACACAAAAATGGCAGATTTGGCATTATGATTGGTCAGATCAAACTCCCTGTGGAGGGTTAATTAATTGTATGTTCAATTGTATGTCAGATCCTGTGAGTTGTGACATTCAAGAACTGCCATCATTTGGATCTTTTCTACATCATGACATGAAGACAGGTAAATAATTTCATTATATTTTATCAGTTTATACACAAATTGTGTTGACTGCATTTTCTTTAATCTAAGGGAAATTTAAAGCTGCAGTCCGTAACTTATTTTGGTTAAAAATGATCCGAAATCAATATTTCAGAAAGTACATAACCAGCCAGTGTTAAAAACTATCACCTTACTTTAGCCCGATTCACAACGGTTAGCTTATAATAATGTTTTCTAATTTGAGTGGTAGGGGTAGGTTTTCGCGGGAAATTCAAGCATGGCACTGCCTCATTACATCACGTCTGTAAACATAAAGATGTTGTCCCGGCTACTTGGCTATCAAACATGAGGATCCTGCACAGGGCTGGATTGGGACGAAAAATTGGCCCTGGCATTTTTTGGTCCAGGCGGCCCACCACCACCACTTCTATAGGCTATATATATATATATATTTATGATATACACTACCAGTCAAAAGTTTTTGAACAGTAAGATTTTGAATGTTTTTCAAAGAATTCTCTTCTGCTCACCAAGCCTGCATTTATTTGATCCTAAATACAGCAAAAACAGTAATATTGTGAAATATTTTTACTATTTAAAATAACAGTTTTCTATTTTAATGTATTTTAAAAGGTAATTTATTCCTGTGATTTCAAAGCTGAATTTTCAGCATCATCACTCCAGTCACATATTCTGATTTACTGCTCAAAAAACATTTATTATTATTATTATGCTGAAAACAGCTGAGTATAATTTTTTTCAGGTTTCTTTGACGAATAGAAAGTTCAGAAGAACAGCATTTATCTGAAATAGAAATCTTTGCAACATTAAATGTCTTTATCATAATTTTTTTATCAATTTAAAGCATCCTTGCTAAATAAAAGTATTAATTTCTATCACCCCCCCCCCCCCCAAATAAAAAAATTATACTGACTCCAAAATACTTCATCGCTCTGTCTATAGCGCAATTTGATTGTCTCTTGTACTGACAGCGTAAACCACTCAAAGCAATGGGCCACTGGCTGCTCGCTGTCCCTGCATGATGGTCCTTGGCAAAAGAAAAACCCAAAAAACCTTCTGTCGGCTCCTAAAGTACGTCGGCCCACCGGGAAAATGCCCGGTATGCCCGATTACAATCCAGCCCTGGTCCTGCAGATCATTTAGCATTTTCTCACAGCAGCTGGAATAATTAAATGTATCATTTTGATGGCGGATTGTAATCCAGAAAGGATTGTGTTTATGAAACACATGTGAATGAAATTGAAATATATTCTAGTTTTAAATGTGCTTCTGATTACAGATAGCCTGGGATTAAACAAGATTTGTATTTTAAAGAAAACCAGTCCGAAGGGAGCATAGTTTGCTTTTTGGGTTAGAATAATTTCTTAACATGAAATTTGAATGGCATGACAATTAGATTAGACTGTACAGAAATTTAAATCTACATGTTAATACACACTATACTCATTGTCACGCAATGCTGATGTTGTTACCATTAATAATTTGAGAATAAAGTATAACAATAATAATAATTTTCACGGTTTGATGTGATATGAGCTAACCGATCGTTAGATTTAATCCCCTTTGGTAGCGCGATTTATTATAATGCTTTTTTCCTCAGTTGGTCAGAACAAACGTGGCAGACTTGTTACTTGTTCAGATGGCAATATACGGTGAAAATTCTTATTTGGGTCATATATTCCAAGATGTAGGCTCGAATCTGTGATTGTGAAGTACAGTAAAAATCCACACTGGTGCTGTGACTGACTGCCACACATACTCCTCAAAACATTAGATTCATCTGCACTGGAGCCGTGCCGAAGCACAAGCCCACGCAAGGAAGATAATTCCGCACAGAGCTGCAATTCCAAGTTTTCAAACAGAGATGGCGACAAAGAGGCAAAACTTACGGACTGTAGCTTTAAGTTTGTCAGTAACAACAAATCCACATTTTGTCCAAATCTAGCTTGACTCTACCCATCCTAATTTCATTTTAACCTTGCAACATTATCCATGAAGGTGCAACTTTATTTTATATTATGTTTTATTTTTCTAGCAATCGGCATTTGTTTTGAGGCCTGTTCCAATTAATAACAGAGCTCCAACAATTACAAGCATAAACAGCTCATATAATACTTAGTTTGAGGTCCTGAGTTTGACAAATGAGCATTTTCTGAAGGTTAAGCACCTCCTTTCACTGACCAATTGTTCGGAAAAAGAAAAAAATCAGTTCATTATTTAAAAGTTTCAAGCCTTATTTTGTACGGAGAAAAGTGTCTGCAAATGAATTGTGGCTGTATTGTTTCAGCTCTTTCTATCTCTCTCCATCTCTGTCTCTCTCTTGGGGAACACTGGGAGTACATAAACCTACACTGCAGCGAGAGCCAACAATTGTGAAATCACTGTTCATGATTGCACAGTTCAGAACTCCGAGATGTTTCCAAGCGCAGCCGTGGAATCAAAGCTCAAATGAATCACTCTTCTCCGCTCATTCATTCAAATTTATGCTCTGTACGTGTGAAGTCTTTCTTTCCGGGCCAAGCTGTTGTTCGTATCAGTCTTGCACAGACAGTGGCTGGATTGGGTTTAATTGCTGTGATGTGGACTTGATAGGAGCGGTTCTCTCTTTCCGACTCATTTTCTCTCCAGCAATTGCGCTCCAATTAATAACACCAAGTGAGGCATTGCTTGTGGATGTGAAATGCATATGATTGCCCTGCCACTCACCATCCAGGAAGCTTTCTATGGATGTTAATGTCCTTGTCTCAACCAAACTATATTTTTTGTTCTTCAAAACTGCATACTTGTCATTGATTGATTGACTCGTCCATTCAAAACTAAGAGCAGGGAATGAAACCAAGTTAAAGAGCAAAAAATAAACTCACCCATTTTATTTTTTATTTTTGAAATTGCATTGGACTAAAACTCAAACTTACCAAATTCCTAAAAAAAAAATAAAAAAAATTGTATCGTTTTTGTACTCTTTTAGGATTTTTCTCCATCCTTGTTAACTTGTGATGTTCCCAAGTCAAAAATTACCAGCCTACTCAAAATTGCTTGCAAATCTCTTATTATGCTTTATTATTACCAAAAATTGGATTCAGTCTTTTTTATCAACTTGTTTTCTCTCAGTTAACACAGGTTTTGTAATTCATTTTGGAGCTGATTGATCATAGGCATGATTGATCATCTTTGCAGCTGCATTTCTTAAATGAAAATGGCCAAATTTATACACAAATTGTGCTTTTTTTGCTCAAAAACTGAGGCATATAAGCTTAGATCAATGAGGCCTATGATCAATCAGTTCCAAAATGAAACTGTAAAACTGTGCTAATTGAAAGACAAGTCGACAAAACGATTGAATCCAAGATTTCATAATAATATAGCATAATGGGAGATTTACAAGCAATTTTAAAAGGACGGTCATTTTTGACTGAGAGCACCAAATTAGGTAAAGGACTTTCAACACAAGGGTTAACTTTTTTTTGTTTTTATTTAAAACTTTTTTATCATTTTTGATGGGGAACACCGTTTTAGGTAAGGATTTTCAGCATAAGGGTTAATTTTTCTGTTTTTATTTTTTGACTGGGGACACCAAATTATTTAAAGGATTTTCAGCACAAGGGTTATATATATATATATATACTGTATATATATATATATATATATATATATATATATATATATATATATATATATATATATATATATAAAATGATAATGATAAAAAAAAAAAAAATATATATATATATATATATATATATATATATTTTTTTTTTTTTTTTCATTTTCATTATCATTTTTACCTGGAGCACCTAATTAGGTGAAACTTTGATGTTTTTAATGGAAAAGTCCTTTGTTTTCAGTATGATTTTTCTCAGTATTTCCACTTTTCCCTGTGATAGCTTCAAGAGGAGGTGAAGGCAGCTTGAGGAGGTCGAGTGAGGCTAACGTGGGAAGAAGTGAAGCGAAATGCTAACAGACACAGGCTACTGCTCTTCCCCTCTGGCAGGACAACTCTCCATAACCCTATACAGACACTATGCATCCCCCCGACGCATCCCCCATCACTACCGAACCGACACGCCGCTCTCATCCGCACCGATTCTGTGTGGGCGTCTGCTCGTGTGTTAGTCATTGTGAACACAGTGCACAAACCTTTACGGCCTTTGTCGCTGTAACGTTGCCCCTGATCTGTCCCTGTAAAATGAAAGAAAAGAGAAGAAAATGCAAGGCGTTGAGTGGGAGGAAGTCAAAGAGAAAGTGAAATGAAAGTGGGCGTGAAGAGTGTGCACTATAAAATAACATAAAAGATGAGAGGAAGCAGTTAATGACCAGCCGATAATAAATAAAGTGCATGTCGGATTAACAGTAAAAAGAGGGAAAAATGAAGAGAGCGGAAGGGGGAGGAACAGGAAGAGAAGTAGTGTGACAAGGGAAAGACAAGATGCACTTTTCATAAATATAGTACACTTGAGTCTCATGACGTTTTTAAAAAAGGCTCAAAACATGAGAATTATTAGATGTTATATATTGTCATAATTTTAACACAATATATTGAATTTAGATTCATTAATACAATCAAGATTAATACAATCTTGTTACCATATGATTTCCTCTTGTAAAATGACTTAAAATCATGAACACATCCAGGAAGTGACATCATTTCTATGGGATAATGGGAATGCAAGTAAATAATTTTTACAAACATTGTTGTGTTTACTGCATTTATTAAGCTATTGTTTGTATTTGTATACATTGTAAAAACTATATCTGTAAAATAAACATTCTGGCAGCTCATTACACATGACATTATCCATTAATTTTACGGACTTTTCTGTTAACTCTAAAACACAATGCAATGAAGTGTAAAATGCAAAATACTGGTAAAACACAAGAGTGTGTTTTTAGAATGTACAACCACACACACACACTAAAATGTACAAGTATCAGGGTTTCATTATTGGTAGCAGGTTTGAAAAATAGAGTTCTCTTTGAACATAACACAGTTCATATAATAACTGCATTATGCCTTTTGAAGTTGACAGTCAACATTTGTAGAAGTTTAAAATGACCACTTGTTGAAAATAAAATTAAATATTTTATTTTCCAGGCCCTATCTGGTACCCTATTCATGGAAGGTGCAAGAAAGATGTGTTGAACGGGAGAATAGAAGAGACGAAATGTGAGGGAGAAGGTCTGCCGAATAAGGGAAGATGAATTACAGGAATGTGCACGGTGGCTCGGCTCGTTTAGGAGCTGATGTGTTGGGAAGCGGAGGATGGGTGTTAATAAGAAGCCTTATGTGGCTTTCTATGAACTGATATGCTTCACAGGCCACGGGAACAGAAGAGAGAGAGAGACCGAGAGAGAGAGAAAAGACAACATAACAAGAGCGAGGTTGCCTGATCTCTGCTGAGTCATACAGATGGTACTTAAAAAGACATGACAAACAATGAAACATTAAAGTACACATATAGTAAGGGAAGCATAGTTTATTGCACTGTTTCCAGAACAATGGTTCTCAACTGGTGGGTCGTGACCAACAATTGGGTCACAATTTGTCTTTGATAGTGTTTTGTAAAGCAACAAAATAAACAATGTTACATATAAATCATACAATGCAAAGCATATAATCATTTAGGAAAACAAAATAAATTGGATACTTTAAATCTAATTTTAAAAAGTAGTAGAAAACACTTCCCAAGGGTTGTCTCAATCAAAATCCAGTTAGTTATTGAGACACTCATTTTCATGATCCAATGAAATCCTGATGGATAAAGTTATTTTATTTAATATTCTTATTCACTCTAAAATGCCTGTATTATAGCAGTAAAATGGGCTCAAGTTCAGTGTTTAAGCTTCATGAGTCTTCTTGTTTTCCTCTATGCACACTCATGGCTGAAGTACTTCTAACACTCACTGATCATTTGATTTTAGTATCTCAAGCTGTTGTTTCTTCCATTGCTCAAAAGCAATCTCAAAAAACTGAGGCAACATACCAGACTTCACACAGTGAATGGAGAGCACTATGCTCTGTCACATTGGCAATGCTGTGTGGCTCTAGCTCTGAATTAATTGTCTCTGTCGGAAAAGACCAAATGTCCTGCAGATCTCAGATATCCCACACTGCATTACAGTACAATATTGGCGAATAATGAATAAAAGCATCTTCTAAATTGGAGACTTTCTATTTCACACTGTGCATCTGAGTTTGTTTTTGTCCACTCAGTGGTACACGATGACTAACACCTCAATTGCTTCTTTTCCAACTGTCCTATCCTTATCAGCAGATACATGATGAGTTGTCCATTTTTTCCCCATCATCCCACTCTGTCTGTCATCCCTCCTCTCTCCCTCCCTCAACCTTGACAGGCTATAATCCCCATATTTTGTCTGAGCATATCACTTCTGCTACATTTGGCTGGGCTAATGCCCCGCTGCGGGTTCTCGTGTGAGGGCTGAGAGTGGAGCGGGGCCCTCTCCGGCCATTTACATAGAGCTGTGAGTGCCATTATGCCATCACTTTGCATTTAGATAACTGCCAGCACACCTAGTAAATCAGGCCGTGCGCATCCATGTCAGTCTTTCCAGCTGTAGGGGGCTGAGAGGAGGGAGGGGTTGTCTCCATCTGACTGAAGCCCTCCATCAAATCAACATCTAGATCCACTCTTCAGTTTCTCTATTAGACACACATCCGAGGTATGAATAGGCTGGTAAGTTCAGGCAGAAAATGCAGTCATGCACATGCAAATGGGAAAATCTTGAGATCTGCTGTCATGCACAGTAATCACAATAGAATTGTTAGCTATGTTTCATTTAAGTTTCAACATTCTGTGAGATGTTCCTCCTAATTCCTTGAAAGAAATTCAAATGAGAAAAATGTTGAGATAGTAGAAGTGTAGAGAAATGAAGTGAACGTGGAAAGAATAGGTCAGATCATTTAGACTTGGAAGATTAGAAAAGTTTATATTAAAATCCTTTTTGTGAAATCTGAGCACAGTTTGAGAGATTGATGAGAGCTCTTCCAAAACTCTAGAGGAGGCACAGGTGAGATTGCTGGGGTCTTTTTTCTTCAGGAGGAACATCTCGGGAGCAGTGATCAGAAATGTTTGAGTTCATACTGAAATCTCTCTTGGCAAATCTGAGCAGTGTTTAAGAAATCATTGAGATTTATTCAGAAGCTCACATGAAACCTATGATTACTTGAGGTCTTTGTTCTCAGGAGAAACATCTGTAGAGCAATGATGAGAAAGCTTTGATTTCATATTATAATCTGTATTGCCAAATCTGAGGAAGTTTGAAGCATTGAGATTTTTTTCCCTGATACTCTATATGTGTGCTCAATTACTGTTTTTTTCCCATGAGAAATATCTAATAAGCAGTAATGACTGGTGAGAAACATGCATACTGTGATCTGTCTTTGCAAATCAAAGCAGAATTTGTGACATCATTGAGATTTCTGAATCTTAGTTTACCGAGGTCTCTTTTCTCAGTGAACCAGTCTTCTTCCAATTTCCCTTCCATTTATTCATATTTCTATCTGGGAAAAACAATTGAGATCTCAATTGTGTTTTTTCTATAACAAGTCTACAAGACATAGGCCCTCAACAAAGCTAATTTATGAGGTGAACCATTTGAGGTTTACTCATGAATGGCCAGTCTATCTGGTAAAATCATCTCACACTTACCCTCATAACAGCCAAAGATGAAGTAAGCATCTCTCCAACATTAAACATGTAATTTTATGATCACTTCTTCTCACTGAGTTCTCCCCGTCACTCTATTTCTGTGGCTAAAGTGCAACAGCTGGAAGGAAGAGCAGGGCTGTGGCTGGTTCGAATGCTCCTCTTTCGGTTCTCCTAACACATGGCAAAAATTCTCATTAGATAAAGTTCCAGAAATAACAACGTACTACTGCAAGGACAAAGAAAGTCATGAGATCCGACAGGCAATGGGACTCTCTCTTCCTCTTACCATTTCTTTCTGTTCCTGTCTCTTCTTCTCGCTCTTGTTTTCAGGGATGGGTGCTCCCCGAGGGCTTCACCAACCCTTCTTTCTCCTCACTCATTTACACCACTGCACTGATACATGCTGGAATTGATAACGCGGACACCTTCTCTTATCTTGCCTTACAGTAGTCTTTTGAGTAGGAGTCCTTTATTACCGAACTGGCGAGGAGCAAAGGGATGTCACAGGTCTGTAGCTACGCACTGCCAGAAAGTTTAAAGTTCTGGCAGCTCCCTAGGAAAAAGATTTAGTATTATAAAGAAGATTCAGTTGTTCTCAGTTGATCTAACCTAAAATATGAAAACACTTCCTTCTATCATTTAATAGACCCGAATGCATTTTTAAGATGCTTTCACCAAATGTTTGACAGCCACTGGAGTGATGAATTTGATTGATGATGTGTTGGTGAGTATGTGCATCTTAAACCGTTATTATTCTTCATGCATCCAGCCCTCTTTCTCTCTTTATTTATAGCATAACAATGTCTTTGTCACAACTCAATAATTCATTTCCATTCGTCAGAGACCAGTGCAAGGTTGTTGCCGAGGGGATGGGTGTTGGTAAGTGCTGCCTTGGTGACAGTAAGAAGCAATGCATTACACCGATAGATGGCCGAGAGAAACGGGAAGCGATGTCCGGCTCCTGCAGACACTAGGAACGCTTCATGGTCCGGTGATGAATTGCAAATAGAGGATCAGAGTCTGGCACATGAAAGTGATTGGGAGGAGGGAAGGAGGGGGAAAGAGACACAAAGATAGCGAGAGAGATTCCCTTTACGCTCACTGTGTCAGGCCTCAGTCTTTGACTTTGGTCGGGACTAATGATCGGTCTGATATGGGCAAGTAATTGGTGTCTAGGGATGTTAGACTACAATGTCTTATACATAACGTAAAAGGCAGCCCAGTATAAGGTGCAATATTTAGTCAGGAAGGCGATGCACGCATACCGTGAAAGGCAATTAAAACTAAGAATGTGACATTCGGGTGATGCACTGCCCAATTACGAGGGCAGGACTGAGCAAGCAATTACAACCGTTTTGGCAGAAGCATATGTATTCTTTTTCTCTTCTTAAGTTTGATGATGAAATCGCTGGTGTTTTGTACAAAGGTGAAAGGCCATGAACTAATATCTGAAGCTGTTGTTGACTTGGTTATCATTTCTTGGTGTAGGGGTTAAAATGGTTGCAGTCTATGACCCTTCACTAAGCCCTGCCTTTAAAACATTATGACTAGTTCTAACTGTTGCAACTCACCAATTCGCAGTGAAACTTTTGCTCATTTCGAATATTAGATCCTCCATCTGTGTGTTTGATGCAACCAAGGGGTGGAGCTTAGAGAAGGGTCAATTGATGGGTATGTTCACACAAATTTTGGTTCAGACTCCCTTAAAGGGTTAGTTCACCCCCAAAAATGAAAATGAATGTTATTAATTACTCACCCTCATGTCGTTCCAAACCTGTAAGACCTTCAGAAGAGAGCTTTCTGACCATGCATAGACAGCAATGCAACTGACACGTTCAAGGCCCAGAAAGGTAGTAAGGACATTGTTAAAATAGTCCATTTGACATCAGTGGTTCAACCTTAACTTTATGAAGCTACAAAAATACTTTTTGTGCACAAAGAAAACAATGACTTTATTCAACAATTTCTTCTATTCCCTGTCAGTCTTCGCCACGTGTTCACGAAAGTACCACGACGCATGCGTGTGGTGCTGCTGACACAGGAGCTGGAGATGAACATTCTACGTTGCTGTCTATAGAAGGTTAGAAAGCTCTCGGATTTCATCAAAAACATCTTCATTAGTGGTCTGAAGATGAATGAAGGTCTTACAAGTTTGGAATGTCTTTAGGGTGAGTAATTAATAACAGAATTTTCATTTTGGGGTGAACTATTCCTTTAAAGTTAAAAATTCTCCCAAAACTCACCAAATAAATATTCTTTCGTCATTTACTTACCATTTAAACCTGTAGTTCTAAATTTTGCATTTCTTGCAAGATATTTTGAAAAAGTTGGACCCTTTTGACTTTCATTGTAAACAGCAACACTAAGACAAAATATGTTTTGTGTTGTAGTTGTACAGATAAAGTAAGCCAAACAGGTTTGGACCAACATGATGTTGAATAAATTATGACAGAATTAAATGTTTTTGGTGAACTACCTCTCACAACTGCATTTTTAGTTTAGTTATTCACACAAACTGCATTGGAACCCCTTCTGTAAACTGCATGAACAGTTCGAGAGTTACACCTACAGTTGTGAATCCCAAACTCTGAGAGTATGAATGCAGCCACTTTGTGCATGCGATCTCTGTGCGATCATATTACAAAGCAAGGTCATTTGTTGTATTTGCTGACCATCTAAATTTGAGACTTTTCATCAAATATTATTGTAACATCATCAGCATGTCTTCGAGTTGCATCACATACTTTATTCCTAGCTTCCGTATCAATAATATTGATTTTTGTGTAAAGAGCAGGAAATGTACAAAGAAAAAAAAAAATATAAAATTAGCTATTTATAAATGAAGTTTGATATATTGGTTTTTACAAAATGACTTAATGCTCAGTGTAAAGAAGAACATCAAGGCTCTGTACATCACAAATGTAACATACATCCATTAGACAAAAACACATTTAGTCTAACGTCTAATTACCCAGCCAGGGAGGAACAAAACTAAGCTTATTTCTGGATGCAGACACCAGACAGTGTCCCCACGCCCACGCTCCTTTGCTCTCTGCTCCTTAATGTCCTCGCTCCTCTCATTTAGTGAGTTAGACAGACTTAATTCACACAGAACTGCAGCGTGAGCAAAGAAATATAAGCGTGTATGTGATGCTCCACATGATCAAAAAAAAAAGCAATGAAGAATATAGGGAAAAAAACACACTCTGTTTCCGCTGTTTCCTCCTACTTGCCCCAGCCGCACATCACAGGGGTGCAGAAGCAGTCGGTCCTTTCTCTTCTTTTTGATTTGTGCTGGAGAAAAAGAAAGTGTTTGTCCCTAATTAGCTTCCCCTGCTCCCGCTTCCACACAAGATTTTAATTATGATTGGGTGTTGCGGTGGATGTGAAAGAGATGCATGGCTGACATCAAGGTGGCACTGGCCGGGAGAGATATGCCATGAGCCCCGCAAGCAGTCTAGCATTGTATGGAAGACTTTGCTTGGAACAATGTCCTGCAAGGAAATGTGTGGCCGTGAACCGCGGGACATGAAACTGGAGGCAGAGAGCAGGGAACAACTTACAGCTGCGTGTTTGCAAAAGCAACAGCCATCACAGCAGGCCTCTGAATCCATGTTTCTCTAAAAGGTTTTGAAAAGGTGACTGGGGAGGCTCTGTTACAGCCCACATACTGGACATGTATGGATACGACTACGAATATACACTGGGAAGAGGGAACATTCTTGCCTTCATTTGCAGGAGGATGTACTGTATGTTAGGGATAAAAGAGAAAATGACTAATATCCCTGCGATCACCACCTGCTTCACCAAAACTCCAGGAGTTAGAGAGAAAAGTTTTAGACCTAATCAATCTGACTCAGACTTTCTTAATGCCAGTGACCTTGCAAACATCCCCAGGGAGGAGCGGCACACTTACTTTCAGAGCACTTTGTTTTTAAGATGCAAGGCCAACTACTGAATGACCTGAGTCATCCCACACCTGCCTTTAAAAGCACATGATCAACACCTGTAGAAGCTCTCTGGTCTCCTATCTCATGTACAGATTAATACTGCCTGTTGAACTCAGAGACTCTGATAGAGTCGGTCTGTAGGAGTCCTTCAATTTCATTTGTTTTCTCAGTGTGCTCTTTTGAATTACTCAGTGATTTCTAGGCAGTTTCGACTTAGTCTAAAGTCTGATGCCCGCTGTAGCTTATTCTGGCCAAGAACATCAACTTAGAAGTTTAAAAATTAATAAAAGTTGTAATTTTTGTGATGTATAAGGGCAGGCACAACTAAAAGTAAAAAGTAAAGAGTGTAAAGACCATCGACTCTACCGTGCGACTCCACCGGGCAGGGACACCGGCAAGGGATAGTATTATCGCTTTTTATTTAATTTTTTCATTGATATGTTTATTATTGAAATGTTGTTATATGCATGTGTCAATTTTATTTAATTTCTTTATTTTCTTAAATATGTGGGTAGATAGTATTTATAGAGTTGTAACTTTTTAGTTTTAGTTACTTTTTCTTATTTGTAAGTCGCTTTGGACAAAAGCGTCTGCTAAATGACAAAAAGTAAAGTAAGTAAGTAAAGTAACTAAAATCAATTCTATTTCACAAATAAACTAGCATGCAACAAATTGGATCTATAAAAGAGTGCACAGATAATCCCAAAGAAATGAGCAGGAAATGTGTATAGACTTTGTAGTGAATATTACTTTGAAGTAATCTATGTATTTTGTGGCCGATAAACCTTAAAATGTCAAAGGTTTTATCAACCCAACATTTAAAGTTTTCTATAGTTAAAAAAGGCCATGTTATATTATATGAATTTTGTTAAATTCAATTGACACAAACAAACTTTGAATTCCAGCTCAACACAAACCTTCTCTTCTTCTAAGCAAATGGAAGACCACCAGTCTATTTGTTTTCCACCAGTCAACAGCAACAAACTTGTACACATTTAGTCCTCAAAGTTCCTTTACCTTTAGGAAATCAGTGGACGATTGAGAATCAGAGCACTTCAGCCTGATGCTCACAGATTTTGTCATTTTTCTCACCCTGCCAGATTTCGCTGTGCTTGGTTTTGCTGACATGAAAAATGTGTTTGCCTAAAACATTTATAAATCTCTTCATTTGTGAAATGGTCACTGGCCTATTATATTGTCACCAACACACTATACTGTCTGTATTTTTGTAAACTTGTCACTTTTGTGGTCAGACAGCATCTTAGAAGGATAAAATAAGGGCAGACACTGTTATTTGTTGTAAACAGCTTGAAGCATATGTCCAGTGAAGCAATCAGTGATGATGTACCAGAAAAGTCTCACATCACTGCAAAAGTGTCTACAGAAATACAACCATGCAAACCAGTGTTATTAAAAGTTAGAGTAGAATTTCAGCTGAAGTTTATTTTAGTCTAAGTTTTGACTGTTCTGACAGCCTTGTCTGTGCATTCAGACTTCGTCTTCAGTCTAGCAGTGGATTTGTAAGTGGGTGTGCAAGTTTGATCCTGAATCCACAGTGTTTATCAGAGAAGCTTTGGGTTCTTTCCGAGGAAGGTTATGTGTGCAGTAGGATGATGGGAATGGTCAAATACATTCTAACATAAGATGTACTTTGTCTACCACTGGTCAAACAAGAACCTAACCTCAATGTAATATAAGAATTTATAATACCATATAAAAGTAAATATTGGATGGATACCATCTTTTTTGGCTAAGTATTGTTTTTAAATAATTGTTTATTATGTTTTATATGTCTGTGTTCTGGTCTGGTCATACATTTTTTTTCGTTTTATTAGTAAGTAAGGTTAAAGCAACACAGCTTGAGAATTTTCAAAATTCAGATGACAATTTTCAATTTTCGGTTTCAATGTACTGCATATTCCCTACATGTATTCTTCTACAGTCTGCATTTTATGTTAGTTTCCAGTGTAAAATGTTGAACTATATTGGATGCACATTACTGATGTCTCTGTGAAAATGCATGGCTAGAAATCTCCTAAAAACACATTATTGGGGAGACTGGGAGTTTTGCTTTTGAGTTTTGAGATTGTTTTTTTTTTTTTTTACAATTTATTTCAAGAAACAGTATGTAACTCTTATATAATAAAATGTACAGTATATAATAGGCTATTCACATATTTGTCTGCAACACATCAGAAACAAACTACAACCCTATAACAAATACCTACAATTTTAAAAGGAGTTAAAGCTTTTAAATCTATTTCATACATCTACATAATGATTAAATGTAAACGTGGCCTAAGTAATTTTTGGGGTACACTATGTTAAGGTTCCCTTACTGTCCCCCTTACTATATATATTGACTTACAGACAGAAACTGATCACAATGGAGAGCATTTCGACAGTGTACGGTTGCTATGGTTACTTCATCTTGCCAAGGTCTATTTGGTGGCAGGTGAAAAACGTGCACTTGTAATATGTATCTTTTTTTTATCATTACAAATGTTTTAAAAGCCTGTTGAAACCTATACTTGTTAAAAATAAAATAATTATTGTAGGTCTAACCCTTTTTATTAAAAACACACATATTTCACTCTTTTGGCTAATTTCTAATTGCTTAGATTAATGGCGGTATTACAGTACTCGTCTAAAGCTATTTTATACATAGCTTTTACTTTATGCTTGGCTGACATACACAAAAGACAAACAAACAGTCGTCTGTGATTGTAATAAATGTGCTTCGATACATCGACAGGTGGTGCAACGGAGACTACAGACTAACTGTATATTTCACCATACAGGCTCCAACGCGCTCAATGTCGCCGCCTGGCCGCGACGCGAGATATATGTATCAGGCAGCGCGTTCCCTGAGACTCAAAACGAGGCTGCGTCTCGATCAGGGCGCGCGGACCGCATTCCTCCTCATTCATGCCGTGCTGAGACTCTTCACACTCGGAAAGTGCAAGCGGAGCTTTACACACTGCTGCCGAGAAAATGTGCTCAAGTTTGAGATTTTACGCATGGCGAGGATAATAAACCAAGGCATAAAGAGCACAAGTAAGTACCCTCTGTTCTTTACGCACAGGCGTTACTTTTCAATGCAGTTTGTTTGGGGGGAAAATGCAGTTTTTTGAGCTCGGATGCATGTAGAGCGCTGTTTTCTTCGGCGTTCACAGTGAATGTATTGATACTTGACTGCGTCGGAACAGCCGAGGAGTGCGATGTGAACATTTTATATGCGGTTTGACACCTCAGTGTCTATTAACTGACGCATTAAACAAGAAGATATATGCATTGAGCAGCAATAGTAGATGACTAACTTGGTTAGATCCCCTGTGGTTTAAATGCTTTACTGAAATAAGTAACAAGCAGGTTATGTGGGTACAGGGGCGTTCTCTGGGAATATGCAGAATGTAAACGATGCGTTTGTTGGATAGCTCAGTTTACCACTGCATATCACACTTTTAGGGATACGCTTAACTGCATGGGGAGGAGGGGTTGATGTGTTTAATTAGGCTATATGAATCAGGCTTTGTCCAACACCTCTCAGTTGTTCAGTTATTTGGATTGTCAGTATCAATATGACAGTATGTGGGTTGGCTGTCTGTAAATTCTCGCCAAGACTAATTCAGATGGGAATTCGGCAAAATTGGATGTAGGTTAGAACTGTTGGGCTGCAGGAGAGACAAAAATCTAAGATTAGACGAATTTCTAATTACAATCTGCATAGTCTTCAATGTAAAGCTCCATTAGATTAGTTCAAATCTCAGAATCTTTATTACGATTAAATTACCTATTTTCTTGAGCAGACACTAATATATTTTCTTCGGGCAACTGTTTGGCAGTCGAAGGTACCGTGTTTGTATCTTTATGTTGTGTATGAACGAGATGTTTTGCATCATTCACTAGAAGATGTTAGTGAAGTCCTTTTAATACACATTTTAACGTGATGTTTTGCTTTTAATAATGATTTTAAGAAAAGAGTAGACTCGTCTGTGTTTGCTAGTAAGTGAACTGAAATATTACGTTTTTGAGCATCCCAGTTCGGCGCACTTCCACAGAGGGTTCGAGACTAGCTTTAGTTTCTCATATGATTGAAAAGAGCTTCACGTTGGAAAGAATACGTGTATTAAGAACGTAAAAGTGTTGCATGAGAGATCCGTGAATAATCGCAAAACATTTATCGAAAATCGGTCGTTTAAACTTCATCCATCAGTCAGCATTAGATCACTCGTAACTGGACTTAAAGGTTTACTGTGGTGAAATAAGCAGACTACTGCGAGTGCGCAACATCTCTCCAAAAGTTACGTGTTATATTAAACACTTCTATATGTTTACTGAGAGTTTGATGCCTATGAAACGTGTGCTTTTTGATCATATCGAATGGGTCGTAGTGATGCCATTTCAGTTGCATTCTTGAAGAAGTCTGTTATCTGGATCCACCGGTGTATTTTTAAATTGATATAAATTAATTCAATAAATTTAGATAAACGCTTGTTTTTCCAAAGTAATTCAGTGAATAAACTACAGCTAGAGTTTGAATGTGACACTGTCAATAAGAGTCCCTGGCAGTTTGATGGAGTTTGTCTTATGAAGCGATGTTATAGCATCAATCTCAACGTTACAGGTGTAAACGTCCACCTTTATGTCAAAGCGGTTCGCCTCTGTGTGACTCTGTGGGAAACGAAGTGCGCCATGTCAGAATTAATCTCGCTTTGAGTCGTTATGTTCCGCGCACTCGGCCTTTGCCGTGATTGACGGATGTTTTAAATATCCCTGACATCCTCACCTTCGAGCTTGTCAGTGCCAGCCTCCTCTCGAGTCTCTCTGCCGGTGTGGAGTGGGCTGTATTAAAGCTCCTTGCCCACTCTACATGAAGCGCTGCGGGCTGAGACACTCTTGGCGCCTTTTCCCACACGTTGCAGTACGTCACAATTAATAGAGTCGCGAGCATTTATAGTCAGTTACATTTATAGTGGGGGAGACCGGGGCTAGTTGTCACGCCTTTAGTTCTAGTGAATATTAGTGAATTTCTGAATTGGACATCGCCTTAAAGATGTATAAATACCTTTTGTGACAACTTGCCCCAATAGTGTGTTAAAAAAAATCATATTACTAGTTTATTAATATTTATTTATTAATTTATAGTTATATTTTTTGGGGGGTTTGAAGTAGATGTTTTAAAGGAAAATACAAACTTCTTGACTTCTCCCAGCAGGCACCAGACATCTATGTAAGGTTGCATTTTGGTTGAAAATGAAAATCGGGTTGATGTTGACTTAACGTTGGATGTTGGTTACACAACCTAAAAACAACAAAATCTCAACATCAGCTGACGTCGGTATTGGACATGAATTTAACATTGACATTAGATGTTGAATTTACATTGAATATAACCAAATATCAATTCTTATGACGTTGTGTGCCTGTTGTGTGCCTGCTGGGAATTGACTCAGAAACGGTAATATTGCCCAACTAGCCCCGGCCTTTCATACATTAAAAGATTATTGATTAATAATCTTGCCCGAAATAATCTCTCCTCCAAATTTATCAGCTTTAGCTGCCAGTTTGCAGTTTCATTTTTCCTTTTCTTGAATAGCAGGCTTGTAGATTCTCATTACTTGTCTTTCTAGTTTCCTTCAATATCACTCCTAGGACAGACAATGATAGCTTTTTGATTGAGTTTATCATAAAACACAAGTTATTTAATTTACCCTTCCAATCCATTATCAGCTCTTTCTGCACCTCAAATCTGCGAAGACGTCAAACTAACACAATAAAGGCAGTCAGGCCTGAAGTGTTTTGAAGCTGACTGTATCAGATCAGAGGAAGAGATAATAAAATTGTTTCTCTATTCACTTTTCTTCTAGTATGTACGTTTATATAAGTGTGCACCGAAGGCTGGCAGATGGTTATCCCTCTGAGAAAGCGTGTGATATTTAGATACTTCATGCCATAGGAATATGACAGGAATGGAGATTAGGCTTCCATTTTATATTTGATCAGTCTTATTAGCAGCCTGCTCTGTTGTATATTTTTAGTGCCTTGGTACGACGTGCAAAGACCACTGTTACGTCGAATTCATTACCATCTCCTTTTACTGAGTTATTGAGTGCGTATAAACAGTGCTTTGGCTTGAGCAGGGTTTGGAGATTGAAGGGTCAGGCCATGTTTTGTTTGGCCGTCTTCCAGAGGAGATACAGCTTTTCCCGCTTCCTCAACAGACTGGAGGTCTCAGCTGGGAACCTCAGTGTAGGATCAGTGCCACTCATGATGTCAGGACACCAATGATGAGCTCTCATTCTTGTAGTATTTTTCCAGCCCTCTTTCTTTTCCACGCCCATCAAAATAAAACGAACTAAAAAGAACTAACGGCTGATTTAGGAGGGAAAAAAACATTTCCACCTCTACCTTTGTGTAGAGCTACTGTATTTCTTGTTTTGCTGTCAGAATATGGGGCCGGTAGTGAGATTAGAAGCTTAACCAATGAAGCTTGACCATGACCAAGAGTATCTCATTTCAGAAAACATGAGTCAGCAGCATATAATTTAACTGCTGAACAGTATTACATAGCACCGCATTCTAGGAATAGGTAAGTGATGTGCTCTCTCCATCACAGACACTATTTTCCCTTCTCGCCAAAGAACCAACCTGCTGTGTCTTGACCCAGTTCCCGGAGTATGCCCTATTCGACTAGTGTTTGAAATACCAAGTGTGACCTTCGACCTCATTGTCAGGCCACATACCATCGTGAATGAAAGTGTCAAGGGCCCTCGAATGAGCTTTTGCAGCCTTCGCCCCTCTCGGGTCAGCCCCTGACCCCTTTATGCATATTGAACATTACATCAGTTAGCATTATTAGTGATACACGCTGTTAGAATTAAATTACAACGTCTGGGACCGTTAATGTACGTCAATACCAGTCAGTGGTGTGGATTTCTCTTTTGGGACAGGGTGGGGGAGACCTTTCCACTCACCTCTCCTTTCTAGTTTCCAGGACGGCGCATCTATCCCTCAGCCTTATCGGGGCTTGGATCCGATCAATGCTATCTGCCATCTGCTTGCAGACTACAGCTTTACCACCACCCTCTGAGGAGTTTTCTATGGCCCCTACAACTGATCCTGGATAGCATTGTCATGGCACTCACAATGTATTATGTTAAGCATAGGGTAGGTTTCACTGATGCCAAACCAGCTGTTAAGGGTATTATTAACTGGTGCCGTGGTGTTTTTCCTTTTCGCTCGCCTGTTTTGTATTGAGAAGGGCTTTAGGCTTCTTGTAATGGAAGTCACAGACTGGCAGCATCTCGAAGCCAAATTTCTTTTTGCTGTATTCACTCTCACAACGCATCCCTTCAGGTCTGGTTTGAATCATGTGTTTATTTACCCCTTTTTGATGAAAGCGACTCTGGAAGCTTAGCTTTAGGCAAAGCGAAATTAGTAATAAGAATAGCCACGCATTTGCATAAGTTAATTTGGGCTGTATGTGCGAAAAAGCTATGTTTCTTACCTTTCCTTTCTTCATGGTCCGTTCAGCTTTGCTTTTTGTGATTCCTCCTTATGGTATAAGCAGTGTGAACTCAATAATAGACTATTTACTGTCTGGTTCATTTCATTTGGCCGTCGTCTCTCCTTGGATACTGCCGCTGAAGCACTTCCTCAGGCAGTTGTGGTTTGTGTACTGAAAGCCAGTTAAATAATGCAAGATCTCTAGACTGGCCATGTAAGTAAGACTAAAAGTGATGGGACCCAAGGGAACATCCCTCTCGGAGGAACACAGATGCTCCAAAAGACCTTTCAAGTGGACAGTGGTAGCCATATAGGTGTGTTTTCAATGCGTAAGCAACTGTATAGTGTGCATAATATATAGTGTAGTTTATAATATAGCGCTCTGTGAAGTTGTTTCAGCAAATCGATAAAGCTTTCTCTTGATAGATTGATAGATGTAATATTTCATGATATTGAATTGGTTTTAATAAGAGCGTTGAGCTTGTTAAGTCAAGGTCCTAATGTTCAGTCGCCTCTTAATTAATATCTCATTAAAAGACGGCATGTATTGATCTCTCTCTGTAATGTTCAACCTTTAATACAGCCAGAATGGATTTAGATAGTTGACCTCATAATCTCAGCTGTTTTCACTTGTGGTTCATTCTGGCTTTATAGATTGGGACCTTTGCTTTGTAATTTTGGCTGCTGGTAATCTTTGCTTGGCTGGTTTTGGGCTAAAAGCAGGTTTGATTTGGAGCTCGCTTTGTGAGTTGGTTTTCTTTTAGGATTAGGTCTAATCCGGGTGAGAGAAACCAGCGCATTGGATCTGTCGCGCCATGCTTATCCGTTGCCCGAGTAACAGAGGACTGTGAAAGGGTTAATTGAAATCCCAAAGCGAGGTGACATGTCGCCCTAATCCACGCTGCCCCTTGACCTCTAACCTCACAGGGGGTCTTTGACGTTGGACCTCCTTGTCACTGCAGGCTTCTTGAGAGCCCAGCAAACCTCTCATTCAGTAATGATGCTTCCTGACAGAGCAGCAGCTCTGGAAACAGAAATCATTAATCATGTTTCTAGCAGCTAATCATGTTTTTCCAGCAGTCTGAGAGCGAGCAAGTGAAGGAATGGGCTGCTGCTTTTTAAGAAGGTGATTATGCCAACAACGGTATCAAATGAGTGAACTTTAAAAAGTCCATACAAATGCAGGGGAAAATTAGATGAGTTTGAACGGAAATGAAATGTAATGTTTTCCCATATTCAGTTGTATAAGTTAGGAATAATCACACATCACATATAGTATAGGGGGAAGTCGTGGCCTAATGGATAGAGAGTCGGACTTGTAATCCGAAGGTTGCGGGTTCGAGTCCCCGGCCGGCAGGGATTGTAGGTGGGGGGAGTGAATGTCCAGCGCTCTCTCCACCCTCAATACCACGACTGAGGTGCCCTTGAGCAAGGCACCAAACCCCCAACTGCTCCCTGGGCGCTGCAGCACTGGCTGCCCACTGCTCCGGGTGTGTGTGCACGGTGTGTGTGTGTGTGTGTGTGTGTGTGTGTGCGCGCATTTGTTCACTACTCACTGCTGTGTGTGTGCACTTGGATGGGTTAAACGCAGAGCACCAATTTCGAGTATGGGTCACCATACTTGACAATACGTCACGACTTTACTTTACTTTATATTCATTTTTGCTACTCTCTCAAGGTGTGTTTGTATTGATTAGCTAATGCTGAGAAGTTTCTTGCTAGTACACTTTCTTACATTTGAGTTTATTTTACTCCCATTGATAGATTATGTACCTGCTCATTTGCATAAACCTAGTATTTAAATATTGCACAAAGAAATTCTAATGATTTTGCTATGTTGTACGAATATTGTCATGTATAACTCCTGTGCAAAATTTCACTTTTGTTTTCTAAATTAAATCCTCTTTCTTTCTTTCTTTCTTTCTTTCTTTCTTTCTTTCTTTCTTTCTTTCTTTCTTTCTTTCTTTCTTTCTTTCTTTCTTTCTTTCTTTCTTTCTTTCCTTTCTGAGAGGTTGTTTAAGTTGCGTTTTGAACATGGGCCTCTCTGTAGAGCTCTGTTGAACCTCATCAGCCTGATTCCTTTAACATAGCCGGCTGCAGGCATTCTGTCTCCCTGGAAAATCTCCTCTCTTTCACCCCCCCGAACACACTCTCTTTGAGTGGCCCGTTCTGGAAATGATTACTCTGCCAGACCAATGAGCAGGCTTCCCTTTGATGGGTCATAAACAGAGGTCGGAGGTCAAATTCCTCTCCCCAGATGGAATTCGCTTGACATGCTTCACTGCAGAGCCCGGAGGTGTCATGGGGGACGGACTGTACGCGTGTCATCATGCCTTAGTGGGTTAGTGTGAGTGTCTGTGTGTTAATCTCCTTTGAGACTCTATTTAGAGAGAGGTTATGTGCTATGGTGCCTATGGAAGGTGTGTATCTGTTTGAATGAGTGAGGGAGATGACATCATGTGTGAGTGTGTGTGTATTTGAAAGTGTCACTCTGATGGAATGACTAGGAGATGTTCAGCCACAGGGGTGTTGGGCTGTGCGCCTTTACACCTCTCCTGACAACCTGAATTTAACGTGTGTTTAGAGCGGTGTGCAAATCACTCTTTGTGAGGTGTTTTCTTCACCACCTCTTGTTGCCTCCCAAAGGAGCTTTTCAATGGATACAAATTTTGACAGCATATTGCCAATAAATTCAGATTTTAGCTGGAAAACAGGTTCATAAAAGTATACTTATTTATGCAGAGAAAGGCTCTAGACTGATTAGGCACCATAAAGCACTCAACAGTGTCTTTAGTGAGACTGAAGACGTACAATGAATGCACAATATGGTGCTTAGTGGAAGTGGGTTCTTTTGTTATAATTTCCATTTTTATATGGGCAGTTGACGTGTCTTTTTTTTATTTGCTTTTTCTTCATGAATAAGATATTGAAAATTTAGAATCTGAAATTTCATGTTGAAGAAAAATGAGTATTTTTATTTTTTGTATGTATTTTATCATGCAGTCTCATGGGAAATATGGAATTAAAACTTTCATTAGTATGTCCCCAGAGTTGAATAGCACATTAATCAAATAAAACAATCTGGCATTTTATCAGTTGAGTTCTATTGTCTTTTCAAACACGAATACAGTGGTGTGAAAAAGTGTTGGCACCCTTCCTGTTTTTTTTTTTTTTTTTTTGCATGTGGGTTTGGATTTTGTTTTCCCTTCATAATAAAAAACTGCATATTGTGTTTACTTGTTATCTTTGATTTAATATTTAAATTAGTTTGATGATCTGAAACATTAAAGTGTGACAAACATGCAAAAAAATAAAAAAAATCATCAAGGGGGCCAACAATTTTTCACACCACTGTACATGAATATTATACTATATATATTATATAATATATTATCTTTAAAAATTGTCTCCAAAGTTTCTTTTGATAAAATTTCTACAAAGCTTGATATTTTATTTTTATTTATTTTTAGACAGGCTATTTTTCAGACCCATCTGTATAATAATCTGACTTGGGAGTTGAGCCTAACAGTCTAAGACGATCTCGAAAAGAGTCATGTTATCTGTTGACTGTCAAAAGTTTTTAATCAGAAGATGGTAAAAACAGTAATGGAATCTAAAAACATTCTCATATGGTTTGTTTGTAAAGTTGAAGGATATTCAAGAGATGATGATGGTTTGAATCTATCTTTTTCTTCATATGTCCTCTGTCTTGCCGAGACAAAAAAGCCCAAGAGTTTTTACTACATCTTACTACATAAGCCCAAAAGCAGTTTTACTGCATTTGCTGTTTTCAAGGAAAACTAGATTTTTAGTGCTGCTTGCCTGTGCAAATCTTGCCAGCAGGATGCTAGTGTGTTCTGGGATGTTGCCAAGACCTTGCTATGCAGTTGCTAAGGTGTTCTGAGTGGTTGTTAACATTGTACTGTGGGGTTGCTAGGGTGTTCTTGGTGGTTCATTCATAGTCAGTTGCTTACGGTCTCAGTGATATTGTCGCTAAATACTGAGAATTCATAGCCATTTCTGAGTGAACATTTTTCTAATAAACTTGACAATTAATTACTAGGAAACAGCAGGCAACACATTGATTTAAATGTGAAATTTTGAAGTAGGAAGACTAAAATAGTGTATATATACTGTGTGTGTGTGTATATATATATATTTTTTTTTTATTTATTTATTATTTATTTATTTATTGTGGCGGGAAGAGCAAACGACACACACAGGCTTTTATTAAACAGAAATAATAAAATAAAGTGTCCAAAGGGGATAAAGTGTCCAAAATAAACAGGGATTCTGGTGTCCTCGTCGTGCTGCGGGGTTTGTGAAGGAGGGCAGTGTATATATATATATATATATATATATATATATATATATATATATATATATATATATATATAATAAAACTGGCCTACTCCAGTAATCTGTTTTATTAACAACTTAAATCATAATTTACAATGTGCAAAAACAAGTTTTGGGCCAGTTCCCATGGAAGCCATTATAGCTTTTTGACACTTGCTACTGCTGTAAAACTTAAATTTGACACTTTTTGTAGCGTATTAACCCTAAATCATATCAGAAATTAGATGTCTTTACTTTCACTTTATTTTTCATAAACAATATTAATACTAAGCAGAAGCACCTGTCTGATCGAATAGATTGCAAAACGCTTTACAAGAAAATACTAATTTGGTTTTTCTGCTGCAAACGTGTTTAATAAAATGTTTTACTTGTTGTTTCTTTGTAATTAATTGTGAAGTTTACTGGGAATTTCTGAGTGAAAATTGTTTCTACAGTTTTTTCAGTGTATGGCTATTCTACTGAATTTATTTATTTATTTATTTATTTTTTGGGGGGTCTGACAGGTGAAAAATGATTCCCAAACAAAACATTATTTGAATATATTTGACAAGAAAATACTAATTACTTAATGATTCTTTGTGAAATTTATGAGTGAAAATTTTCTACACACTTTTTTTCAGTCTAGCCTTTGAGGAATCATTCATGACATGTGTTGCACAAACTGTGCCACATTAAACTTTAAGAAATAACTAATCTGAATATGAGCAATTCTAATAGTGACACAAGCCCTACTAATTATTTCAAAGTTTCAAGTTTTCTACACCCTTGCCCTGTGTCTTTGACTCCAAAAGAATGACCTTGTCCTTATATAGGCCTAAAGTGATACACCTCTATATTTAATATTCAGAAGGACAGAGACATACGCGCATCTCTCCTCACATCCCCAGCTGTTAAAACTCGAAACCTCTTAGTGGATGAGAGCTTTTGTGCGATGCAGCAGATGCTGTTTGGTATAAAGGCTCCAGATGATCGCGAGAAGAATGAGTTGTGCTAAGAGCTGGCGAGCTGCCCAATGCAATATAGATATTTCTCTACTTTTTTGCTTTATAAATGTGCTGCAATCCCAAAACTTATTTTTTGTGTGAAAATATTGTCTGGGTCTGAATTTTAGCAGACTGAAAGTGTCCATGCGGTGGTGTTTATTGAAGGGCAAGAGGATGGGACAGTAGGTTAATGGCTAGCTTTATTTTTTTCGTCCTTGGCAGATGTATTTTTGTGCACGTGACTGTGCAAGTCCTGCAGTTTTCTTTGTCAGGGCTGCGTTTGTGGCTGCCACCGGGTCGTAGTATAATTGAGAGTGTGATCCTCTTGAGTTTGGTATTTACAGCGGCCGACGATACTGTCGCTTTCACACTCTTGGCTTAGATAAGAGTAGTCTGTTTTAGCCTCTTGCTACATGACTGTTTCCAGCTCAATTCTCATGCTCCTGTGACCCTGTGAGTGATGGCGGTGCAGTGCCTTAATGACCATCAGTAGAGGCGGGCGACCCTCGGCTGTGCCGCTGGCATTAAACCGGATGTCGGTTTGTGTGCAAGCGTTTTAACATAAGGGCTGCTCAGCAATTAAGCGCCACTGATAGCAGTGTGTGTGTGTTACCGCAATGATAGCACACTCCTGTTTACTCATGTGATTGACTACAAGTTTGTGTGTTTGAGTGTGTGTGCTTGTGCACGTGTGTTTGCTGACTGGTCATCCTTAGACAGTTCTTAGAGTTTTATAGACTCCAGTGCCAGTCTGTCTCTTTACTGTTGGATTCCCAGTCGTGTCCAGATGAGGCTGTTGCACTGGCGGCAGGGGAAATGCACACAGGACGGAACAATGGCCTGGCCTCTGTGCTGCTATATAGGCCACCAGACTGGGGTAGTGTCCAAACTCTCCTCAGGGGAAAATACACTAGACCTCGCTAATAAACACTCCAACAAAATGACAGTGTTAACACCCTGTGGGCTCTAAATCTAGTGAAGAGGATCCTTTTCCCCCCCGGTTTTTAAAACAACTGACAGTTTGTGAAGAAACGGCAAGGGGTTTGTCAGACTATTATTTTTATTATTATCATAAAAATCCAATGGTGAATTAAACTGAATAAAAATTATTTACTTTTTTAAATTATAAATTAAAAACAAACAAATAAAAAACTTACATAATTATACAGAATTATTTAAAAGTTAGCTATCTAATACAAAGTCATTTTTTTTTATTGTAACCAACATTATGTACTAAGAAAATATTACATTTGAATTCATGTTTATTTTTATTTAAATATGTAATATTACTTTTAATATTTGAATTTAGTTTGTAAATGTTTTAACTAAATTTGATAATTTTTAAAAAATAATGTAAATAAAATCAAGTTATTAAATATACTTTTAAAATGATTTAACTTTAATATTTTATAAGTAAAAATAGTAATTTAATCTGAAACTATATCATTTTTATTTAATTTGAATTGTTATCTGAAATGTAGTACTGTTTTTAATATCAGCTACTATTAAATATTTAATGTTTTTTATATTTAATTTTTCATTTAATATTTGAAATAATTTTTGTAAATAAAATCTGACAATTAACTAATTTTTTTGTTGTAAATTCTGTTGTAAATCTGTTGATCTGAATTAATGTAATCATTTTTATAAAGTTTTTATCAGTGTTTTGGCTGTAAAATATTTGCTAAATTGATTGATATTACTATTTTTTTCATTTTGTTGTGCTACTTCAGGCAAATATCAATGGTTTGACAAAAAAAGGTTGGAAACCCTGATTTAATGTTGTCGTTTTGTAAATAAATAATTAAACCTTCCTTTTCTTACATTTAACCCTCGTTATTATAAAAGAATATTATGAACTCATTACGGGGAGTATTTTACTGATAAGAGCAGAGACTCATTCATAATGAATGTCAACATTTGCTCTTGTACACGGATGTGCTGTAGCTGATATTTTGTTTGTTCGTGGTCGTAAATGATTGTACTGTCTAGTGACTCATTTATTCTTTTTTCATCTATTCTTTTATTCCTTTTTCATTTAATCATCTAGCATATGACTTTGCTTTTATGCTTTTCAGATGCTTTTCTCTCTTATTTTTTAGACTTATAAATGAGGAATGATACAACAGAATGATTTATCCTAAAATTATTTGCTTGCACCAGTTGTTAGTGAATTTGATGGTTGACGTAAGGGAAGGATGTGAAACGTGATGTTAGTGAAGCTTAGATAAAGTGTGCTCTGTTTGTTTAATTTGTAAAATCCACATAAGTGTTTCCAGAAGCAAGTTGTTTTTTTTCTTGTTTGACCGAAAATCTGGTTTACCAGTGCTGTTTTAGCCCTGTCATGAAAACTAAACCTCAACGTGATTGATGTTTTTCCTTGCGACTTCTTGATCAAATCATAGATATACCTTAAGGAGTCCTACTTTGGGCCTAGTCAGCCTGTCAGGCTCAAAACGGGGCACTTTCCACAAACAGACGCCCCGTTGGCAGGCCTCGTTGTCTAAGCGCGTTACGTACCGCCACAAGGGCTAAACGTGTTTGCAATTACAGCTCGTGCTAAACCAGAAGCGAAGGTCTCGCGCTTTCAGAAATCACACACTTGACATCTCCACATTTCCTCGCTCTCATGCAGCCCAAATTTGCTCTTAGGTCTCGCTAGCCGGATTCCCCTGTGGTAAACGCGGAGCATAGCTGAAATACCTGCAGCTCTCCCCCGCACCCACCGCTAATCAGTACCACATCTACAGACGCTTCCAGTTTTCCAGTGGCTCGGTCTCTTATCCTTCGCCCGTGGGGCCCTGACACGTTCTCACACCAACCTCAACCCTTGGCTGGGATGAGCGGGCTCCCCGTCTGCCGCCGAGCCATCGGTCACTGTCATGGCAACACATTCCTGAATTGAAAGAGCTAGAAAGTGGTGAGCGAAAGCTTCAGTGGCTTTTTGCTGCAGTAGAGCCGCGAGTAATATTAATGGCCAAAGGCGCAGTCGGACAGCTGGCGTACTGAGGCTATTCATCATAATTGTCACACTCTGACTGATCAACTCCTTTGTAGGGCTCAGACACTCCTGGGGCAAGGTGCCCTAATTGCTGACTTAGGATCAAGTTTCTCGTTCCTCAGGCCTAATTTATAAGCATTATAAACCACAGACTCTCTCTCATGTAGAAGATCCATATTAAGCTCTAAGGGACATCTTTCACCTTGCTTAATCTTTGCGGTGCTCTTTTGTAACACTAGAAGGTTTGGAAACTGAGCCCGTTTGGTTTTGACTCTGCAACCGGATGATTTTCGTGACATTCAGCTCCATAAATTGTCTTTGTATTGTACTTAAATATTCTGACAATGTTTCCTGCTGCTAAATCTACAGCTTCACAGCAAGCAAAATTGCTGTAGATGAGTTATGAGCTTTCTAAATTGAATGCGAGCTTGATGATAGTAATACAAAGTCAACAAATAGACAACTTATCCGACACACTCTCATGGTAACTATTTTAAGTTTTAGCAAATTGGTTTCTAATTTGTGTGAAAGCATGCATTCTTTAATTCAACGTGATACTTGACATTTTTTGTAATTATTTGTGAAATTTACTTGCAATTTCTGAGTAAAAATTTGTTTCTACACCAATTTTTTTCTATGTACTGTATGTATGGCTTCGTATTATCTGTGTACGCCCTACGTTTCTGTACAAATCACATCATACAAATTCGCCACCTTGTAAAATAGTTAAATCTTCTCATGAGACTGGTTGTGATGTTGACTTGTGAACTGAGATGTTATGAGCTGGTTATTTTTAATGATTCAGTCAAAAAGACTCCAGAACTCATGAGTTATCCATATGAATCTGAATCAAATGATTCAGTCACAGCGATTCTTGAACACGTGTTGTTGCAAACTTATAGGCCTATTTTCTGATGCTGTCTGTGGACAGCCAAGTTTTTGAAGAATTATTTATTTTAGTTAAGTTCATGAGAGAAGTTTGTTTTGTGCAGTAAATATTTAAATTATTATTTTTATTTCATGTACTTTTATAATATAACATTTTATATTTGAATTTATTTTGTAAATGTTTTAATAACTAAATCTGATAATTTGCTAAAGTATTTTAAAGTTAATTTAATTTAGTAAATACATCTGATAATCTGAAAATTTAATCTGATAAAACTAATGCATTTTTAAGATTTATATAAATGTTTTGTTTGCAAAATGTCCACAGCATTGACAGACATTGAGTAACATTTGACAGGAGTAGTGCTCGTTTTGTAAACATTGCTCTTTTTAGTCTTCTTTTGCAGAGAATCATTTAATTAATGGGTCATTTCACTGAATTTATAGTAGTGGTGGGGTAATAAAAATAATCTTATGTTAGTTTAGTTTTGTTTAGTGTATTTAATTATGTAAATAGGATTAGCTAGCCATTTATGTAAATAGATTTTTTTCTTCAAAAAAAAAAAAGATGCAAACCCAGAATCGCTAAATTGAATTGAAAGCAGAATCGTTAAATTGCCATTTTTATCTATTAGCATAAGACCACCGCTATAAGCCTATGGGCGAGAGTGTGTAAATACTTTGATTTACATGTACTCTTTGCTCTTTCGGTCTCTTTCTTTCTCCACAAGCATATTTCACCAGCAGATTGCACGTTTAATGAGGAATTTCATTTCTATTAAAGATGCAAATGTAGCCTTTAAAGGAGATTGAGATGCTGGGATAAAGCAAGCATTCAGATGGCTTTATCTCACCGCTCTGTTCATTAGCCGAGTGTAATTGTGTTAGCACAAACGTGTTCGCTGGGAACGCACATATCCGACTAGAAAGGTCACACAGATGACATGGTGAAGGCGCACACGCTCACGTCTCATGCTTGACTTCATGACTTCATCTCTTGATAAGTCTTTTAAAATGAAAGCACTGCCAGAGATGTTTGTTTGTATGCGTGCATGAGTAGGTGGGTGCAAAACAATGAGTGAAGTTAGCTAAAGTGTAAAGCTCAGCACACAAACGCTCGCAGTGTGGAGGGAAGCAGGCCAGAGAACGGCCGTTGCCCAATGATGCGATCCTGATGGAATGTGCGCTAGCGAGATCTGCGGAACATGAAACACCATGAGCTCGGGAGCTACCGTTATGGGATTTGAAGTCTTTATGCCCCCTTTCCCCCTGTAGTTTAAAGCATTGCACAGCCGGAATCGGTGGAGCGTTTCACATTCTGATCCTGGCACGAGTCTTAGCTTGGCATTTGCTGCGGATAATTGTAGCTGGCTTAGAAATGACATCGTAAATCGTAATTGTGGAATTTACAAAAAAAACCCACTTTGATTTGCAGACGTGTTTATCATAATAAAGTCGATTGCACAACAGATGAGAGCAAGCTAATGAAAGAGGATAAGATGCGACGGGCGTACTTCTGCGACGGGCTGAAGGAAATAACCGAACGCTTCCCAGGAGGGAGAAAGCTTTTTATTGATGGCTGAACTTTGAGTCAGCAGTGTTTGCGTGTTTTTATTGGCTCTGTGGGAGCTGTAGCCCAGCCACTGAGGTGTGGTAATGGACGTGGATCTATTAACACAACCAGAGAAGGAACGGGATGTCTGTTTGGTCTGCATTTGTTGTTTATGGGTGTTGGAGTTGGGAACATTTTATATTCCTCTCAGTTCTTGCATCAATTATTTCATGACTTTGCATGTTTGTGCATGTATGTGCAACCTCTGTGTGAAAATATGCTCATGTTGGCTTATGATGGCCTCCTAATATTCCCCATCCACTTGACTGGCTCTATGACTCTCTCTCCTCTCCACCTGTAGCTGGTGTGTGGTGAGCGCACTGGCGCCGTTGCACTGTGGCTGCCGTCGCATCATACTAGTGGATGCTGCACACTGGTGGTGGTTGAGGAGAGACCCCCATATGATTGGAAAGCGCTTTGGGTGTACAGCAATTGTATTGATGTATATGATGATACATGGTTTTTAATAGACTACCACAGCAGAAACTACTATGCTGTTGTTTGCAATCCTTCATAAGTTTAAATTAATATCAATATATTAACAAATGTCATTGTTTTAATTACATTTTTTAATATAGCTATTAGGGTTGTAACGGTACACAAATAACGGTACACATACAGACATACAACAATGAGAAAAAAAAACTGATGCTGAGGTGAAAGAAATGCTACGTCATTTTATTTCAACGCTGTTTTGTTGATGTCTTTCTGCAATTGAAACACTGATTGAGCAATTACATGAGGCAGGAGACTTTGAGTCATGTTTATTCATGTTAAAACTAGTAGTACAGAGGAAGGAATGATCGCGTTCATTCGCGCTCCGCTTTGCACAGGTCTGTGGCGCTTCATGGCTCAGACACGGGAACCGGAGCTGATCGTGGCGTCTCTAGTCAATGCTTCTGTTTATACAGCACGTTTCTGAATCGTCCCAGAAGCGTCCTTCAGAGGCGTTTATACAGCGACCTGTCGTGCCACATCAAAGACTGTCAAAACAGCATTTATTTATCCTGAAGAAATAAAATACTGTATTGTTCGGTACACTTGCGTACTGAACCAAAAGACCCATACGAAACGGTTCGGTATGAATACGTGTACCGTTACACCCCTAATAGCTATTGAAAATGCCTTCCTGTAGCTCAAACAGTAGAGAATGGTGCCAACGAGGCCAAGGTCATGGGCTATTTTGTTTTGTTTTGTTTTGTTTTGTCTTTTGTTTTAATTTATTTTATTTTATTTTTTTTATTTTATTGTACTTTACTGCAACGTAAAAAGAGCCAATGATTAGACTTGATGGCTTTTCCCTTGGAGTGTCTTGTCTTTTCCCATAGCTCACAATTTATGCCCACTGTGACCTTATGAGCCTGGATTTCTTTTCTGATTTAAGATTAGTTTGCAGTGTTGTAGAATTCAGTCCACATAGCAACGCATCAGATCTTGGAATGGATTTTAGGAATCATGTAAGTTTAGTTCCACATCATGGTGCATTATGTATCCACAGAGTTAGTATTGCTGGCTAAGGCCATTATTATTTCTTATACTTCAGTCTTTTTCAAAGCTCTTAAACCTATGTTTTAAACTTGGGCACAGAAGTCATCCCACATTTATGTTGATGCTACAGATTTATGCTACAGACATATAACAGTGTGGCATATTGAGTTTGATTTTTAAATGGTGGACAATAAAAAAGGTGAAAACAATTTCCACTTATTTTGCTGTTGACCTCACAGGCCATGTGTCCAATCAAAATCTACAGTATTTTGACACAAATTTGATTTTCACTTAGTAGAAAATGGTCAAATTAGACAGATGGCAGAATTAATATGTGTTTGAGAGATGACCATGCTGAAACCATGAACAAAACAAATGTAACCCAGAATGCACTTGGAGAATGTGAACAAACATGGTTTGAGCCGGCCACAAATTATTGGCTACCAAAACTGTAAAACCATTGACATTTTCTAAATTAGACTGTCATGTTTAAGCAGTTCATTGTAATATTAATGTCAGTGTTTGATATACATTTTTTTTAACAATTTGTTACAGCATTGGTTGCAATTTGGGTCCTGAAGAAAAACCCAAAACCAGTTGTGAACAACTGCTTAATGTGCCATGCAAATCTAGTACCACTGTTTTTTTCTTCCAAAAATGCACCTGTTTAAATGTGGGTGCTGTTGAACCCGCTGAGTGAAGTTGTTGGTGGTTTGGGGGGTGAGGGAGGGGGCAGCTGTCATAATGTCAGTGGGTCACACGCTAAGGAGTGACGCTATAAAAGGAGGACAGTGTTCTCTGATTTTGGCACATCCACAGTGCAACAGGCCTGGCGCACAATCACCTCCTCAGTGTCCTCTACTCCTGCAGACACCAGGCCCTCCCCGCTGCACGGCCATTAGTCAAACCCAAACAATACCAACCCTCAGCACGAGAGAGCGTGCTGTAGAGTTAAACGACCTGAATGGAGGCGGAGTGTGACTTGCGGTGGTCATTTAAACGGGGCAGGATTCGTCTGGCAGTATTAGATTAGCAATTAGCAATCAGTGAGAAGCGGAGCAAATGTTTTGTTTTTTGTTCTAGAGGCTGCATATAAGCCATCCCACACTGGTCTGTGTTTGATTAACTTAGAATACAAGTTAAATGTACAGTATCTCACAGAAGTGAGTACACCCCTCACATTTTTGTAAATATTTTTATTTTATCTTTATTAAAAACCAGAACAAAGATGCAAATAAACAGTATGTAATCAAGAGCAGCGAGTGATTCCGTCTTTTCTTTTAATGTAACATTGAGACAGATCTATATTAAGACCTACTGTAATGCATGGATCAAATATAATGTTACACATCAGATTTTCCCCCAACTATTAACTAAACGTTCATGTCAGTGATACGATTATGATGTGAATCTCGCCAATGCATATTTCGCAATAATGTACTTTATAAGGGAGACCGGGCGCTCACGGAAAGGCACGTCTTATGCACTTATGCTTTGCAAATGTCAGTCAGCACGATCGTCATCAGCAAGCTGGAATGCTGCGCTTTGCAACAATAGAGTTACAACTTGTGGTGAGAAGCAGTAGCCGTCGTCCAGAAGTGCGCAGAGAAAAAGGTACTCCTCTCAGAAAAGAAATGACACTTTGCTACAATGTAAAGTATTGGGTGTACAGCTTGTATAAGTGTAAATTTGCTGTCCCCTCAAAATAACTCAACACACAGCCATTAATGTCTAAACCGCTGGCCACAAATGTGAGTACACCCCTAAGTGAAAAACAGTCTGAAGACATGCTTGGCCAGTCCATCACCTTTACCCTCAGCTTCTTTAGCAAGGCAGTGGTCATCTTGGAGTTGTGTTTGGGGTTGTTATCATGTTGGAATACTGCCCTGCGTCCCAGTCTCTGCTTCAGTATGTCACAGTACATGTTGGCATTCATGGCTCCTTCAATGAATTGTAACTCCCCAGTGCCAGCAGCACTCATGCAGCCCCAGACCATGACACTCCCACCACCATGCTTGACTGTAGGCAAGACACACTTGTCTTTGTACTCCTCACCTGGTTTCCGCCACACACAATTAACACCATCTGAACCAAATAAGTTTATCTTGGTCGCATCAGACCACATGGTTCCAGTAATCCATGCCCTTAGTCTGCTTGTCTTCATCAAACTGTTTGTGGGCTTTCTTGTGCATCATCTTTAGAAGAGGCTTCCTTCTGGGATGACAGCCATGCAGACCAATTTGATGCAGTGTGCGGCGTATGGTCTGAGCACTGACAGGCTGATCCCCCACCCCTTCAACCTCTGTAGCACGTGCACTCAACTTCTTTGGTCGACCATGGCGAGGCCTGTTCTGTTCTGTTCTGACTCGGTCCTGGAGGGCCGGTGTCCTGTAGAGTTTAGCTCCAACCCTAATTAAACACACCTGAAGCAGCTAATCAAGCTCTTACTAGGCATACTAGAAACTTCCATACAGGTGTGTTGAGGCAAGTTGGAGCTAAACTCTGCAGGACACCGGCCCTCCAGGACCGAGTTTGGACAGCCCTGGCCTAAATAGTCAATTTTGATGCAACATTCATATACAGTATTTCACAGAAGTGAGTACACCCCTCACATTTTTGTAAATATTTTATTAGGGTAAAAGTACCTATTAAGCTCACAAACCCATTAAGCACACTTACATTTTTGAGATCATATTATAAAAAAAATAAAAAAATTAATATCCTACTTGATGTCTTAACCAATTGGTATGTTTGTTACTATATACCTCCTATAATTTCAAGTCAATCAGATCATTGCACACTGAGATATGGGTCTCTATATGTTCACACTGTCTGGCGGCCATTTTGAAAGCTGTCTAAAAACTGTCACCTGTTATTATATAATTTGTCCCTTATTTGTCCTTTATTTTAAATGACAACATTTCAATTAAGATATACATTGTGAAATACAAAAAGTCTGGCTGTGCTTAATGGATACATTTTGTAGAAACCTTAAAAGATTAAGTATTTTTTTTTTTTAAAAAGATGTTAAGACATTTTGTGAGATAAATGTTCCTATGAGCAATTCTTGAAAAATTTGTGAATCTTGCCTCTGTCCTACATTATTTCCTTCTGAATATTCTGCCTCACTTGTTAAATGTGCTGCAGATGCAGTTTCTTGTCATCAACTCTCACTGGAACAGTTACTATTTGGCTATTTTTGCTTTTTAAAATGTGTACATTAAGCTAAACTAAGGAACTGCAGAAATTGCAGTCCTTGGCGCATTTTAACCACCATTGTTGCTGTCAGCTCTTTATTTCTCTTCTTCTCTCTGGCATGAAGAAGTCATTCCCTCGGCCAGTCTCACGCTCACGGCCCGCTGCATCCCTCTAAATTGCCATCCTCATAACACTCACAATCTGTGATTTAGCATCGAAGATTGGCTACCTAGACTGACGCAAACTTGCTGAATGAGATGAGATGTCGTTCCAAGGCTCTTTTTTGCAAATCAATTCCTGCTGTCAACAAGTCATTGTTTCCTCTATCATCCCCCCGTGATCACAGTCACAGTGTAGCTCTGCTAAAATATAACTTTCATTGGAGGTCTCGCTGGATTGAGGCTATTATTGCTTTTTTTTAAATTGGGGGCTAAATCGAGGCTGTCTGGTTTTAATATCTCGACTTAAATCAAAATATACCAGTGCTGGTGTTGTACAGTGTGTCTAATATTATTGCAAATATGTAGAATTTTGTGAACTACAACTATAAATATTTTTCTCTCTGCTTATCAGTAAATGTCTTCCAGTGGTTTGGTGGTGAATGCCTGGCTTAACAGTAATAATCTTTAAATATTTGTCCTGCACACATTTTTGTTTTGTGCACTAATTTTATTACACTGATCTGATGTCTTAATTTGATTACATAAATTGGATTAGTTATTATAGATTTACATTTATTATGCAGTCCACAATCTGTTTTCATGTTTAGACACCTGATAATGGTGTTGGTTTTTAATTGTAGGTAGGAGGGCAGGAGTGGAAGAAAGAAAGGAAGGACATAAAGCATCAAGAAAAACAAGAGAAAGGATTGGTAAAATAGACAGACAGGCAAAATGAAAGAATGACTGACAGAAAGAATGAAGATTTCAAGACAGAAAGACATAAAGAAAGAAGCAGAACAAAGCAAAACAATAAAAAAAGCCTAGCCTGTGTGTGTGTTTGTGGATTAAGGCCTCTATGTATTGATGTATGTGAGTGTGTCTGCGTGCTTGTAATAGAAAGCAGATCCCGCTATGCAGAGCCTCTCTGGGTGGTTTAGTTGTGGCCATCACTGAGTCCTGCCTGCCTTCTACCCCACAATGCTCAGTGATGTGACCTCCATGTTAAAGAGGCGCTCTGTATAAATTTGCTTAAGTATGAGGTGCCGTTTTCATGGCTTGTGCTGTAATTTATGTGCCACAAGCAATAAATCATCACGGATACCTTGGTCCCGCCAGCCATTTTCCTAGCTGGGCAGGCTTTGCTATCCTAAAGGTGCCATGCAACTCCCATACCTCCTCTAATTGATTCATCCAATTTCACCTTTATCCTTGATGTAGGCCTGTTTGGAGCAAGTGGGTGGGATGTTCTAATTGCTGTATCCAACGCAAATAGCATTGCGGTGCAGTGTTATAAACTGCAGCACGTGTATTAATTTTGTTGCAGCAGTTTTGGTTTATTGTAATTTCTCTTTGTTTGTTTGACACTTGGATCTGCATTTAAGCAGCTTCCGCTACCTCATTAGCGTATCTTTGTCCCAGATAAGTCAAAACTCTGACAGCTTTGTTTTTATAGTGTGTAATGGGTCAGGTACAGCACTGCTAAATTCAATTTTAAGTGTGTTTTGGCTTTATTTAGTTAGTTACTTGATTATTTATAGGCAATTTTTCCCTGTTTTTACTGCTGGGAATTTGCTTTGACAGTGTCCCTGTATCACAGAGCCAAAAAGCACCTCGGAGTGCTGACTCTTGAGTCAGTTGAGCTTAGAAGAGCTCAGCTGTGATGATCAATACAGAGGAGAGAAATTTGGACCCCCGTCAGCACACTACATTACACAGCAAATATGGTGAAACAGTATAAAGCTCAGAATAGCTGAAAATCGGACTCGTTTAGTAGGCGTTATGTTTGAGTGCCTCCAATTACTCCATTTTTATTTAGTTTTTTGCAATTATGTCAGTGTATTCAGTCTGTGCCATTTTTCCTCCAATATTGCATGTGTTTGCAAAATGCATTGATACTTTAAACTTTGTCTTCTCACAGACTTGATCAGAATGTCTTTTTCCCAACAATAGCCAAGTAAAAAGTCCTATGCATTGCTGTAGCTGAAACAGTAGAGCATGGCGCTAGCAGCACCAAGGTCATGGGTTTGATCCCCAGGGAGTCACTTTGGATATTGATGCCTCATGACAATAGTTTTAATCAATAAATACTATTGACTAAAGTATGATACAAAAACGTACTGTGTTTTGCCATTTTTCGCATGGTCAACAAAAATGAATGTTTGAATGAATACATTTCTCCCCTACTCAGATGAGGTGTATCATGTAGGCTATCTAGTTCAGTATATGATGTGTTGATGTATGTGTATATGCATCTGCTCTCTCGCACAGTTGTTTCGTAGTTTGTGCATGACAGTCAGCCCACAGTATGGCTCACAGCACCAAGCGGTGAATGAGACCCAGAGGCAGTCTCCTCGCTCAATAGTCTTGTGAAGTGAGATAAATGTCATCTGAGATACAATGATGCTTCTGTTTTGAACACTGGAGAAGGTCACAGCAGCAGACAGTCCCTGCTGCTAGCTAGATGAGAGGCCTGAGATTGCCCTTGTTTAAGTGGCTTTGCACTCTAAGGATGCAGCTGGACACCCAGAGCTCCTCTTCATCGCCCATGATCACATGAATGTCATTAGACTTTCAATTAGAACAAATTTGATGGATTGTCTCTCTTTCCGCAGCCCTGTGGTTGAGGGCATGTTGTCTGTACTGTGGTATTTTAAAACCCGAGGTTGAAGGAAAGTGCTTTTGTTTTATGCGAGGTCAACTTGAACGGCTTCTCTGAGCAAGCGAGAGGAAATGAGAACGTTTATTGCTGACGCTTCTGAACTTATGGCATTCTTCAAGGTGAATTGGTAAACTAGTCTACGGTTATGGCATCGCTGACTTTTTCCTCCTTCTCATCTACTCTCTCCTGCTCTATTGTCTTTCCTTTTTGTGCCAGCTGAGTTGGCACAGACTGTGTGAAATATTCAGGGGCACAGCAGGTCTATCAGACGAGTTCTCAGTGTGGAGTTTGTGGAGTGCACTGCTGTCTGCAAGTTTGACACACTCATTAAATGTTGTATAGGATTCCACCCAGGGCCCCACTGTAAGATATTTATGTTTATGTATTATGAGCTCTTTTTCTCTTGGGCAGGCAGAACTGTTAAACTCCAGTCGAATCAATAGACAATGTTCTATTCTGTTTTTCTCCAACACTCATGATGTGTTTTCCTACCCTTGCAGGGCTAGCGGCCATGGCACTGCAGATGATGGTGTAGACGACAGCTCCGTGCCGAGAGAGAGAGCAGAGAGGACACTGGCTCAATAAGTCGCTCTCCTCACCGTAGACTGACAGACGCTGTCCAGGTTTTTTCCAGGCCCAGAATCACAAAGGTGAACAGATCACCTGGCCTACCGCTTCCTCTCAGAAAGATAATCAAAATGCTGCCGTATGGGAGGAGGCCCCTTCCCGCCTCTCTTCGCGAGGCATTCCTCCTCCTTTTCTTCCTCTTGTTTCTCCCTCAACATGGGGGGCTCGAGGTTAACCTCTCTTCCTTCCGGACCTTTACCCCACCAGAGGGAGGGCTTACGCATTTGGTTGTCCATAACAAAACGGGTGAAGTCTACGTCGGTGCTGTCAATTGGATCTACAAGCTCTCCAGCAACCTGACCAAGCTCCGAAACCATGTTACCGGTCCTGTGGTGGATAATGAGAAATGTTACCCACCACCTGGTGTTCAGTCTTGTCCTCACGAACTATCACAGACTAGCAATGTCAACAAGCTGTTGCTTCTGGATTCAGGACAGAACAGGCTCATTGCGTGTGGAAGCACCTCACAGGGTATATGCCAGTTCCTCCGACTGGATGACCTCTTCAAACTTGGTGAGCCGCATCACCGCAAGGAGCACTACCTTTCAAGTGTGTCCGAGGCGAGCACTATGTCAGGAGTGGTTATTAGTGGAACCCAAGGTGAAGACAGCGGCAAATTGTTCGTAGGTACACCCATCGAAGGAAAATCTGAGTACTTCCCAACTCTCTCCAGTCGAAAGCTGATGGCTAATGAGGAGAATGCTGAAATGTTCAGCTTTGTCTATCAGGATGAGTTTGTCTCCTCACAGCTCAAGATTCCATCCGACACCCTTTCCAAGTTCCCTACTTTTGACATCTACTACGTCTATGGCTTTAGCAGCGAGCAGTTCATCTACTACCTAACTCTCCAGCTGGACACCCAGCTCACCTCGCCGGATGCCAGTGGTGAACAGTTCTTCACCTCCAAGATTGTCCGCCTCTGTGTGGATGACCCCAAGTTCTACTCCTACGTGGAGTTTCCTATTGGCTGTACCAAGGATGGTGTGGAATACCGATTGGTTCAAGACGCCTACCTCAGTCGGCCCGGTGCCAAGCTGGCGCGATCATTGGGCATCTCTGAACAGGAAGAGGTGCTGTTTACTGTTTTTGCTCAGGGCCAAAAGAACCGGGCCAAGCCACCGAAAGAATCAGCCATGTGCCTGTTCACACTGCGAAAAATCAAGGAAAAGATTAAGGAGAGAATCCAATCCTGCTACCGGGGGGAAGGAAAACTATCCCTGCCCTGGCTCCTCAACAAGGAACTGAACTGCATCAACTCAGTAAGTCACACTCACTAACTATATTGTTATATTAACAAGCAAGATACCAGGTGCACAGTTGAGTTTAGTTCTGACTTGTTTGCAAATGGATGAAAGTACCTTAAGTCCCTCAACACAGTTTCAGTGTTGATAGGTATTGTAGCATTCAATCAATTCATTATAGAACACATGTTATTTCCAGATCAATGGTGCGGTAAAGCAGTTGGGAATATCTTGCCCGTGTGCATGGATGCAGGCCCTGAGAATCTCACTGTTGTTTAACAGGGAAACCTCCATTCTCAAGTCAGATTAACTAGCCTAGCCACTTCATTAGCTCAGTCCATGGGATTAGTGCCCTGTCACTCTCTTGCATCATGTGTCCATTTCCTCAAGTGATAATTGATTTAAACTCTTAAAGTTGTCCTGTCTTTGTTGCCCAAGTCCTCTTGGGACCTTCATTCTGGTGTCAGAACAATGTGGACAGCTACAGAGAGGCTAGTGTGCAGGCGCATAGTTTACTTGCTGATCAACAGCGTTCTTAGCTGTGCTCTCTACATTGGCTATCGTAGGAAGTAGCCAAGCCGGCAGTTCTACACTGAACACAATGCTCTAGCACAGAATGAGGGGATTATTCTCAGAGAACAGCCCAAATCCTCCCTTCTATTATATGTGCAGCATGTTCCTGGGTGATTCGACTGTACTCAGACATACAAGAGGAAACACATTTTGGCTGATGGAGCGAGTCAGAGACTTGTGAGAGTAATAAAAAATAGAAGGATGGAGCTGGTGATTATGAAAGAAAGGAAGATGAAGGGAAGGGAGGCAGATAAGGATCGAGAAAGTGTGCCGACGTTGCTTCTCATGTAGTATTATGATATATTATGATGCAGTTTCAGTGATGTAGTTATTGTTTCACAATTCTTATGCCATGACACCTCATCTTCAGTATTTTGTCATAACACTAGTGGTTTATGAATTATTACATTTCTCTGACAACTTTTATTAAATGCCTCAAATGAGAAAAAGTAATATTCGCTTCAGTTTGTAACGGCAATATGTGATCTGATCAAACGTTTAGTGGCACATACATCAAAGCTCTAAAATTCAAACTAGACAGTAATTCATTTTACCATCCATCATATGCTGAATTGTAAACACTTATCAGACTACATATCACAGTTAGAGAGACCTGCTGTTATTCAGCTGTCATAGACTCTCTTTCAAAAGCAGGTTTGATTGAGACCTTATGTTATCTTTTTTTCTTTTATTTTTTTAAAATGACTCATCGTATACTAAGTAATTTTATTCATTAAAATTGTGCTTTTCGTTAAGAAAATTGCTGGAAAATTCATAAAGAAAATAGAGATACCAACACATTTCTTTCTTTTGTGGAACATGAAAAGATATTTTGTAGAATAACAACATTAGACCCCATTGACTGTCATTGTGTGAAGATATCTTTTGTGTCCTACAGAAGAAAGCAATGCATACATGTTTGAAACTTCATGATAATGACAGTAAATTATATTTCTGGGTTAACTATCCCCTGTTGCTCTGCCACAAAAATAGTCTATAAGACTACTACTAATCTAATGCTTGCTGAAAATGCAACACATACTTGGCTTCGGGCACGTTTGAAATTACGTTTTTGTTTATTGTGTGAAATGTTTTAGGCCTTACTTTGCCTTGTTCACAATCTTAACAGTTGTCTTTATAGTGCATTCTGGGTAGTGTAAACCATATGATCTAATGCAGATTTTGATGATAACGGCCACAGTGGTAGACTCCGTCGGCGAATAACTGACAGTGGCATTAACGATAATAACTGCTGCCATTATAATAACGGGCCTGGAGCAATCTGCCTTGGTAATGATGGCGGCACGGCTGGCTGAATTGGATGAAAAGATAACGCTCTGAGGGTCCTCCACCGGCAAGGAGCTTCCAGCTTATGAATAATTCACCCTCACTCACCTTGTGTTATTCATTTATAGCCCATCACAATCAGCGCATGATCAAAAATCCCTCTGCCTCCGCGCTCTGCTTACAAGCAATTAATGTTGTCATTTTCCAATCACAAAGCACACTTTCATAATTCAGAAGGCTTTGGGGGGAGACACACGTGCAGACAGACGGAAAGCCGACTGGAGCGGGAAAAGCGACGAGATGTGTGCGATCCGACAGACAGACAGTAAGCGCTTTTGACGTCTTTCTTCTGCCCACCTGTCCCGTTGCTCATGGTAAAGCTATGCATATATGTAAATGAGAAACCGTACATGATGGTGCTTGATTACCATCTGCGACACTGTGTTGCAATCCATCAAAGACACATCAGCAGAGTCAAATAATAATTACGCACAGACTTCTCTATTCTGCTTCTTATCCAGGTTGGTAGTAGTACTTTTTCACTGTAATTAATTTCATTGGCCTTTTCTTTAAAAAATAACTGACGTCTATAATGGACACTTTTGTTCATACACAGCAAGGGCCTCTAATATGATTCAATACAGCATTATGATGCAGCATTTTGAGGCACCGTGCATTTGGAAGCTGAAGACTGAATTTGTACTTTGCTGCCAAAGTGCCCTATTCAGATGCTGATGTGAGTCTTTCTTTTATTTTCAAACCTATTGATCTACAGGATATAGACATTATTCTGCTGGATGGTGGCGTCTCTCCGTCTATTTACATGCGGCTTGCGCACCAGACTCTCCTCCAAATCTTCCGAATTTATGGTGGCTGTAACAACACAGGAACTTTTAAAAGTTCCAGGTCACCTTCTGTGCCAGATGCAAGCTTGTTTCTAACCATCTGAATTGTGCCTTTTAAAAAAACAAAAAAATAAAAACAAAGGAGGGGAGGGGGGGCAGAACAAAAACATTAGCATTGCTAATGAGTTTTTCAGTCTGTCCACAGGTGATATTAATGAGCACAACAACTGCACACAATAACAACAAACAACAATATACACTCGTCACTTCCGTACTTGAAAACAGAGTGCAAATCACTCTCTCGGGAAAAACATGGCGTCATTATTGAACGACTTTTAGCTGATTTTGTGTGTGACTTTGGGAGACAAATTGTTGTTTAACTGATGAAGGAAAATACGCCAGGACTGACTCCTCACCCTTCACTCCTTTGCATAATTACATTATCACTTATCTCAGTCGATCACTTGCCTGGTGATTTTGATTGCTAGCAGTTATCCTTCTTGTGTTGGTTCTGTTTTTCCCTCAGACTGAAGGCGGAAAGATTTTCTGTCTTGTCTTTTAATCTCCGATGCTATTGAAAACTTCCCCTATGAAAGACTTTGTGATTTAAACATGACATTGAATATAATTTGCTTGCTGTTGGTGTTCACTTGAGTTCTTTTTGACTTGCTCAAGGAAATGAGAGAACAAGCCCATGCGGGAGCTCTTCACGGACAGGCAAAAAAGATATTGTACTGGATTACATTTTAATGGCTTCCCATCTGTGCCTCCTTCCCTGTAGGGTATTGATCAGAGATGACTGAATATTGAAAAATCATATAGATGAAACTATATCCACCTCAATAGCCTTGGGGCTAATCGTTTTTCCATAGTCTTATTTATTGTGCTCTGGAACACAGGTTTGAGATTAAGGGAATCCTCTGTAGATTTTCCTTCCTTAAAGGGGAAACAAAGAAGGAAAATTGACTGTCAATATCTGTTCTTTCCAAATGGGTGCTCCAATACCATTTTTCATTTTCAGAGACCAAGAATGAGTACTGATACTTTCTAGTATTTGCTGATACGATATAGGCCCAGTTGTAAGATTCTGAATTACTCTTTCAGTGAGCATAGTTTGGGCATAGGGTATTCATTTATTTTAATGATCATTTTATCTATTTAAACAATTTATCTAATTATTTGTTTATCTAATTATTTAGTCACTACTTATGTTTATCTAATTTATTTAATTTGATACTTATTCTTATATATACATTTTCATACACACATAAATTGTCATTCTTATATATACACTTATTTTCTTTATTTAACACTACTGTGAAGAAGCAACCAAAAAGTACTGGTTTACTGTTTTATTGAGTATAAATCCATGATCACTTTATTCTGTGCTATAGTATTGTATCAGTGCCTCCCTGTGTGGATGGTAGCATTGTGAATGCAAAATTTGCATTTCCCGCTCCTTTGTTCCTTTAACATAAGCTATTCAGATCAAACAAGGCCTTGAGAGCAGCCAAATAAGCGTAGACAACTGTATGATCTCTCTGTGATGGTAATTTTAAATCAATAAGTCAGCCAGTTAACTGTGTAGTAAGAAAAATGACTCCTCCTCACCAGCCTTTCAGATGGCGACTATGTGTGTAGGTTGCAAATCTCTTAACAGGTTAGGCTTGGAGTGCTCCCCATCTAATTGTCGGTGTAATTATTTATTGATGTGTGTTTGTGTGGGACCCGCGTAGAGAGTGTGTGTGGGATGGTAGGTGGTTGTGATCAAGCGCGCAGTGTGTGTTTGTGGGTGTGCGCTTGTGTGCGGTGCGCTATTTGCCAGGCTGCGCATGCAGCTGTATTTGTTGTTTCCTGTGGTGGTGGGCAATGGGATGGATCCAGAGAACATCATTCTATTTCATATTCCACAAAGGCTTAAAAACATCCGCATACACAAGCTGGGAAAAGCCATTTATACCTTCCCTGCTGAAAAGACCTGCTTAGATTTAACCAGCATGCATTTGCAGGCTGGTTAGTTCTGGTTTGGTTCTGTTAAGATGGTCAGCCATCACTTTTTCTGTTGATGTTGTTTGACCAAGGAAGTACTACAATAAAAATAAAAAACATTTTCTGATACAACCGGACATGTCAAACCAAACATGTCAATAAGCTCTTCACTGATTGGCTTGTGCAACAACACATCATGCAAATTTTCCTCTCAAGTTGAAATTGAGGCAAAAATCGCACATTGGCAGCAAACGCGTCGCCCAGTTCGTGTTATTCATGTCTTTGCGTTGACTTTGTGTGAAATCTACTCGTGGAAATAATTAAATTTGCTTTTGGGGTGCACACACTATAAGTGGGGACACTTGCCATGAACATTTAAGGTGTGTGCACACCAAAAGCGGATATAATTATTTGCGTGAGTAAAATACATACAAAGTCAATGCAAAGACGCGAATAGACGCAAACTGGGTGACGCCATGCGGATATTCGCTTCGTTTTTGGTACACACACCAAATGACAAATCATTAAATCATAAATTATATGTGTCAAGAACAATTTAATACTTTATTTTATTTTAAAGCATTATAAAGATAAACATATAAACATTGCAATGCATTATATATTTTTTATAAAAAAGTTGTAACCAGAGTTAAAAAGCACTATAATATTTGCAGATTGGTTATGCCTGAAATTTGTTGTTTGTCATGTGTTTAGATGAATTAAACTTTCTAAATGTGTAACAATTAATAAATATAACGTGTTATAGCTGTGCTTACAATTATTCATCAGAACATACATAAGCATTATAAGGTATATTACAAGACAGTGCATTAAAGATACTTTTTGCGTTATATATTCAAGTAAAGTGCTACTAAATATCTTTTACATTAATTCATTATTTCGTGTCATTCATTAATTTTTTATTAAATTTTTAAGAGTAATTTTTAATAAAGTTGTTAGATTTACTGTAATCTTTTTTTGTTGTTGCAATTTTACTAAAATGTTCAAATTCAGTCTAATTATCAAATTTTTCATTAGAATGTTTGTTTTAATTAGAGATTCATTTGTCTCATTTATGGCTTCTTTAACAGCCAATTTTCTAAATCATTTTCTAGACATAATTAAAGGATGTTCTTGAGTAACATTCCTAACCACCAAACATATTTTATTGTCAAACTATAGTTTGAGGTTTGAACAACTTACAAGTTAGCCATTGCCCTCTATTTGTAATAGTAAGTTTGGGATAGGATGGCATATGATTTTGATCCAGGATCAACTCATACTTGACAAGATCACATTTACTGGTCCTTGCACTGTCAGAGAACCTTAATCCCAAGTTTGGCTGATTTAGTTACTTAAGAAGTCTGAACATTAACGCTTACTGGTGGTTTGACCAAGTCTGACATGCTTTTGGATCAGCTTCCTTGTTGGTTGTGGAACAACATTCCTACCAACCAATGAGTTTGGATTTAAGCTTAAGCAGAATTCTTATTAATTTAGCACTGCTCAATTTTTTTTGGTGTAGGTTACAGTAAGATTTGAGACCATTTGACTAGAATGTTGTTCTAGGAACATCACACGCAGTCCTTGGCAACAACATGTTCACAGGTCTTTTCAGCAGGGCTAGAGAACGTCAATTCATCTTGATATTTTGCAGTAAATAATGCTCAGCCATAATCTTGTGATTTCTACCGATGAATTCTTGCTAAATCATTATGATTTATAGCCAGCCACTTTTGGTAAGCAAATTTCAGAGCATAAGTAGCATGACCTGGAAAGAAAGATAGTGAACCATTTTTGAAAGGACAAAGCTATTCCTCATTCCTGGCACCTCGACCCAAGCTGGAGAGCCAATGGGAGTTTTGTGACACTCAGAAGAGGTCATGGTGGCTTTTAGAACTTTATTATTATGTTTTTTTGTTGCTGTCCCCCCCCCCCCCATCTTGAAGCTAGCTGTTGTCTGAGATGTTTCTAGCAGGCATTTTGAGTCCAAATATAATGAGGGGGTGTATGATTAGATGGAGCATTACTGGACGCTGAGGTCAGAGGTTCCAGGAAAACATTAAATGTTTTGGGTGCATAATGAGGATTGGATGTCCCTTATGTGCGCTGTCACAACCATGCAATTTGTGTTTTTAGGGGGTGGATCCAGTGTAGCTAGACAGAAAAAATGCTTCTCGTTAATGGAAACCAACAGTTACAGCTTAAAATGCCAAAATGACTGTGCTCTTTGTTCATGTGAGTGAGAAAGACATGGTTTGTTTTATTATGGTGTGTTCTAAAGGCTTCGTTGATTGTGTGTTTCAATAGACAATGTTTGTAAGTCAAGTACCTTCATCTGATGTCGGACATTTAAAGCCCTGATATTGCTCCTGGGAGACATTCGCTGATAACCATGATACAGTACATTTAGCAAATGAGCCAATTTGATTCTTTCATTGATATTTTCTACCAAACAGATTGTTTATTATTTCCATTTTGCCACTAACGCACGCTTAGCAGCTAGATCTGATCCATAACTGCAGCAGTCACAGCGATAAAACATATTTGGACTCTTAAACCAAGCCAGGGTTTTTCCAACTTTTTGATGCCAAGGACCCCTTCTGTATATTATGTGACCTCTTTATGAAATATAAAGGTAGCTATCAAAATCCATTCATACAGTGAAGTGTCATTATTAGTAAATCGGCTTTATATTGATACTGTACTGTATATATAATTATAATATAATCTGTAAAATATATATTTTACAGATTATATAATTATAATATAATCTGTAAAATATATATTTTTCAAATATTAAAATATAATTCCTTTTAAAATATGAATGCGTTTCCTCTATACGCATAGTTATGTTAAATGTATAAACCTGAAGAATATTATTCTGAATGTATTTGAAATATTTTTGTTTAGTAGTTTTCATAGCAAATATTTAAGTCATGAATAATTTCAGTCACCCAGAACTTTTTTTTTTTTTTGGCCCGTGGTAGCCCTCAGAACCCAGCCATGCATTAAAATATATGAATGTTTTTGCTTGAATAAATATCAAACAATGGCAATTTCTATTTGAAATGGCATTCATAATATACTTAATTAAATATTCACTAAAATATTAACTTTTTATCGACTAAAACATGTTTACTTTTATAAAGCTGAAAACTAAAACAAGTTAAAACATCTTAATTTTAATTACCCTATATATTGTTATGTACAGAGCACCTTAGAGCTCATGGTGGTGGAAAGATTTCGGGGTGGGTGAAAAAAATTCGGGGTGGGAGAAAAAAATATTTTTCAAATCTTTTGCGTTCTCTCGCAAAACTTTTGAGTTCCCTCGAGAAACTTTGCGTTCTCTCGCAAAGATGTTTGCATTCCCTCGCAAAACTTTGCGTTCTCTCGCAAATATTTAGAGAACACAAAGTTTTGCGAGGGAACGCAAACATCTTTGCGAGAGAACGCAAAAGATTTGAAAGATATTCATAGTCGCCCAAATGTTTTTCACCCACCCCGAAATCTTTCCACCACCATGAGCTCTAAGGGGCTCCGTAGTTATGCATAATTTAAAATGAAGATTTTTTTTTTGAGTGAATTTAAAATTTTAGTTTTTCCAGTGTCCAATATAGGATCTACCCCTGTGTTTACTCTGCTAATTGACTATTTGGTTAAAAGTATTTGCAAAAATGTCTCAAAGCAAAGAAAAATTGGTTTTGAGTAAAGCTCTAGCATCATTTGTTTGCGTATGCCACTTGCAATTGGTATTTGTTGTAATGCAGTGACGTTTATAATTGTAATGATAGTTGTTTAAATGCTGATTGGTGCCAATGTATTATCTTCCAGGGGTCACCAGAGGCCATTTTTTATGTTTTGTGTGAACTTGCATTGCATATACATTGGCATCATTTTAACAGCATGCTAAACATTGTTAGCTTGATCAGGGCTCTTTAGCATAGTGCTGTTGAAAGCTCACAGACGCCTCATGCTGAGTCTTGAAGTGCCGTTTCCAGCCTTGCTTCTTGAACGGGCGTCAAACAGTAGACCCATATTCGCTCAATGTTATTTTCCTGTTATGGCCTTGTTGTGGAGGAGAATGTGCCCAGCGGGGCCTCCAATGGCTACCATGAAGCCGCTGAATGGAAACTAATGAAATCGCTCATTGCTTTCTCATGTACTCACGCACAACAGAGATATATCTCGGATCTTATTGCTCCGGAGCTGTATGTGAACGTAGCTCGGCGGAGCTCCCGACACAGATGTTTTCAGCCGGAAATACAGCACGCTCTTGGGAGAAAGTCTGTGTCTGCACTGTAATTGGATTAGTGTTTATGGGATGCTTAATTTTAGATTATGTAGATTATAATCTGATGCTTTTGCTGGGACAACAATGTTAAAAGCCTCAGATCAGCTTCATGAGTTTAGAGATGATGAAACGCACACACATAAACAGGCTTGCGTGTATGACTCACAGCATATGGTTAACAGTCAAGAGCTTGTTTAGACTAAATGTAATAGTTGCATGTGTAAAGAAAATGCATGAAATAATCAAAAGCATGCATAAATGCAAAAAGATGTGAATAAGGAATTATAGGAAATTATATGTAAAATATATCTTACTGTTATTTGTGGGTTTGAATAATGAATAAATCCTGTTGATTTAGTTTGTAGGACTTTAGGTTATGAATTTTGAATAAGAATTCATGAGGTAAGAGTTTTATGTATACGAGTTTAGCTGCAGTTAAATAACACGGTGGGAGAAATCGGTTATTTTACTGTTTAAGTAAAGTACCTTCTACCAGAAGATAAATCTAAGCACTAGTTATGGGGATTTTTATTGATTTTAATAAACTGCTTATACTGGAATCTTATGTAAAAAAAAAAAAAAAAAAATATATATATATATATATATAAATATAAATAAATCCTACTAGGTAACTTCCTTTTCATTTAAGTTTTATTCTTTTATTTTTTTCATTCATAATTGTAATTTTTGTTGATCTGTTTTTTTTTTTTTTTGAAGAATAATATTACTAGTTATATGAGATATAATTTTATGGTTTTACAATTATTTCATTCTGCATTCTGCATTGTTTTATATTATAGGCTATATATGTATATTTTAAAGGAAAATATAGTGTAGTCCAGGGGTAGGTAACGTTGGTCCTAGAGTGCCGATGTCCTGCAGAGTTTAGCTCCAACCAGCAGATTATAGCAGATGTTTTATTTGTTCTTTGTGCTTTTAATGCTTAAATATTAATAACCCTCAGACAAACCAGGAGACACAGGATACAATCACATATATGTGGAATGTAAACTCACTCGCTAACCCGTTTGTTTCGGCACAGGTTTAGGTTCACTGGAATCTTAAGGGGAAGCGATCAGACAGGAAGTGGGTCTGTAATGTTGAGAAATTGGTCTAAATTGCATTTCCTAGCCTGCACATTAAGAGTAGGACCAGCTGCTTTCAATGGAAGCTCTGAAAGTCCTGACGTCTGAGCGTGCCAAACATACGTGTGATCTGCCATACAAGGATGCAAATCATTCAACCTCTACAGGTTGTTTCTCATGAGAAGCAGTGCAGATTTAGGGATGCCGTGCCAAACTATTTGTTCTGTTATCCTAATCTGAACCGTATGAGGACAGTAGATCAACTGCGCTCGGTGCTAAATAGGGATTGTATAAAGACAAAGTGGGTATATTTCAGGAAAAAATATGCGTTGGTCATATTTCAACACAAACACAAAGGCAGTAAAAATGTTTAAATTATTATTTTTTTTTTATTTAAAAAGCAATACTTTAATGGAGAATATTTTATTACATATGTGTTTAACTGGCATTAAATATGATGCCACAATTCAAAATATTTGAATGGACTTTTTCTTCTCTCAAAATTTCATTTCTTTTATTTATTTGAAATACGACCTGGGAAATTTCTTGACAGGTTTTGAGATTCACCCAACTAACTAAAAAACTAAACTGTTTCAATTTGCTTGCATCTGGAAGCATTTTTCTACCTTTGCTCTTCCATTCAGTTTTTGGAAGTTTATGCTGATTTATAGATCAGCGAAATGCATAATCACTTAACCTCCGTGTTAGAGAGAAAGAAGGAGAAACACAGAGAGAGAGAGTGTTGTGCATATGTGTTCTGTCTGTGCCAGATGCCATGGGGCCGAGCGCAGGTCATGGGCAGTCTCATAATCAGGCCTCTGTGCACTGCTTGGAGACGTGTTTACGTTGTGTGGTGCTGGTCTGAGGAATCTGTATGTGCGAGTGTGAACAGGCTGTGTCTGGGGTGCGTGTGTGGTGTCAGGTCAGTGGAGAGGAGATATGAACATCTGTCCCACAGCTTTTGCCTGCTGCTAGTTAAATGACATAAGCGTGCACACGTTACACATTAGCACATGTGAGCGGCTCAGAGTTGCACTTGCCTCTTTCAGTCAGCTTTCTGTCATTATCATTATCTGTCAATAATCATTATTCATAGTACGAAGCATAGTATCTGCTTCAGAAGGCATACACCCAAGAAACATTCACAGCCGTTTGAATCCATATTGCATACAAAGACTAATATCAGAATGGCATATTATATCATGCTGTATTTCTATTTCTGCAGAATGCATGCTGTGCATACTGTATGTTCTGCATACATAGAACTCACACAAGATATTACATATGGAAAATATAGAGTATGCAAGAAAGCACATTGCATAGGGTATTGTATCCCACAATGAAATGATTTAACCTACTATATATATTTAGGGTTATGGTGTGTGCACAGCTAAAGCAAATATTTGCATTGCATTACTCGCGGGATGTTTAACAATTAAAACAATGAAAACCGTTTTCTGCTACAACCGGACGTTTTGTTGAATTTGCGTCTTCACATTGACTTTGTATGTAATCTGCTCCTGCAAATAATTACTTTTGATTCACTTTTGGCGTGCACATACAAATTATCCCTCTAGATTACTCGTGAGGTGCTTTTTGTATCACTCGTGCGTAAAAAAAAAAAACATTGCATAACGCCCTCCTCCATTTTCTGATACAAACAGACATGTTAATAAGCTCTTCGCTGATTGGTTTGCATGTCAAGGTGTCATGCAAATTTTCTGCTTGAGTTGAAATTTTTCAACTTGGGTGGAAGATGCGTTGTGTGTATCGTGCGTTTGCGGCAATCGCGTTGCCTGGCACGAATTTGCATCTGTTCGCATCTTTGCATTGACTTCGTATGTAATCTCCTTGTGTGAATAATTAAATGCACACACCATTACACTTTATTTTAAGGCGTCCTAGTTAAAGTATAATTATAAATGTAAATAGTCAATAATATTAATTAACAACATGTTCTTTAGGGTTTGGTTTAGGGTTAGTTGCATGCAAAACAGTAATAGTATGGAATGTGTAACAAAGAAACTGAGAAATAAAGTGACCATATAGCTAGAAGTAAATACCTTATATAACTGTGATATTATAATTAATATTTATATTTATATGTATGTGCACCGTGTATGTATTTTTTTTAAATATTACTATTTTTGATGTATTATAAGTTTACTTTAATATTTATTATTTTAATTTATTTTCTAATTAGATTAGGCAAAATTATTTATTTAGTTGTGGATACCATGTGGTTATATACAGCTTAAACCATTTAACCTTCTTTTTTTTTCATTATAATCAATACTGAATATATACTGTAGGCAGGAAGTAGTATGCTAGGATTACATTATGAACTCAGCCAAAAATGGTTGAAATCAGCAGTTCCAATCCTATTTGCTCACTGCTATGCACATTTTCTGAGATTGTGGTCTGTACAAGTTTGAAACAGACTTGCTTAGAAGTTACCAGACTGCTACAAGGATCAATTTTGAGAAAGAACTAGTTGCTGGAGTTGCCAAAATTTGCAAGGTATGTGATATCAAATCTTTGAAATATAGGCCTATAGCAAGACAAGTAAATGAGATCCTGGAGCATATCTGGTCTTTAGGTCTTTTTCCCCAAATGTTTGTCTTTGTCAGGTTATTTGTAGTTGGTTGCAGTGTAGTTTGACTAAGTTGGAGTACACTGAATATAAAGCTGAGTATATCTTTCCTGTTCTTCACAATGTCATTTTGAAGGGTATTTTAATCTACACCTTCAATTCAAAATCTGCTCCGATCAGCAGTGCACACTTCTCGTCCACTTTCCACTGATATATTCCAGTGCCTCCATGCGGTGAACACCTGATCTCGCTCCATGACTGTCTCGTGCAGGCGTTATAAAGCCAAACAATAAAGATCACAAGTGCATTTTTAGAGCCAGACGAAGGGATGGAGTGAAAGAGGAATGGAGACTGAGAGAGAGAGTCCAGAGGTGATTAAAGGTGAAAGCGTAGACTGATATATTGCTCTGCCTTACAGCCGTGCCACAGGATACAAGCCCTAAACAACAGGACCACAGCATGTACTAGACAGTGTAGGTGAATGTGAGAGTGCATTATGGGTGTGAATTTGTGTCTGACTATATATTTCTGTATAAACCGTTTAGCGTGTATGTAAATATTTACAGGTCATGCAGGAAGAGCCATCAGGACAGAAACTGAAAACAGTTATATAGAATATAGAATCTCACACTAGCATTCAAAAGTAATATTTTTTAAAAATAAATTAATACTTTTATTCAGCAAATATGCTTTAAATTGAACAAAAGTTATCATAAAAGACATTTATAATGTTTCATAATGTTTCTATTCATCAGGAGTGTTGACAACAAACACGGTTTCCACAAAAATATTAGGCAGCACAACTGTTTTCAATATTACTACTAGATATGTTTATTGAGCATATTAGAATGATTTCTGAAGGATCATGTGACACTGAAGACTGGAGCAATGATGCTGAAAATTCAGCTTCGCATCAAAGGAATAAATTACTTTTTCTTTTAAAATATGAAAATTAAAAGCAGTTATGTTATTTTTGCAATAATTCTTCACAATATTACTGTTTTTACTGTATCTTTGATCAAATATATGCAGCCTTTATTAGCATAAAGGATATATATATATATATATATATATATATATATATATATATATATATATATATATATATATATATATATATATATATATATATATATATATATAAACAACTCTTACTGATCCCAAACTTCTGAATACCTTCATACATACCATTGTTATAACCTCATATTAATTGGGAGAATATATGCAGAAATGTAAGTAAATAAATAATGTCATACCACAGTGAACTAGTGAAAACAAAAAGTTTTTGTAAAATCTTGAATTCGAAAAATTTGATGAACGTGCGTTCACTTGAATTTTCTTAGAACGAACATTAGCATCTACCCAAGACCTATGACCTCTGGTGTTTCCCTAGTAGTTGAGCAACAGGAACGTCATGCCAGATTTTCCTTAATCAAATGACAGGATAGACGGCCTACATAAAGACATTAAGTCCTACTAAAGAACTTTAGATTGAGGGTCAATAGGATTGCACAGTGGAATCAGCTTTATAAATAACACCATTATATAAAGCTGAATGACAGCTCATGATGGCCATGCTAATATGACGTGTATTTTTAGATAAGCCTCAGATGCTTTGGGAATCTGTGATGTTCTCCTGTCTAATGCTGTTAATGCCAGAGAGAGCGAGAGCGGTGGAGCGAGTGCCTGAATTCTGGCTCGCTTTAGCGCGAGCACCATTAAGACCCAATTAGAGAGCCTCCATTGGCTGTTTGGAGGAAACGAAGGGCAAACGGCTGAGCCGCTGCATTTCCACCGTCACCAATCAAAACAGGAGGCTGGCAGCCTGCCATCCCTCCACTCATCTCTCGCTCTCTCTCTTTCTCTTAGGCCATGCGTCCAGAAATTTTGGCAGCCTCTCTTTATCTTCATTTATGTATTCCGCCATCTACAAACACATTTAAGGACAAGCGTACACATACACATGTATCAACACAAACACATTTAAGGACAATCGCGCACATGCACACCCAAAAAACAGACACCTTGGTACATATCTGAGCGTACACAAAAAGGATTCATGTTGAACATAAATGAGTGGCTCTATAGACAATCAAAAGGGTTAGGAAGAAGTGTTTTTGGGCATTTTTCTGTGCTGATTTTGGTATATACTTTCTGTATTTCTTTCTTTGTGATACTAGTATAATATAATCTAGTTTATGATACTTGTATAGGTTAATTTTTAGGTTTGTATTTTTAATACAAATGTATATTTTATATTTTTTTATATATATATATACATTTGTATTAAAAATGCAATCGAATGTTACAGTATTTCTATTATAAATAAATTTTTTATACATTTTTATAAACTGATATTTAGTTCTAAAACATATTATAATTTTTTAAAATATGAATGTATATTAAAAAATCTAATGTAATATTATATCATTATGTAAATACCATTTATAAATATAATATCATTATAATCTTTAAATTATTGTAACTTAATTATAAAACTATGATAATTATAAATGTAGTGAATGTATATATATTTAAATATGAATGTGTATTTAAAATGTATATTATATATGAATGTTATTTTTAGACATGCTATTTAATAAATATAATTTAAAACTGTAAATTATTATAAATAAAAAAAAGATAATTTTAGAGTTGTACACACACACACACACATACACACACCCAGTGATGTACTTGTGAATATATAAACAACTTATATTACAATTTATAAAATTTAAATTCTTTATATATTCATATTTATGTGGACTATATGTAATAATGAATTACGGAATGATGAACGGATGAATATGAACAAATAAATAAATCCAAATCCCTTTTTTTGGCAACTATAGTTATTGGTTTAAAAATGTGTTTGAAAAAAAAGTCCTGAAAAAAACCAAAAAATTAAATTTGGTTATAAAATACAGCCCTTACTCTTTTTTTTTATAACTAAACTGCGATTGAACATAACTGTATTTAGCTGGACTGAAAACTGTATCTCTCCTGTGTATGTTCTCCAAAAATACCTGGTTTATCAGGTGTCAGTCCCACAGGATCAGGCCTGCGGCATCGCTAAAACATGCTGCCAGATTAACCCTTTGAGAATTGTCTGTCTATCACATCACCCTCTGTCAAACCCTGCCTCCCTCATCGATCCCTAAGGCTATCATTGGATGGATGGAGAGAGAGCAGGAAAAGAAAGAGATGGACTGATAGAGGAGAGAGTTGGATCGTGTCTGCTGTGAGATCGATCAGATGGTGTAGCGATAAGATACAAGGATTACAGCTGCTCTCTAAGGTGTGTGTGTGTGTGTGTGTGTGTGTGTGTGTGTGTGTGAGAGAACAGAGGTGAGTTAGCATCACATTCCTGTTTCCCACTGGTCTGCGTTGGGTCACTAACTTGAAATCAGGACACTATGAGGTTTGTGCTTAGTCATCAGCAAAGCTGAATCAATCAGGCATTACTCAGAATTGTGGTAATATCTCTGTCTGCTTCACTTAAGAATTTCTATCAGATAATACATTTACACAACAGCCTCCTTGTCTTAAACCTTCCATGCAGTTGAGTGATATTTTTAGACTGTAGACAGATTTACCGCAACTTAAAGTGATAGTTCACCCAAAACTGAACATTCTGTTGTTATTTACTCATCCTCATGTTGTTCCAAACCTGTGCGACTTACTTTCTTCTGTGAAAGTAAAATTTTTTAGTTGAATATTCTGGGCCTTCTCCATGTAATGAAAGTAAATGAGGGATGAAGCTGTTAGGCGAAATGACAACAAGGTACCATAAAACACCATAAATTGTAGTTTGTATGACTCTTGTGCTATATTCAGGCTGAAATTTAAGTCATTATTTACTAGTATGTACCTTTGCTCTCCTTAGCATTTTCATAAGAGAATTAATGATGTCTGATGTGTGAATAAATAGTTTTTAGAATGAGATCTTTACAGTTAATCAGTAGCACTAGTTCACAAAACCAACCCATATGGTTCTTTCACAAATCAGACTGATCCAGTTATTGAGTTCAATCCACTGACTCAGTTTTAGCAGTCAACCTCTCGCTGGAGGGTAGTTTTATCTAGCAATAATTTCGCCCTGTTCCTCATAAAAACTATTGTGTAACTTCAGCAGACTTGGAATAATGCACAAGTTGAATGAATCACTTTTATAATACCTCTATAGTATTTTTTGGGGCTTGACGGCACCAGTCCTCATTCAGAGAGGCAAAGATATTCTTCAAACAAAAATCATGTTTTGTTTTTCAGAAGAATAGCAAAGTTATACAGGTTTGGAACAGCATGAGGGTGAGTAAATTGTGATTGCATTTTAATTTTTGTGTGAACTATTTAAGATCAGAGATAAATCTTCAGAAATCTTCAGTTTTGAAGATTCCCTTGCATTCCAAAATTTGTAAATAATGCAGTTGGAAGGGAATCAGTTTTTAGGTTGGTTGTTAGCATGCGAATAATTGTTGGAGGAAAATGTGCAAATGTGCTGTGATTTATCACGTAGGGTCAGTTTGATCTTCAGTGGCAGCAGCACAGATGGGTTGATTTAAGTTTTTGAGGTTCATACTCTCTGACTGGATTCTGAGGCATCTCCTTCCTGTCCAGCCTGTCAGAGGCATTTCGGCCCCCTTCCATGTCAGCTGTCATCCCCCTCACGTTCCACAGATATTGAAGATGACAGTCTCAGTCCAGCCCAGCCCATGAAACTGCGGTCGCATGGTGTCTGTCTTTAACTTGTTAACATGTCTCTGTCTCTTTAACGCCCTGCTCCGAAACTAGAGATTTATGGGAGAGATGAGATTTCTTCTTGGGTCAGGACATCTGTCTCCTCCCTTCCCCTCCCACTGAAAATATTCTGCACCGGACACATTCCTCCCACTTGTTTAGTCATCTTTCCCTCTCCTTTTGTCCCAAATTGAAGCTGTAATTTGAGTTAAACAGGGGAAAAAGAACAAATCTGCATGAGGCATACTGTAGAACCTCTGATATATATGCATCGTTGCCAGTCACGGTCACTGGCTATGGGTGGCTGCCCTGTTATTTTCGCAGTTCTCGAATGGGATGCTGAATAGAAGGGATATATTTCAGCAGTGTGTGTGATTTTTCTAGGTTGACTGTGTGTTTAAATATGGTTGTTTAGTGATATACCTGTATACCTACAGTACGTTGCATTTCCTCTTGAATGAAGGTAGCAAACGGGTAGAGGGACGAACAGACAGATGGATGAATGGATGGAAAGATGGATGGATGGGTGATTAGATGAATAGATAGTTAGATAGATAGATAGATAGATAGATAGATGGTTAGATGGATCACCTGTGTTGAATTTCTTTAAATTGCAATTCAGTAAATTCCCCTTCCTGTCATTTCAGTTCAACTTCCTGTGACATTTCAGTTCTTTAGTTCTGAATTTTGTGCAACCATGACTCACCGGGGCCATTGCCGTTATCCAGGCTGGATTCATCCGCTCGGTACACGCCATTACGCATAGTTTGTCCCCACGACCTTGTCTTTGCCAGCACTTTTCGAGCTTTGCTAACGCAAGTGGTATTTCCAGCATCATTGGTTGGCTTGCATTAACTGCCATTACCAGCGTCATTAACTCTGCCAACATAATGTTTCCTCATCTAACGGAGAATAACACCTAGCTGCAATAACTGCGAACAGTGAGCAACAAACGTTTTCTCTCTGGAGATTAGTCCTGCTCGCACCTGATTGCAGGCCGACTGTAATTACAGTAGGTGCATGGTGGTTCGGTGTAACCCAGACGGTCGCTAACCTTAGGGATGCACTTGGTCTGTTTGTCCAATCCCCTTCTGTTCGTTCTATTTCCAGAGCAAGTCCCGACATCCCCCAGGGGTTTAGGAAAGGACATGCTCTCTTGTGTTGTAGAGCACAGCACTGGTCCGCTACAGTGTTTGCGAGCCTGAATATCCTTCCCGCTGCCTGGAACAGGTCATCCTTGGCAGCAGTGGCACCCCTCGCTGGGTGAAGAATGAGGGGCACCGTTGGGCAGCAATGCGGGGCAGTGGGGGTCATGGCCACTTTTGTCTCTGCTAATGAGCCCAGTCTGTCGACCAGAGCGAGGAGGACGTCTCCTGGGACACTTTGTTCATTGTACGGTAGTCTTTGTGTGGGGCGATTAGGGATCGTGTGTGCATTAGGCATTGAATTGCGAGGCATTGTTGTGCGACATTTGGTGTTGGCCATGTCCGTGTTAGCAGTTTTTCCGTACAAAGGAGTAAAGAGCCGAGAATGATTTTCCCTCAGGTCCTCTATATTTTCCGACTGTTCTTCGAGTGGCACAAGCGCAGGGACTCATCTTGTGATATATCTGTATGAGTGTGGGCCTCTGGCTGATTCATTAGCACAGAAAATACAGTATATGCCCTTTAATGACCCAAAGGAATATCGAGCAATGGATTGGCATTGCAGAAGATTAAGACGAGTGAAAATGCCATATCGGCCTCCATCGCCTCAACTCCCACTCAGTAACTACTCGAATAACTCTGCCTTTTTTATCTCTCTCCACAGCCTCTCCAGATAGATGACAACTTTTGTGGCCAGGACTTCAACCAGCCTCTAGGGGGCACCACCACGATTGAAGGGATTCCTTTATTCCTGGACAAAGACGACGGCATGACGTCAGTGGCGGCGTATAATTATCGTGGCCACACCGTAGCCTTTACCGGCACCCGTAGCGGCAGGATGAAGAAGGTGAGTCGCATGCTCCATTTTTGGCTATGGTAAAGCGATTGTATGTGTTAAATTTGAGGTTTGATGCGGAAGATTGTAAAAGTTTTGGGATGGTGTCTTTTTTTACTTTTATAAAAGTGTTTGTATTAGTCTACTGCTAGTCAAACACATTTGCTCTCAAGAATTTGAAAACGAGCCACATGCACACACACTTCTACACAAACGTGCTTGTGCTGAAGTATGCAGTAATCCTGTCTCAGTCCTTGTATATGACCCCGGCGTGATGTCTAAACCGCTGGCTGGATATAGGCTGTACGCGGGGGTGGTGAGGGGAGATCAGCGGATGTCGAATGATATCCCATCATTGGAATCGCATTTCTCCTCTGTCTCGCTCTTCCTGTAGCGGCCCCCGAGCCGGACAGCACTGCCTGTGTCATTAGACAGAAATCAATGGCCCGTGTGCAAATATAGTGTGTGTGTCTGGGTTCCTAATAAGGTGAAAGCTAGAAAGGTGTATGTACATATGTTAATGGCATGCATCAGTTAATTGAGTACCTATAATGTGCATATCTCTCACCAACTTCCAGTTCCTGTGTCTTTCACAGTTCGACCATCTCAGCCAATCTAGTTCCTTTGCAGAGCCAAAGCCAAATATGTTTGATCTCTCAAGGGGCGAGCTGTATGAGACGGGCCAGCTCTGGATCTTGGGTGTGCGTTGGTGCCGGCGGTGCTGTTTTATTGCTATTCATTTAGTGCTAAAGTGTGGGTCTGGCCCTAATGAAATGTAAAGCTGTAGTCTATTGACGTGGGCTCATTGTAATTCCTCTAGTCTTCCAGTTGCTGCGAGGCCTTATTGATTCATCTGTATGAATATATAATCAGGGGCCTAAATCTTAGTGGCTGCAGACAGCTGTACAAGTATGTGTGTGTGTTAATGTTTGTGAAGCAAAGACCCCATGACTGGCTGTGAGACTGTGACATTAAAGATTGTTTGGTTCTACTTGAAGTGATGTTTTCAAGTGTTTTCTCTTACTTTCGCAATCATTATTTTTGACTAATCGGGTGTCTTTTTTGCATGCTATATATTCAAGTAAAAAATAACACACTTTATGGTAACTGAAGTGTTAATGGGATTCTGTAATTTTATCTATTGTTTGTTCTGTCTAACATTTGTTCCGTCTGTTCACTCTGTGTCATTCTTTCCATCTGTCATTCATTTTGTTCTATCTATCTATCTGAGGGTCATCGTTTTTGTTTTATCGTATATTGTATATATGTCGTTTATTTTTCTGTTGTTAGTTCTGCTATTCTATTTCTTCTAACTATAATTCTTTTTCATTCTGTCTATTGGTTGTTTATTCAATCTGTTCTTCATTTGTTTGATCTAGCATTTGTTTGTTCATTCTATCTTTTGTTCTGTTATTCGTTCTATGAATTGCTCAGTCTGTGTCAATTTAGAAACACTAAGACATTTTTATATATATTTTTTTGTTTTATGTAAAATGCTTATGTTTTTAAATAGATACTTTCATTCACCTAGGATGCATTAAATTGGTCAAAAGTTATAAGTCAAGGAGTTCTCGTTAATTATGTTTGAAAGAGGTTCATTATTTATTATGTAGATGATTATTTAGAGTGAGTTTCTGAAGGCAGTGTGACCCTGCAAAGAAATGTGGCTCTTGTGGGTCTGAGGCACTGGAGGTCAATGTCAGTGATTTGATAGAATCCACTATTGGGGTTCACGGGAGTGGAAATCTCCATTAAAAAAAATCCTCTGTTCATAAATATGCCGGCCTTCTTGACATTGCCTGTATACCCCAACCTCAAGCCTCAGCTTGATGGGCTCTCAGTTGAAGACAACAGCTAATAAATCAGGTTGAAAATGCACCGTATTAGACCATTTGTTTGCATGTCGTAACAATCTGAATCTGAGCTCTATATACCTGCATGCATTGGCAGAGCTAGCATGCTAACCGACATGTGCTCAATTCTCAGACTTGCCAATTAAGGTGCTTGTGCATAACCAGTCAGTCGCGTTCATGTAATGTCCACCTACCCGCCTCTGCAGGTCCGATTCAAGGGAAGATCTCCATTGAAGACGTTAAATGCTGGTGGCTACAGGTCACTTATCATTTAGCACGTTAGCGTAGCTAATTAGCATGTTGGTGCAGCCACATGTGTACCCCTCCACTTCCCAAATGTCACTTTAATTAAGATGCATGATCTGATTTGAGCTAATTTGCCGAGCGAATGGTAATTACAGATAACATTTGGAAGCAATGAGCAAGAAGGAAGGCTTGTGTGCGTTGTCGCGGCAGGAAGTGATTTCTCCTTGTGAAAATCTTGCCTGATTGAGAACGATTAATGATTGACAACATCTTGTAGTCCTCGGCGGGAACGTTGGAAGCCGTGATTGGTGACAGTGATTAGGGAGTGAGCAGCAAAGAACGTCCTCAGAAGTATGTTGCATGGTCAGTCGCTCCGAGCGGCATTATGAAGCGTCACGCCTGTGAGGGACAAATCAGAGGAAGACTGACTGTAGTGTGTCGTAATTGGGTTTTTTTCTTCTGTGGTGACTTTTCTTAGCATCTAACATTCTCATTGTCAAGGTAAAGCTGTATCTGTGCCAGTACAAAATTGCTGTTCATTTTATTCTCTTTCTCTCACACACACAGACACAATAAATGTCACATCTAGCTCCTCTCTTATAGCGGGCACTGTGCCCGTGTTTCAGTCTCAATCTGTATCAATTCAGTGTTCTTGTTCAGGCTCAAGTAAAAGATCCTCTTGATCATTTCGTTACTCTGTCTGTTTCTGCCTCAGTCTCTTGACTGAATCCTAAAACCGACCAAATATGAAATTTATCATAGTGTAATACTGATATTTTCTATATTAATTTTAATATTTAAATTTAACAGTGAACTAATATATTTAACACACACACATATATTATTTTATTTATTTTATTTTTCTAGGGATGCAGAATATCTTGGTACCATTGTTTTTTTTTATTTTAAGAATTGATACTTTCATTCACCTTTGATATATCCTGTACATACAACACACACACACAACCTGATTTATTGACTTAAGAATTTGAATTTTGTGGCTTTTATTCCATATGTCTTACATTTTAAGTCATTTATTTTCTTGTGCGCTGCTTAAAATCTGCTAAGATTCACTTTTATCTGATATGGAAGCTTAAAATCGGTATTTTGGGGTTTCAGTACTATAAAAAAAATAATAATCTTATTAAAAATGGACTGTTTGCACTCATTTATGTGTGCTGGGTATTATGCTTGTCATTGTGTCATTAGTTTAGCAACATGCTAAAGTTATACTCTAACAGAGTCCATTGTAAGTTGAGTCTCCAGTGCCCTTTAAGTACTATTTGTGTCACATGTGGAGTTATGTAAAGTGTTATGAGGTTCAACATTCAGTTAACATGCCACCTTAGAAGGTAGCTGCGTATCTAGGGAGAAGTTATCAAGGGAGTTCGCTAGGCATGTGCACCCTGGTGCTACGTGGCCATTTTAAGCTCTGGCAGATGGGTTTGATTGAAAGAGCCCCTGGCTATGAAGCTCATTGGACATCTGTGAGGAAAGCACACTTTTAACCAGGTGCTCACAGTGTTTTTTTTTTTTTTTCCCCCCAAAGTCCTGACTTTGCTTGGAAGTGCCCTTGAGTAGCACTTAACCTACAAGTCCGGGGGGAAAATCTGGCTCTAAAATTAGCTTGTAATGGATGGCGATTGTATATAAACCTGTTCGGGCTATTACGTAACGAAACAAACGCCAATAAGCTATCATCATACGAACAAAGGACGCTGTGTTAGCATAAAAGTTTATACACCCTCCAAACAGCTTGTGTTTATGTGCTTTGAGTCTTCGTGACCGAATGATGGTAATGTCGGGTACTCTCTCATTTCCTGCCTCATTTGTTTAATGCTGCGATGAGGTGGCCTATGTTCCTTTGACAGCTGTGGATATCCAGCATTCAGACACAACTCCATCCCGGAGCAGTGGACACTATTGAGTGGAACAGTGGGTCACTGATTTGCGCCGGCCGCTTGCTCTCGCCAGCAGAGCTAGACACTGTGTGTGTGTGTGTGTGTGTGTGTGTGTGTGTGTGTCTGATAGTTACCAGATCCCAACAGAGGATGTGACCAGCTACATTCCTGGGATGCTGTTTGCCAGCTTTCGCCACAGCTGTGTCTAGTGCAACTGTGCACAACCTCACCTGATGCCAGGGAAGGGCAGCTGCCCGCCCAACGGCATCTGCGGCCGCCCCTGACGTCATCGCCGTTGTCTGACAACTGCGGACACGCCTCTATCCTTCACCCGCAGTGAAGGGCCAAAGCAGCTGCTCGCTTCCCTTCCTCTCATTGGCACCATCTGTCCGTTCGTCACAACAGACACGGCACTCTCTGTGGTCAGTCACACGTATTAACACTGAACTCTCCATCCCTGCAGTCTGCCCTTGTGCACATGCCACACTTGTAGGGGCCGTACACCCACAGTATCCCGCCAGAGCATTTGCAGAGGGTCCATCAATCACACTGATCATCTAAGACGGTTCGGTCTGGACAGGTGATGGATGAAAAGATGAGGTTTGTACTTACAGTATGTGGACACATTTAAAGATGTTTAAACCTGGTAACATTCACTTGAATAAATAAATATTAGTGGTGTTTGCTAAGGCACTAATCGCATTAATTTTAACTATCTTGCACACCACTCACGTTTTCTGCTGAAAATATTTTTTGTATTGAACTTGATATTAATAACTATTACTTTATGGTGTGGTTCAAAGTTAAAAATAGCTAATGGGAAAAAAAAGGATTCATGTTTTTTCATATGTTTATTTGTAAATATAGGCTACTAATGTATTTTTGACATTACAAGTTGTATTTTTTTAAATGTATATTAAAAACAAACTTGAATTAACAATGAACTATGTATTTACAAATTAACATTAAACTATGTGAATAACTACAAATGTAATGATTTCATATATTTATTAATAAATAAATGTTAATGAATTATACGTTATTGGGTAGCGTTACCTATTAATATAGTATTTAAAATCGAATATTTTTATTATTATTCATTGATATATTGTTAATGATCATATTCATATTGATATTAATATAAATAATGCACTTTGTCTTGCAAAAGTCTTAAATTTAATGCATTATAATACATATGGATACATTTTTAGGGAGTATAATGGATTATAACACAACATTTTAATGCGTAACATGATTTAATGTGTTTTACAATGCAGAATAGAATTCTTAATATCAAATGGGGATCCACCGATATGCTGTTCATGGCATTTTCAGTCCAGTATCTCTTAGACATATTTTATTAAATTGTGCTGTTTTAAATTCGCTTAAAATTTTACTAGAAATTTTTAATAGTTCTTTTTTTTTTTTTTTTTTTTATTTTGGAATTTTTTGGCTTTTAATTAAGATAAGACGGTATATGAGACAGGAAGTGAAGTGGAAGATAGAGGGGGGACGGGATCGGGAAAGATCCGTGAGGTGGGACTCGAACTTGGGATGCCTGAATTGCAACAGCGCTTTATACAACAATTCTGAGTCAATTCTGAATGCATTTTTAGAATTTTTATCTCAAAATAACTTATGTAGGTTTTTAGATTGCGCTTTTACACAAATTCGACTCACGCTCTATGAGAATAGCCAAGCTGGAATGGCGTTAAAACACCAACCAATCAACCAACCCCCCAAAAAACAGCTAACCATTTAATGTGTTATAAATTATTACACTCATAAAGCTTTAACCATGTAAGGTAAATGCTATTATACTATTATAATTATAAGGTGCATTATGAATGTTTTAAAATGCATAAAAAATACAATGCATCTTGTTTATAAGCTTCAAGTGAAGGGTTGCTAATAAGATTTAGTTGGAAATTGTATTTGCCATTTCTGTTCAGGGAAATGACAAATGGGTGGTGTGTCATAGCAGAGTCTGTGTGCTTATTCCTGCAAGTTCTTGAAGCCCAGATCACAGAATGACTGGATGAAGCTCTGTCTGCGAGGAGGTCTTGGTGTTCATGCTGCCAAAACCTTTATCACCAGGGCAGCTCTCCCTTGGGCTCCGTTGTTGTGGAAACTGAGTGTGTCATGCATCTCATCTGCATATGTGGGGTGCCTGCCATCTCTTCCGTCTCTCTCTCTCTCTCTCTCTCTGTTTATGGAAGCACCTCACGCAAGTGTCCTGCCAGCCCTCCAGAATTCTAATGCGCTCCCCTGTTTGTTACGTTTCATGATCAGAGGCGATACGTTTGGCCCCTCCGGGACCTCCTTTCATGCGCTGTCTCGAAGATGACACTTGGTAGGAAAGTTCTCCCTTGTAACTTTAAAGATAATGACTACTTAATGCTGCCAGACCCTTATTTTCTCCACAGACTTGCTGCAAGTGATTATGGGAAAGAACAGTGATCTTGTCTGCCACCTTTTTGTGAAGCTCAGTGGAGTTCCTTACGTCGTTCAATGCCTAAAGATTGAAATGTCACGACGTATACGCACACGGATGTTTTTTTCACTTGAGCAGAATCAAACGGAAATCCTTTTATCACGCAACTGCACCGCACTACCGTATTTCTGTAAGATAACACCATATAGACCCTCAATGTATGCCTGAAGGCATGAAAGAACATAGTGCCTCTATTCCCTGTCGTTTCCACAGGAGGAAATCTGTCCACCCAAGACAAATAACAAAATTGGGAGACATCGGATAGTAGCTTTCTCATGACTGCTGGCCAGGCACGGAACCATGAATGAGAGTCTGTCTCTGCAGGTTTATATTTCTTTTAAGTGGCCACCATAGTGTCACAAGGCCCACGGTGGCTAATCTGCAGCTTTTGGTATGAAATTAGGTCCTTTGAAGCTTCATTAAGGTTGAGATTTGGAGAGAGGGATAGCCATTAGCTTGCCACCATGTAGAAGTCTGTCTCTTTGGAAATAAATACAGTCAGTTATTCACTGTTATGTTGTTCCAAACTACTATGATTTTCTTTGTAGCATGGAAAACAATATTGACGATATTAGAGTTGTTTGATTTTTGAGTATTGTTATGCTAGTTATTTAAAAAAAAAATATATTTTTAATTGTACATACTCATTTTGCCTATTTTATATTTATTTGTGACCCTGGACCACAAAACCAGTCATAAGTAGCACGGGTATATTTGTAGCAATGGCCAACAGTACATTGTATGGGTCAAAATTATCAATTTTTCTTGATGATTATATTTTGTAACTATATGTATATATATTTTGTACATTTCTTACCGTAAAGATATCAAAACTTAATTTTTGATTAGTAATATGCATTGCTAAGAACTTCATTTGGACAAATTTAAAGGCGATTTTTTTTCAATATTTAGTTTTTTTTTTTTGCACCCTCAGATTCCAGATTTTCAAATAGTTGCATCTCGACCAAATATTGTCCGATCCTAACAAACCATACATCAATGGAAAACTTATTTATTCAGCTTTGATGTATAAATGTAAAAAATTGACCCTTATGACTGGTTTTGTGGTCCAGGGTCACATTTTACCTATGAATATCCATTTTGTAAAAATACTGGACAATGTATTGTTGCTATTTTTAAATTCACTTGTAGGTTTTAAAAACTTATTTTAAAATTATTAAAAAAATAATAAATGTTATTTTTATTTGATTTAGAATAGAATAAAATAAAATATGTTTTACTAAATGTTTGAGTAATTTTGAAGAATTTCAAGTTGGTCTTTTTTCATATATTGAAAATCGATTGTTATTCTCATTGACAAGTTGCAAAATCGACAAAACAGACTGAAATATAAATCGTTATTTGCAGAAAATTAACATGTTATAGCTGCCAAATCTTTCAAATTGTACACATTCAAAAAAGTCGCACATAATATAATGCACAAGGTTTGATATCAATGACAATCGACCACTAGGCATCATTTACATCAAGCCTGATCTTCACCAAATAGATGCGGTAAGGAGGTTTCTGTAAAATGTTTTTTAAGCTTAAAATGTTTTAGGGGTGGACTTTTATGTATTTATACAAATCAAACTGTCACCAACTCGTAAAACAGTTACTACTTCTCATGAAATCAGGCTGGGTTCCTGAATTTCAAGTCTGAGCTTCTGGAATTGCAAGATGCTTTCAAGCTGAGTTTATCATATCAAAGACCTCAGTCTCTTGCGACCTCCATGGCTTGGTTTCTCTTGAAGCCCTTGAGATGCTAATCATTGCACTGTAAAGGAGAGGAGGCCATTCCAACCTCAGACAGGCTATTGGGGGCCTCAGCACTTCCAGACATAGTGATTATCAAGTAGGCATCAAGTCCCTCAAGAGGCCCCTGCAATCAGGACGGAGAGGCCCTTTGACACGAACCCACACACACTCATGCGCTCACTTACACGCACAACACACCTGCTGCACGGACTCATATGCATGCTCACTAGCCACTCGCAATCTTGAATTAGGAGCTCTCTGCGTGTAAGTGTGAGCCTTTCCATTTGAGTTTCAAAGTCAGAGGGGTGAAGAGGCAGTGGACACACACACACACACACACACTTACTTTTGGTTTCAACAGAATTGTAAGTCTGTCATAAAAGGAAGCCCGGGGATATTGAGGCCACATCTGTAAAGAGAACCAGTCTTTCATTTGAATTTTTCCTCAGCTGAGTGATTTAAAATTCCTTCTAAAAACTGTGAGAGAGTGCAAAACAGCAGAAAGATTCAAGAGGGAAGGACAAAGAGAGGGAAAATCGGGGATCGCTCCATCTGTAGACCCTCCCCGTGCCAACATTCATTATGTCTTCATTGGTGCAAGATTACCGCGCATGATATCAGGATGTCCCTCTCAATGGTTTGGACGACAGCCTCCTCCCTCTACACAAGCCCCTGTCTTTCTCTGACCCTTTCTGCCCATTGTTGAGGAACGATCCCGGCTGTGGAGAGCCATACGTCTGCAGTATAATCTCTCCGTGTGGAGCGTACATGCAAGCGGTCCTGCTCTTTCATGGTCAGGCGTCCCCGTAATTAAAGTATACCGACTTGGCAAGCGTCCTGACAGGCTTCAGTGCTGCATGTTTGTGTTTCAGTGTGTGTGTGTGTGTGTGTGGCTCATCCATGTTATCTGGCACCATCCTCCCCTTCATCTTTCCGCCCTCCCATGTGGGCCACCCTGATCTTCTGTGGCAGGCTGTGGTGTTTGTATGACTTGCTCGCTGGCTCCGAGCCCTGGAGGAAGTGTGGCTGGGGCCCACATTGGCCCTCTTTGGCCTTGCATATGTGTGGAGCGAAAGGGATTGATAGAGGAAATGGAAGTGCTCTCTTTCTGGGAGATTCTCATTGGCTGGGAGAAAAACACGTCTTCCCATGTCTCTTTTAAACCGCTAAACCACTACAGGCAAGTAATGATGTGGATTTTGAGTTTTCCCTCCCTACCACACACATGCCTTATAGATTCCTTGCAATTCACCAACCCAACTAGTGGTTATGAATAGGCATTTTCTCACATATTTCTTGGGGCTTTTTTGCTTTTGTTACATGGAAAGTGCCAGTTAGAAAACTAACTATGGTATTGTTTATTTTTCATGATATACATTAGTTACAAAGAACCATCTGGTATTGCCACAATAAGCATATCCATTGGCCACAAAACCAGTAGCACGGGTATATTTTGCAGCAATAGCCAACAGTACGTTGTATGGGTCAAAATTATAGATTTTTCTTTTATACCAAAAATTAGGATATGTGACCCTGGACAACAAAACCAGTCATAAGTGTAATTTTTTTTAAAATTGAGATTTATACATAATCTGAAAGTTGAATAAAAAAGCTTTGGTTTCTGAGGATAGGACAATATTTGGCCGATATACAACTATTTGAAAATCTGGAATCTGAGGGTGAATAAAAATAAAATAAAAATACAGAGAAAATTGCCTTTAAAGTTGTCCAAATGAAGTTCTTAGCAATACATATTACTAATCAAAAACTAAGTTTTAATATATTTATGGTAGGAAATTTACAAAATATCTTCATGGAACATGATCTTTAATTAATATCCTAATGATTTTTGGCATAAAAAAGAAAGACAATTTTGACCCATACAATGTATTTTTGGCTGATGCTACAAATATACCCCAGCGACTTAAGACTGGTTTTGTGCTCCAGGGTCACATATTAAGTAAAGATCATGTTCCATGAAGATATTTTGTAAATTTCCTTCTGTAAATATATCAAAACTTTATTTTTGATTAGTAATATGCATTGCTAAGAACTTAATTTGGACAACTTTAAAGGCAATTTTCTCTGTATTTTTATTTTATTTTTATAAAATAAATGATCTTTTTTTGTTCATATGCAACACGTGTTTATATTAAGGTTAGGGGTTGGTTGAGGTCTGTCTGTGGGCCATTGAGCAGTTTTTAAAATACAGGGGCTCTAGTCCGTGTTGGTGACCATCTGAGCAGAGCGTGAGATGTTTTGCCTTTGATATCACACAGTGGCCCTTTGTGCTCTAAAATGAGCGAGGTCAAAAGCAGACCAAAGATGACTGTGTTTGTGTGCATGTGTGAGACCATGTGAAATTATAATATGCTACACTTAGATCACATCCCTCCCTGTAAAGAGTGAACACCCTTCTCTTGTTTTTTTTGTCCACAGGCCCCTCTGTAGTCAGTCAGGGTTCAGCTCAGCCTCTTTCCTAACATGATCATAAACAATATCCCCTCCATCTTCATTCCAATTAGGAGGAGTCATGCAGTCTTTCCATTAATCAGCCCTCAAGGTTGGTGGGGGGAGGCTGGCTCTTTGGGGAACATTTGGATCTTTAACTCCTTCACTCAGTTCCAACATGGATTACAGAACATTCATCACAACAAAGTGAAAATTGTGAGTTCTGAGCTTCGGACATCTCAGATGACAGGAGTTATGCAGTGACCACCACGTGCACACACACATTCGCAGGCGTGCAGAAGGGCAGGGCGTGACTGAGTGCAATGAAGTTTGATTACATTAAATATCATCTTTACGTAACCCCATGCCACTGAGTTAATCACTTTAGTTTATTTCTAGCCCCCGAGCGGGTTCAGGCCTGCTCTCGGATTCATCCGGAGAAATGCTAGTACTCAATTGTCTTAAGAGGTGGGTGATTCTCTTGTTGATGTGTTGACTTTTTGACCCCTCTGGTGGTCGTGACCCTGGCTGTCTGCGCTTTCCTTGATGATAATTGAGCTTATCCACGGGACTAGCATCTAGGGTTCACAAAATGCTCTTGATAAAGACTTACTGCAATACTTTAGCTTTATTTGAGAAGCTATACAAGTTAGAGAATTGGCTCGTTTTACTGATCTGTTCTGGTATTTGCATTGTCTTCCTTTTTTCCACAGGCTTGTTGTCAAGTTTGTGGCAGGAGTTATGTACATGCGAAGATATCGAACATCATATATATACATCCTCTGCACAGTCTTGCTTTATCGAAAATCAAGAGGCAGCTCTGAGGTTTCTCTGACATTGACGCTTCCTCTTTATCCTTCCTCTACTTCCTCTTTGAATACTCGATTGTTCAGAGTGCACTCAGGGAGCCGTCTAGCATTAGTTTTCCTTTGATGAAAACAGCACAGAGGGGTTAATCCAGTAGATTAAAGCAGATTTCCTTGCACTGGAAATGAATAGATAACAGTTTGAGCTCTGATACATTTGAAAAGAAGGATTAAATGCTTTGTTTAAAGTCTATAAGATACATCGGGAGGTTAATTGTTTCCCAATAACATATTTATCCCTCCATTTGTTAGCACAATTGGGATGAATCGTTAAATTAGTTTCTATCCTGTGTGCTCATTTTTTCATTGCCCCCCCAATTTATTGACCAGAGGACTATGGTGCCAGTATTGGATTTGACTCGCTGATCCAAGCCACTTAGTCTGAAAAATAAACCTTTCCGGATATGTTAAAGCTCTGCCCATCCAAAAGGCCTGACAGGGAATTTCCGCCCTATCCCAAATGCCAAACGGTTCACTTTAAATGTACTTACAGTATTGTAGCCTTCTCTTGCACATATCTGTTAAGTTGATGAGACTGTAGGGTATCCCATTTAGTCATTTTATGATTCAGAAGACTCATGATGTGCCCCTCAATGAGAAGGACTCTAACGAAAGTCCCTTTAAGGAAAGACATTTCACTCTTGTGTCCATCTTTGCAATGCCTGTTGGGCATGCAAGTGCAGCGCTTATCACTTTGAATGGGGAAACATCAAATTCTCCAAAAGTGTTCGCTAAGCTTACGATTGAATTTTATATTTAAAATCACCTATGAAATCTGACAACAACTGTCTCATAAATGTTGTTTCTTTTGCTCAAATAGTGTTAAAAAAGCATTTTTTCCAGGCTAGACCAGTCAGTGCACATGCATAGTCCTAAGCGCACATCTCAGAATGATCACTGTTTTTATAGCAACCGGAACTTTTAACGGCAGCTGCAGTGATGCGATGACTTTACTGATTAGTGATTAGCTGCCTTTGTTAGAGCGGCCATATTGAGCGTTGCATTTTTCCCTATTCAAAACTATACGAGTGACATGTCTTAGGTATTCTATAGTCTTTGACTCCAACCCGACAGTCTGTGAGGTATTACGTCAACAATTTATGGACTCGATTGAGGATTGCAAGGGCTCAGGGCAGCATTTGGGATAGGGTCTTAAAGTCACTTTTGAATCTACCCTTCCAAATAACAACTGTTTTTTTTTCCCACACTTTGATCACTTGCTCAGTTATGCTTGTTTTGTTTTCTCTTGCACACTCACCCGTCATTTGTCATTCTCCTCCTCTGCTTCTCTCTTTTTCCCCCTCTCACTTCATTACAAGCCGTTAATTTATTTGGCTCTATTGACCTCTGTGCCGTGTCCTCTCCTTTCAGAAGAAGAGGGTGGAGAAAGATGACAAGAACGAAATGGCCTCGTCTGTAGATTACTGAAATATGACTCCAATCTTTTCCTCAGTGTGTCTGCCTTGCATTCGCACAATAAAATTCACGTCGGGAACCTGTGCCAAGAAATGCACCAGGAGCAACCACAAAGACTGGTGTGGGCTGTGTCAATAGCTCTTGTTTTTGGCTTGTCTAATTGAGAGCGAGGCAGTGCAACGGATGAGCGAGGTAACCCGGGTCTCCCTTCCCCCAAGTCCATCTGGCTGGGCTCGGTACCACAACTCTCGGAGTTGGCTTGGACTGAGATCCCACCACCTAATTGCCATACCTTAACCTTTGCAAGTCTTAACTGTGTGACTCTCTTCTTTCCTTGTCTGTCCGCCAGCTAGCACCTCTGTAGATCTCCTCCAACAAGCAGGAAGGCATTAGACACAGAGTGACAGGGGCAAAGGGGTGCTTCTGGATGAGTAGGCAGAAACGTCCTGACAGGATGACAGCGGCTGCCGCAACAGCAGGTGCCCGTCACCTTTTGGCCCGCTGCGGCTGATCCTGCCTGGACCCGTGGCTCTTCCACCTTCCTAACCCTCACCTCCCTAATTGAGACCCCAGCAGTCTCTTGGCTCACTCTCCTCTGCCAGCCCTTCCGCCCTGCACGATGGATATGTATCCCAAATGTGTCTAACAGTGTTCATACTGATGGCTATATTAGTTTCCCAGCCAAGTCTGTGCGATCTCCAAAATGGATGCCAAGAGTCGTGCATCTTAACTATGCAGGGAGCATATAAACAAATACCATAGATATATTTTGTGTTTTGGTAGAGTTCGTATGGTCTAAGTGGAGGAACATGGTCAGAAATTAAGTTGGTTTCTGCATTGGTACCTCAAAACACTCTAAACCAGCGGTTCCAGTGAGCAAAATTGTTTTCTTTTTGCCTTACCTATATAACTAGTTACTATTTTTGTGTTTTGGATACTTGTCCGCATCATGGGCATAACTCAACCGCAAAACTACCTTAGCTGACCAACTTTGCAAGTTTTTCAACCGAAACAAACCTGCAGTCAGGGACCCTTTTTTTCATTCATTCTTTTTCTGAAAGCCACAGGCTTCATGTGTGTGGCCTCTTTGTTTAACCTCTTAATTGGATCAAGTCCTGGCTGACAGTTTGAGAAGGCTCACTCAATGAAAATTGTCACATCTGACACTAAACCCCTCCGTGTCTGTTGGGCCTGGCATCTGCTCTGACGATGCCACAATCAGTCAAAACACCAACTCCATCTTGTCAACTCCTACTTCTCACTCCTGGTTAGATTCATGTCTCCATCCTTCACTATTTGTGTACAGAAGTCATATTAAAGGGAAAGTTCACCCAAAAATGAAAATTCTGTCAATAATTACTCACCCTCATGTCGTTCCAAACCCCAGGAAAGATATTTTTTATGAAATCCGGGAGCTTTCTGACCCTGCATAGACAGCAATGGAACTACCACGTTCAAGGCCCAGAAAGGTAGTTAGGACATCATTAAAATAGTCCATGTGACATCAGTGGTTCAACCATAGTTTTATAAAGTTTTTATAATTTTTTGTGTGCAAAGAAAACAAAATTAACGTCTTTTGTTCATGCGTTGTGGTACTCTCGTGAATGCACAGCGGAGACTGACACGGATGAGAAGAATTGTTGAACAAATTTGTTATTTTTGTTTTGCGCACAAAAAGTATTCTCATAGCTTTATAAAATTACGGTTGAACCACTGATGTTAAATGGACTGTTTTAACGATGTCCTTACTACCTTTCTGAGCCTTGAACGTGGTAGTTGCATTGCTGTCTATGCAGAATCAGAAAGCTCTCGGATTTCAACAACAATATCTTAATTTTTGAACGAAATTTCTTATCTTAATTTCTTACGGGTTTGGAACAACATGAAGGTGAGTAATTACAGAATTTTCATTTGTAGGTGAACTATCCCTTAAACTGTTTCGAATAAACATCTGTGGTTTGTTCTTTGTGATCATGTGTAGAAGTAAGTTTCGCTAGGTCTTATTTGTTCTCTTAAATTACAGATATGATAATGATCTACTGACTCCTATAGGCATGCATGTAAGCATTTTGTTAATAATGCCATATAAGAAGTACCCAATTTAGTTTTTAACACCCCCTCCCCCCTTACTGCTTTCGTTGTAAAGACTACTAATGATTGGACAGGCACCTGCAGAGGAAATTAACCTTGGATATTAAAAGGATGCTTTTGGTTGTTGGCGCTAGCGCTAATCACATTTCCCAGGTAGCATTAAAGAACTTCCCAGCCAGCTCTGCCATCATTTCTCAGCCTCTCTCATTTGCGGTAATTCTGTATGTACAGTGCATTTTTCATTGTTATTATTTGCTGTGATATATGCATTGACAGCATAAATCCTTGGAGTTCAGTTTGGACTGAGGTGCTTGTTGGCTCGTGTGTTCAGCGCACACACTTGCACTCTTACACGCTTCGTACACACCATGGGTATGCCTCTAAGGTACAGATTCCTCATCTCAGTTTTACTCAGTGCCGAAAGCTGTCAGGAGAAGAAATGAAAAGACGAAAAAAGATCAAATTATCGTCTGCTATTAATTATAGCGAGCAGACAGGCACAATAAAACGTGATAAATGTCTCTTTATCTCCATCTTAGCTGCACGGAAATAGAAGCGGTGTGTTAGCGTCTCCTTTGTGCTCTTTGGAAAACATGTTTAGTGCTCTGACTGAGTAAATGAAGAGGGCTTATCGGATTAGGCATCGCTCTGATATAAATACTGTTATTTTATTTTTCACTCATTCTTAAATGTGATTACTGTTTACAATGCTGCCAAATTATTCGCAACACACTACGACTATGCATATTTGCATAATGTCGTGTTGATTGAATGCCACCAGCGGAGGCATTCTTACTTTAGCTGGTTTTGTTTGGCCCTTTCTATCTTTTGCTTTGTCTTTTTTGTCTGTGTATCTGTTGCTTAAAACATCCCTGTCTTTCTTTGAGACTGTACAGTATTGTGTGTTTACATGAGTGTGCTTCTATAAGAGGGAGGTATCTTGGTAAGTAGTTATTTAGCAGATGTTTTTATCCACAGTGATTTAGGCCTGATTCACTCACTCGGAGCAAATGCAGAGCGTACTTGTTTTACCGCCCACAGTCTGTCCTTTATTTTTTTTCATTCTCTCGCCTTTATTTTTTAGTCATTTATATGTCCTTTATTTCTTATGTTTTTTTATTGCTTACATTTTGACTTTTGTCCCCTTATATTTATCTATCTATCTATCTATCTATCTATCTATCTATCTATCTATCTATCTATCTATCTATCTATCTATCTATCTATCTATCTATCTATCTATCTATCTATCTATCTATCTATCTATCTATCTGTCTGTCTGTCTGTCTGTCTGTCTGTCTGTCTGTCTCGTTCTATCATTCTATCTATCGGTCTATCATTCTATCTATCAGTCTATCATTCTATCTATCTATCTCTCGTCTGTCTATTGTTCTATTATTATATCTATTGTTCTATTATTCTATCGTTCTATTATTCTATTTATTGTTCTATCATACTATCGTTCTATCTACTGTTCTACCTATCATTTTATCTGTTGTTCTAGCTATTGTTCTATCGTTCTGTGTATCATTCTATTGTTTGTTTGTTCTATCTATCATCCATCTATCTGTTCATTCTATTTATTGTTTTTCATTTTTGTCGATGAAGATTTGAAGTTCTATCATTCTATTTATCTATCTTTCATCTAACTGTTTCTATTCCATCAGCCCATCCATCTCTTAATGCCTTCAGTAGATATTACGGTGCAATATATAATTGTTAATTGCAGATTTCCGAGAGCGATACTCCAGCACTGATGCTTTGTGCTCGGAGCAGGTGTTGAGTTTAAGCTCTGAGAGTCTTACAGACTAAAAACTTATTTACCTGCTTGATTAGCCACCTTTTCTTTCTCCTCCATTATTGAGGGGAATGTAGCAGCGGTGCTGTGAAACGCTGCCGTGGTTTCTCTGAGGTAGTTTCTCTTCACAAGCCGTTCCACCGATGTATCGACCTGCACAATAACGATTTTCTTTGTCCTCAAAGAGCATCTCTCTTCTTTGCCAGGTTCAGTCACAGGACCCCGAGGCATTTTTAATAGTGGCTGTAGGAAAATAGGACATCTCACAAAACAGTCGCGCAGGTGGAGATTGTTTGTTTAGCCAAGCTCCATAAAACACAAAGTATCTGCTTATAGTTTATGCAGTATTTGGGTAGTGTGTGTGTGTGTATGTTTGAACCTCTGATTTACCAACTTCAACCAAATTTGTAGTGCTTGTGTTCCTGAACATGGATTTTATATTCATTTCATAATATAATTTCATAATTATTAAAACTCATGATTAAAAATACTTTAATCACTCTACTGTAATTTCCTGTAATTTAGAAATATTTAATAAGCTAATTTATTTGTATTGTTCATGTTAACTGGAGTGCAAGATTGACTGAAATATTGAAATATTAAGCTATACTGGTTTTCATTTTTGATTTTGTGCCACTGAAACACACATTCACACTCGCTAAGTCCGAAAGTCCTCGAGGGTCAAGATCCCAGTGGCGTCTGACTGAGTCACAAGCACGTTACTGTTGCTTCGCTGGCTGATGCAAAGGTGGGAAACGCACACACAGGCATGTAAACACAAATGCACATGCTCGTGCAACAGAAGGCCGTAGCGTTTTATTCCCATGAGCTGCTGACGGGGATTGGGAGGCCTGTCTTGTCAGATTACTTTAATCAGATACCTCAGTCCTCTCCACATCTGTTAAGGGCCTCTAGCATGACCTAGTCAAGCACTCATACTGGAGTTCTCTCTGTCTGTCTCCCTCTTTTTCTGTCTGTCTCTCTGTAGACCTGGTAAAGATCACACGTTCTCTTCACAGAGGCTGTGAGAGCTTGTTTGCGATCCCCTCAGGTAATTCAGATGGTGCTTACACCCTCTTGATTGTCTCCTCGCCGCATTAGCAGCCAATTGGTTTCTGCTGTACTGTTGCTCTGTAGATACACTTTGTTCACTAAAATGGTGCTGGTTCTTGCACTTCTCAGTTGAGAGACCTGCAACCTTACTCAGATCTGGTCCACGTATTTGTTGACTACGCTTCAAAACATTGCGTGCTAACGAGTCTTTGTTTCCAGGATTTTGTAACATCCAAAGAAATTTGATTAATTGTTTTTATGCTATCACAAGAATGGCTGAATATGGATACAGTTTTCTTTATTTGATTCTGAAGAACTTAACATAACACTGATTCGATTTGATTCAGTTCCAATCAGTTTGGGTGTATTATATTCATTAATAATGTCTAAAAATTTGGTATGGGAATGTTGTTCTTACAGAAATTGCTAGAAAATTTGAATTATAAAGAAATGGCAAGTAACGCGTCAAATTAAACTTGAAATTTGGAAGTAGAAAACTGAAGACTGAAATACTATTTTCTTGAAAAATATACTCCAATAATCTTTGTTTTACACAAATTTTACTCTGCTAATGCTATAAATTATACAGGACAGTTTTGAAGGATGATACAAATCAGTAGCTCATCTTTTCCAAGCTATTTAATTACAGTAATTGGCTCATAAGGGTTATTTGTTTCATGAATCAGGTTACACTAATAGCACTGTATGCTTTTGATTGACTGAAATGAACCAGAGTTATTTGTTTGAGAATCAGCCTACTCCAGTTAGTCGTTTTTGATTTTTAATGAAGAACCAGTTCATAGGAGTCCATTGTTCGTTAATCGGGCTAAACTGGATTTGCTGTATATTTGTGATTCACTAAAAATAACTGGTATATATGAATCATTTGTTCATGAATTGGAACAAAGGTCGCACTAATTCACTAACAACATTGATTCTATTTATTCATGAATCAAGATAAACTGATTGCACTGCATGTTTTTGATTCACTATAACGTATTGAGAGTGATTTGTGAAGAAGAACTGCTTCATAAGAGTCTCATAAAAAAAGTGGTTCACAACAGTGATTTGTGAAACCTAGCTTTGTTAGAAAAACTGTTGTTAAAATATTGAGTTACTTGAGTTCAGCAGAACAAGAAGTGTCATCTTTTGACTGCCAGCATTTACTGTAGTAGAACAGAACGCAACATTCTAGTAATACTGGGGTAAAGCTAGTTTAACTTCAAAATTAAACCAAGTTCTCAAATCTCTGTGGAGAGTCCATGGCGGGTGGGCAAACGAAGGATCCGGCTGGGACGGAAGTGTTCTGTTTTCTGCTGATGGTGCATAAACACATCTTGCGTCTCCTCTCAGTCCATATTGTTATCTTGATCTGGCGTTCGATTTAAACAGGCCGCTGAGTATTTCCTCTCTCCCTGGATGGTGTTGATTTCAAAGGTAGGGAGAACTGACCTTGACAGAAGAGAAAGGAAGTGATATTTATGTCTACAGTGTGCTGAGGAGAGCAGGAGTTGGTGGGGGATGGATGGGTGGGTTAGTTTTCATCCCTTTCGCCGACATCCCAGAGGAGATCGATCACACCCGGGGCTCTGTTTGCAGCTGATGTATGGTCCATGTTTGTGACATAATGTGCATGTCCCATACTTGGCGCTGATGTCATTCTGTGCCCGGCCCTGAATGTCTTGGCGTGTCTTGGATGGTCTCCACTGCTGATGTCACACGGCATTGGATCTTCATAACGTCACTTTACTGCCGCTTTAATTGCAGGAATGTCATGAGCAACACCCATCAGAGATTTCAACGCTGTCATATAATAGTTCATCAGAATCATTAGATACTGTCTCATCTGCTCTCTTCTTTCCTGTTTTCTTCTCAACTCTTTAGTAACCTCTTCTCTCTTTGTCCCTCATCTCTTAATTTCAAGTCTCTTCGCTTTTCTTTGGCTCTACTGTTTTCCACTTTCCATTCCTTTTCTTTTTCCTTTCTATTCTTCTGTTCTCATATCTGGTCTCAACTCCTCTTTAATATCTTCTCTTCATCTGTTTTCTACTATTTTCCTGTACTTTTTCCACATCCCTTGTCTCTTCTCTTCACCTGTTCTATTTTCTGATTTCTCATCTTTATTGTTGTTTTGTATGAATTGTATGAATGTCATTTTCTTATATATTTCTCATTTCTTTCACTTTTCTAATGTCATTTTCTTATTTTCTTTTCGTTTTTTATTTTTTCAATTTCTCATCTCTTTTTTCTTTGTTCTTTTCTTTTGTATCTTCTCATTTTTGTTCTTGTTTTCCTCATATCTTTCTTTTTATATATGAGGACTTCAGATGCAAAATCCTGTCCGTCTGAGATTTTCCTTTCAAATGAGCTGTTTCAAAGAGTTACTCCACCCCAAAATGAAAATTTTGTCATTAATCACTTACCCCCATGCCGTTCCAAACCCGTAAAAGCTTTGTTCGTAGTAAATAACACTGTCAAGGCCCAGAAAAGTATGAAAGACATCGTTAAAATAGTCCATCTGCCACCAGTGGTTCAATCTGAATTTAATGAAGCGACGAGAGCGCTTTTTCTGCACAAAGAAAACAAAAATAACGTTAGAGTTACCCTTTAACGGGCTGCTATGAAAATATTATTGGACATTTTTTGAAAATAAAGCATTCAATAGCTGACTTATCTATACCATTTTCTTTATCTTTTTCTTTTTAACTTTAATTTATCTTCTCTCTTTCATTTTCTCTTTGTTCATCTTCTCTGTTCTCCTCTTTTCCCGCCTGGTCTTATCTTTTCTCTGTCTCTGTGAGTCGGGGGAAGATGGAGTTTGGCGGACAGTCAATGGGCCCGTGTCCACACTCATAACCCTTCATCGCAGATCTGGCCAGCCCAGCGTCTGAGTCACGTGGAGATGTGGAGATTTTGTGCTGGGTTCTCGAGGTGGATCCTCCTCTTGGATAAATCCCTCCTGGTGGGATTTATGCTTAGCGTGGGCCATTTGGATGGACTTTGGGTTTGTGCTGACCGACCTACAGCTTGCTTGTGGGCTATTGTTCTGTTATTTTTACTTTTTTTTGTTTTCAGATTTATGAAGTCCAGTAGAGCCTTCAATGACACAAGATGCTTGACTTTGTTTCAGGTTTTTTAGGTTATGCAACAACCCCTGAGACCAGCATCCAACACACAGAGACACACAAGCATCAGAATGAAATTAAGGGTGTTTTGGGAGCAGTTTAAAAATTAATTATTAGATTTATCAGTTGCTGTTCCCATCATTCAGATCCTCTTTATTAGGGGTTAAATTGATTAGCTTCACACCACTTAAGCATCAAAAAACCATCAGTAAATGAGACTGACATGTAATATTTAGATATATTTAGTGTGTCTGCTCATTCATACTTGACTTGTTGGCACATCAAAATAGCATTCAGACAACACATTGGCAACATATGTGTGCTTACTAGACAGGGCCACAGGAAAGTCTGCGGGGAGATGATGAAAAAAATGGTGGTAAAAATACGGTAACAGGCCTGCTTCTCTTTATTATCCCCTTGAGTTTGGCTGTTTTGCATTTACTGTCATCCTGACTGTTTCTCTGTGTCACCCTGAAGCCTCAAGAGCCTCAGTGGGCGCCTTACTCAGCCTTACCCAAGCCTTGCATTCATTAAAATGACATTCCAGTCCTAGTCCCTGGGGTCACACATACAAGCATGTGCACACACAGGTAGTTTCATACATGCATTCATTGACACACATTATACACACATGCACTGTTTAAGGATGGTGGAAATACAAACACCTACACTACAAGCTAGCCTGGTTTACAGGCCTGTTCTCTCAGAATCAGCTGTTAGCAGTTACTAATTATGAGTACTTTGTATGTTGGCACATTCTGCCATTTGCACAGACCTACTGAGTGAGCTGAGATAATTAAACATGCTTTACTAAACTTTACTCTCTCTCATGTAGTATTTGGAAATCTGAAATCTATTTAGTGAATCATATTGTTTGGATGGTTCAAATTATTACTATGTTTTATTTGAAATGTGATGTTTGTTTCAATGGTTCAAGTAAGTTTCATTTTAGAAAATCTGTTTGTATTGTTCTGATTCAGTTTATAGTAAATCTTATTGTTTGGATGGTTTAAATAAGTTTAATTTTAGTTCATTTGTTTATTTAGATGCTTCAAATCAGATGATTTGTGTGTGTTAATCTGCTACTTTGGTTCAAATCAGATTTTTTTTCAAGTAGGTTTCTTTTTAGTAAATTTGTTCATTTGGATGGTTCAAATTCTACTCTGACTCTTTGTGTATTTATTTACTTATTTTATTAATTGTGTGGGATTCAAAAAAAAGAAAAAAAGATACATTGGTGGCATTTAAAAGCCCCCCCAAAAAACACTATCTGTCTTAACCTGCACAGCTGAAGTTTCGTGGCTTGAGCGATATTGCGAGAATAAGCCCTGGAATATTTATTAAGAAATTAGATGGGGTCAGTTTTGATTTCATATAAGGTCTGTTGTGGTTTTGGACCTCAATGTTCTTCAAAATATCTGATGTGTTACACAAGAAAGTCAGTCATTCAGATTTGGAACGATACGAGGGTGAGTAAATGATAACAGAATTGTTGAGTGAACTTTCACTTTAACAGTTGTTTAACTACTTGAAATTAGAAGTAGCTTATAACCTGGGAAGTTTCAAAGTAGCTTCCTCAACACCACAGCTGTTACTAAAAAACCTGTGTTGATCTCCTTTGATAGTGTTTGTGTGTGAGACCATCCAAATGTCCTCCGGTGGTAATCTAGCCAGAGAGATCCGCTATGCTAACAGCCGCTGTTCCTGGAAGTCGTGTTGTCTTGATGGGGAGGAGCTGTTTGTTAATTGGCTCAGACCTTTTGTAGACACAGTCGAAAGGAGGAAAGCTGTCTCAGCTCATTAGGTTCCCTGCCTGCAATGCCCTCCAAAAATAATTGAAAGACCCCAAACAGAAAAGAGAATGTTGCTTTAATCTAATTTGCAGGCAAACTATAGTCCAGGGATGTTAAATTCAGAAAATTGGCTTAATGCATTGATATTTAATGAGGTCATTTTCGCAGCCCTGGATAGCCAAGATGGCCTGCAGAGAGACACATGGTCGTGCACATGCACGGACTCATTAATGCATTTAATATGTATTCTCTTTCATATTCTTTACTCAGTCGCACATGTACACGCACGCTGCCAAAGAGGTAGACATATAACGGCCTGCGGGAGGATTGTTTAAACAGGGTTGTCCTACTGTCCGTTTACATTCTCACACACTACAAAGAAAAATATCCTCAAGATACATCGCTGCCTCAGCGCAAATTTAACTTGGACTGACAGTCACTTTGGCCCCAACAAGCACATAAAACATTTAAGCTGAAGTCTCAATATGACCCGACGTCACTTTTGCATGTGTCCACAACAGCCGCCGACAAAACTTGTGCATGCAACTACTGTTTTGCAATTCTTAGGCTGTTGGATTGGATGGGTTAATTTGGTAACAAATTCCATTTTAAAGCAAGTAACTCGGCAGCCATCTTGCTAATGCACAAGGCAGCTATTGTCTTGTCATTCAAATAGAAATCCAATTTGCTTGAATGGAGAAAGACAAAAACATTTTTGTTTTGTCAGTTTGTGTCAAACTTCTAGTAACAAAATACCAGTCAAATTAAATTATATTTAATTTATTTATTGTGTGGTTTTAAATACGTAGGCGACCTAATTGTGGACTTTTTGATTTAGCATGCAAGTCAGCATATCAAATATATTTTAATTTTTTTATTTTAATATTGTGTATATTGTGTATTTTTTAATGCTACTACTGCTAATAATATGATTAACAATAAAAACAGTAATGAAAAAAAACTTTTTGTTCTGCACTTTATAGTTAAGTGTGAACTGTTACGAACATATCTTTAGTTATGCAAGGGGTTGTGGGTAATATTAATGTATTAATATTAATGCTAAATGACTAAAAGTAAAGTAAAGTAATATTAACTGGACTCATTTTATGCACAGCGACTTACGATGCTTGTTTTGACCTCCTGTGGTTTCCAGCATCTGTATGGTCAGAGGCAGCTGATGATCGGTGTGGACTTGATGAATTCATCAATCTCCTACGGGAAGTCAATCAATAGATGTAATAATCAATTCTCAGTGTTAAAGGATGCTTTTTAATTTTCTTCAAGAATACTTTTGTGTCTGTGCAAGCAGGGTCACTGTTTACTGGAGGTTGCGTCACAATTACGTGTGCTATACAGTAATGCATCTTTAGTTGAACAGGTTTCTCAATGGAGAATTTATACTTAATTATGTCGCTTTGGAATCGATTTGACATGAATCAGTACAGAGAGAAACATTTGACTGATTCAAGTGATTTATAGTTTAATTCCACAGCCCTGTTGTGTGTATGTAATGTCTTGAGGCATCTATTTCAGATCAGCTGTTTTGTTAGTGTCATGAGGTGGGGAGGTGGAGTGATTGTGGTTGTTGGCACAGTCTTAAATGCACTAAGATAACATTTTGTTTTCCTTGGAGACTTTGGGCAATTGAGATTTGCCATCCTTAACTACTGCTTCAGAAGTGATGCTTTGCTTGCCGTTGCATCATTTAGTCTTAAAGCCATGTTGTTTTTCAGAAAACAGCAAAGCTCTGTTGTATTGCTGCTTTAAGATGTTATTTTAAAATCAAGACAGTTAGACAGGTTGAAGTTGAGCGATGATAATATCGCTGACATGAAGTATGTATTTATGATAATATATTTGTGTTTGTGACAACAAATGTTAGATTTGATAAAGCTGTATCAGCTATTGTTGTGTCAGGTGTCAGATAGACTCTTTTTTTTTTGTGTGTGAAACTCTCTTATCTGGCTTTGCTAGAGGTAACATGATTGATTGTCTGACATGATCCAGACACTCATTCACTCCCATGCAATTTATACAAAGAGGTCTGAGTGGCTTATTGGAAACCAATGGGAGACTTTGATTGGATTATTTGCCATCTTTCGCTGTTAATTACAGTGTTGCAAATCTGGAGGCTTCTGCTACTGGGTGACTTGGGGTCCTTCATTATGTGATGAACATAATTTACCATGCTTTATACACCCATCTCTGTAAGCTTTTGCATTTGTATTGATATTTGAACACCTGCAAAACTAATGCTAGCATATGTGTGTGCCTGTGTGTGTGTGTGTGTATGTGTATATATATATATATATATATATATATATATATATATATATATATATATATATATATATATATATATATATATATAGGACATCAAAGTAATAATAATAATGGTGATAATAATAATAAAAATTATATAAAGTTTTGATTTTATATTAAAATTGATAAAAATGTAACAAACGACAATAAAATAATACAAATATGAATAAAATACATTTAACAACAACAATTGCCATTATTATTATTATTAAATATATTTAAACAGCAACAACTATTATTATTGTTATTTTTCCCCTTGCATTTTAGTGACAACTGGCACTGTTTTTTGCGACTCAGTTCATCATATACAATTGGCCAGTATTTATCTTTCAGTTAAGCCGCACTTCATCTCATGATATTTGATTTGAATGGTACACATGTACATCAGTGAGGGTCAGACTCATACAGTTTGACTTAAATCCAGTATTATGTTCTTAATAAAGTTGCCAGTCAGTTGGCGAGTAACTCTGTTTTATGTCCTCGCCAAAGCCAATTTTACTCTAATTTGGCACATACAGAGTGTTAGTTTTGGACCCTGATAATGCAGAAGTAGATAGTCCACGAGCTGTTTCTGGAAGTACAGCAATTGTGTGAATTGTTATATATTCATACTTATAAATATTTCAACTCTCTTCTTTTGTATCAGCTGACTTAAGAGATGGTTCACTGAAAAGTTAACTGAAAATCATTTACTCATTCGCTTGTCATTCCAAATCTATATTTCCTACTTCCATGAAATGCAAAAGGAGGTGGTTTGATGAATGTTTGCGCTGTTCTACTCCATATAATTAAATTAGATGGTGACCAAACTCCAAAAAAGCACCATAAAAGAATCATAAAAGTCATCCAAATGACTTGTGCACTGTGTTCAAAGTCTTCTAAAGCCATGCAATAACTTTGTGTGAGGAACTGATTTAATTTTTATAAAAGTCTTTCTTGACAGCTGTGGTCACCATTCACTTTCATTGCAAAGAGCTGCTTGGACTATCTGCTATAAATATCATCTTTATGTTCCACAAAAGAATGAAAGTTTTGAAAGATGTGAGGGTGAGTAAATGATTTAAAAAATTTTGAGTGAACTTTTCCTTTATTATTGCCTCAACAATGGTCTTGTGGTATAAGCTGAACTAAATTGAATGCTGCTAAGACAATGTTAGCTTTCTTCTCACCTTCCCACATATCAAGCCAAATATTATTACAGCGGTTCTCAGCAAGCATTCGGCTGTACGGAGCCGTTAGTGGGGCGGAATACTCCATCCCCGCTAGGGAAAGGTCAAGGAGCTTGTTACGGAGTGGAGTGCCTGCCGTTATCCCCCGTCAGGCAGGAATAATGGAAAGCTCCAGAACGCCGATGCAAGAAATTAAGGCCACCGTCGAAAAAGTCATGAGACTCGCTCCATTCACCCTGTCACTCTTTAAATGGACTCCTAGGTCTTTTTAATGGGGGAAGACCTGAGCCCGACCCCACTGGAGTTGAGTTATGGGAATATGAGGTACTCCCAGGCTTCCAGGGTGGATTGTGGTCCTGGCGGCTTTAGATGTTTTGGAATGAAGCTCGAATGACTGAGCATGCTGTGTTTCCTTGGTGACCTGCATCAAATCAAATCTGGATGAGTCTGCTCACTTGTGTTTTATGTGAATCTTCTCTGTGTTAGTTGCTGTAGTTTTTTCTTTCAGGAAGTAAAAAGTTGTACCATAGTACAGTGATGCTATCAGATAGTAGAGCATGTGAGTGAAAGCAATTTCCGCCCAAAGCGTTCTATAATTCCTCGCTTGCTTTCATTGGTTGGAAATGCCATAGCAATTTATTAAAAATGAATATTTCCAGTTCCATTCCATTTCTTTGGATTTAAAGCATTCTGTAATTCTCCGCTCACATCCTCTGGTTGGAAATGTCATAGTACTTTTCTTTGTTAAAAATGAATATTACATTTTCTTGGGATTCTGATTGTTTAGTTGTCTTCCAGCTGTGCTAAACTACATGGCATTAATAACAAGCTATGACGCAAAATATGCTATGGCTAGCTGCTTTGTAATAATATCTGTACCATATTTATATATTATGAAACCTTTTGGTTAAAAGAAGCTATATATTTTAATGGGGATGCTCCATTTATAACTGTGACAAACAGTAATATTTAGAGTACCCTTACATGTATATATCTATATAAAAACATAAAACAATGGCTATCAATGGAATAAAAATGTATAATTCCAAAATTTGTTGATATTAGTATTCTTAATAACAATAAAAATAATAATTGTAATAATAAAAACAACTACTACTACTACTAATAATAATAACTAATTATTATTATTATTATTATTATTATAATTTTCATCATTAGTTGTTGTTGTTTTTATTATTACAATTATTATTGTTTTATTATTATTAAGAATACGAATTATTAATTATACTAATTACAAATAATTTTAATTATTATTATTATTATTATTATTAAAACTAAAATATGTTTGTCAATAGAATAAAATATGTGGTTAATCTAATTAATTCCGTAGTTTAATTTGTTAAAATATATAAATAATTAATAAAAAAAAAAAAAATAATAATAATAATAATAATTATTATTATTATTATTTTTTATTTAATTATTAATTTGATACATTTTAACACTTTTTTTTTTTTTTTTCTCTGAACGTTTCTGCAGACCACAGTTTGAAAACCCCTGCTCCATTGTATTTCATAGAAATCCATATTAATTGTCATATTAGCTTCCAAACAATAGTCTTACTATGGTATTATGTCAAAAAGTTTTGCATTTATTGCTTTGCTGTGGAAGAACACGTTTGTTTGTTTTGGTGAAATAAATCTATTGTTTTGCGCTGAAGGCTTCTGAAATAGCGATGAAAGGAGAGCTGCATTAGTAAGTGACAAAATGGGGTAAGGTGGAGGAGGATAGATAAAAAAGGTGACAAAATGGAAGATATTGAGCGTCTTTTGTTTGTGCCAACCTCAGGTGTTTCGTGCAGACGTTCTGCATTGTTTTGTTGGCAGCTGAATCACGCGCTGGCTAATTGTCAGGTTTAATTAGCTAATTGGAGCTTGTTTTTACACTATGGCTAAATCATTTTGCGTCTCTCTTCATCCGCCCCTTGTGGAAGCTCCAAAGAGTTGAGGGAAGAAAGATGATGTAGGTTTTTTTCCATCATCTTCCTTTTTTTTTTCCTTTCCTTCAAACATTTGTTGTTCCGTGTATGCATAACATCAATTCATTCTGTTTGAGAATTCATTAAGAAACCAGGCAAGAAATGACAGACTAAAAAGGAGGTTTTATTGAATGTGATTGCTTTGTCAGTGGGATCGCCTCTCTCTCTTTTGTCTGCTGTTTGTCAGAATTTCATTAGCATTTCTGAGATGCCACACTGACAGGAGACGACGTGCATTGTTCTCCGAGGGGGCGACGACTGGGGTTCCGCCAGTGTTTGTAAGATGACGAGAGCGCCCAGGGCTCATAAACATCTGTACGAGCGCGCTGTCTGTAATTCATTCCTCTGACATTTCCTCACTGCTTCCTCTAAAGCCATCGGACATCACCTTTTGACCCTCCGACCTAATCAACTTCCTGTTTCCTAAAAGACAACTTCCTCTGGCTGGTCTTTGGTGAGAGGGGGCAAATGAGAGTGACAGAATAGTCCCTCATTGTAGATGTGGGATGTTTTCATATATTTGTTTTGAGGGAAATTTTTGACACTTTTATTGACAGAAAAAATAGCTTGCCTAGAAATTATTTACGGAGACCAAAGAAGGAATGCGACTGGGATGTTATAAACTGATAGGTCATACCTGTCAATTTAATTTCTCTATTAATTAAACTATCAGTTGTATTTTTACATATTTAAATACTTATTTATATTTTTTCTAAAGCCTACCATTTTAAAGTTAATCTATTATTAATAATAGGCTTTAAATATAAGACCATTCATAAGCTTGGGGTTAGTAAGATTTACTAATTGAGATATATATATATAATTTTTTTTTAACTTAAGCTTCCTAATTTTCCTATGCTTTTCAAGACTGCATTCATTTGATACTAATGAACTAACTTAATACCTAAATAAATAAATCAATAACTGTGATATTACAGTTTTAAATAATGATTTTCTATTTTAATCTATTTAAAAATGTGCTTTTAAAAGTGTAATTTCTTTAATGTACAGAAAGCTCAAAAGAACATTCATTTGAATGAATAAATGACTTTAATTTAGCTGAATAAATTACTTTAAAAAATATTTATCCTTATAGACCCTGAACCTTTAAACAGAGAATAAATACATATTTTTTGTTTTAAAAGAAAATACTATTTTAGTCTTTTTACTTCAAAATTTCTAAATGTCTAATTTTCAATGTGTATTATCAATTGTGTGATTTACTAGCAATTTCTGAGAGAAAACTGTTTCTCTATTACACTATTACACATTTTTCAGTGTGGTGAATCTTATATACATGATGTTTTTATTATAAAGCCACTTTTACTTGTCCGCACCAAAAATACAGAGTAATGCCAAAAATATAGGATAATTCTCTAAACTAAGGGCCTTTTCAGATCGATATCACACATTGATGTGTGTGACTAAATGTGATTCATTTGATTAATTAACCAGCATATCACATAATTAAATCAATTAAAATTTAATTGAAATTGATTGACAGTCCTAATTTGTAAGTTGTTTTCAATTTTGATTGATAAGCTACATCAAGAGTGCCACAGTATAGATTAAACTATTGGGTAACTCGTCAACATGTTTTGAATGGCAAACCAACCTCATCACTTCAAACCAAAGTGGCATTTTAATGTTCAGTTAACATCGTCCATGTGTGTGACCCCTTTTCACTCCCGCTTCTATGAAATGGCTGACATCTGTGGGCCGCTCTTAAACTTCAGTGGCTCCAGTAGAAATGTCAGTTGGGGGTTAGACGTCTCTTTGGGTGGTATCTGCTCCGTGCGGAGGGGAGGGTGTGCGCTGGAATGCAGGGCATGGCGGTGCTCGTGTTGGCGGATTAGTCTGAGTCGCTAACCTGGATAAGATGACTGTGCCTGGCACTAATTAACCACCCAGCCTCCCCCATACTGGTACTGCCAGGCGAGATCAAACACTGCCATTATAACTCTGCTTATACCCCAGAGAACCACTGAGAGCTTTATTGTATTATTCATGGTTATATAACTTTTTTTTCCCCCCTATTGTTTTTTTATTACCTCAGATAATGGTATTACATCCAGATTAGTAGTATTAAGACCAGCTGGTTCTTGTTTAGTCATTTAAGGGGTGAGTTTAAGTTCAGGTCACGCGTTTCACTTCCTGTTTGTCAGTGTTATGAACTCAAGCGGAATCTCCTCTTTTGACCTAAATTAAGATCCTTGTTCATATATGACATACTAACCCAAACAAATGTGGTACTGGAATAAAGTAAAGTGTTAGCTAAATCAAACTAGTGACTAGGTTTAAATCCCAAGCAACACTTCCTGTTTTATGTATAAGATGGTGCTTTCACACACTGACTCATCTCTCTTAACAGTTTCTTTGTGAACGTTCATTGTTATTATTATAAATTATAATATAATGCACTATACTTCTACTTTTACATACTGTTTATAGTAGGATATTGAGACAAATTTCTCAATTTGATTAATATTTTTTTATTCACAAGCTTGCCTTTCGATTCAGTATTGATTCATTTTTTTGTATAGGCAATCAAATACAGTACCTGTCAGTTTACTCAACTAATGCTGTAAACTTTACAATAATATAGTAATGTACCAATTGACAGTGTCTAAAGTATTTACTATTTTGAGTTTGTTTTGAATGGCTTTTCTGAGGTAAATTTAACGTTATGCGAGATAGTACTGTAGGTCTATACAGGTTTCACTGATGTCTTTGCATGGTTACATTTGGAGACATGTGTAACGGAGCCGACGAGACAAGAGACGTACGGGATCCATTTGCAAGCTTTTATTAATAAACAGTCAAATAACAGGCAGGGTCAAATCACCAGCAAACGAGTATGGCACGGGCAAGACACTAGAGTAATCCTAGGGCATGCGTGGGTCCTCGATCGGCGAAAAATATCCAGAGGGCTTGAGAAGAGGGGTAGTCCGATAACCTGAGCAACAATCCAAACGAGGTACACACAGAGTCCGAAACGAAGAGACAAGGGTAAATCCACGATACAAGGGCGGGAAACAGGAAACGAGACTATAAACAAACTAAACTTAGACTTACAAAACACAGAATGGCTCGGTAAGGCAGCTAACACTAGGAGAGTATTATACGCAGAACCAGACTCAGAGCTAGACATACACACAGAAGGCTCTGTAAGGCAGCTAGCACTAGGAGAGTGTTATACGCAAAACAATATTCGGCAAAGACAGAGAGGAAGTTCAAGGCTTATAAAGCGTGTGCAATCAGTGCAATCAGCTGTGTGACCAGAGCAATGTGAGATTGGTGACAGCTGTGTGTCGTCAGTGCAATGGATGATGGGAATTGTAGTCCGTGGGTGAAGAGCAACAGTAGTGTGGTGTAAGAGTCAATATGATGGAAGGGCGACCTCTAATGGTGAGTGTACAGAAGACCATGAACCAGATTCGTGACAACATGGATATATGATACATTTCGGTTAGTTGTACTGTTTCTCGCAACATACCTTTTGATGTTCATTAATTTTCATTTTGTGCAGTAACTGGTAGTAAAGAGGAAGGAATGACGTGCGCTACATACTGAGGCTTTTACAGAAATATTGCACATTGCATAGAGCACCAAAACGATATTTTTTGTTTGAATTTTGTAATAAAATTGACATGAAGGCTGAGACTTTGTTTCATATCAAAAGTAAAAAAAGAAAAGTTAATTAGCTTTTGTTCACGCATCAGCTGAAAACAGCATAGATCTTGGGATTTAAGAATTTATATAAGTTCATCATACTGAGAATATTGAGTAGTGCAGTGCACAACTGTAAACAGTATGCTAATGTTCTGTTCAGATATGTAACCTCTTCCTTTCTTCTGTGTTTGCTTTCATGTTTTTTTCCTGTTTTATTGGTCCCCCATCATTCCAGCATTTAAAAAAAATGCTGATGTGCCTGGACACGATGTCCCCTCCTGGAGAACTGTGGCAGCTGAGTGCTCCTGATAGGCGCTTTTCTGATGACTCTGGCTGTATGCTGCACTCTGGCTCTGGGTTTATATGTGTGTAAGCATGTGTGTAAAGGGGGTTCTTTAATATTTAACAGTAAGAACAGGGATCCAGCACACGTCAGTGCCCATAGATAAGCTCACACAGAATCTGCAACTTCTGAAATCTGTGCATTTCTGCAGAACAGGCACAACTGTCATTCACAAAGTTCTGCATGTTTCATGCTTGCTTTTTTTGATTAGTTTTGATTATCGGTTATATTATCGGTTATATTTTCAGTTAATGATAAGCGATCGGTTTCTAATTCTCTCTAATTTAACAGATTGTTTAAATCCATTCTGCAGAATTCAATAGATTTCTTCCAACATAAGTGCAAAAACAAACAAACAAAAAATCAAGCAGATTCCATTTGAGCCTGTTTGTAAGATACTGCGGGGAATGTTTTCAATTTTTCTACCGTATTCACAACTTTAGGCCTGGAAAAGTAATTGATGTAATCTTTAAAGTAATAGAACAAATCATTGAAATTTCTATAGTAAACCTATATTTTGCTGTTAAAAAAAAAAAAAAAATTTAAATTTCACAAAATATATTTTATATTACTACTGCTCAGTTTGTGGTTGGGAGGATTTTTGGAATTAAGTCTTTTATGATCACCAAGGCTACATTTATTTGATCAAAAATACAGTAAACTGTAATATTGTAAAATATTATGTTTTAAAATTACCGTTTTTAATATATTTTAAAATGAAATTAATTCAAGTGCAGGCAAAGCTGAAAACAGGAATAAACTGAAGTCATTGAAAAAGTCACTGAAATTCAAAGGTTAAAAACTATGGAAATGTTAAAAATAGTCTTTATATTTTGGTCCTTATCCAAATTTTATCAATATTATGGTAACATGAGGACAAGAAATGTTTTTGAGAAAGACGTGAACCAGATTTGAACCTACATCTCCCATGTGAACTCCACAGCTCAGTATGTTGCTAACTGCTAACCAACAGCTCTTATATAAAGGAAGTTTTATGGAGGTTTGCCACATGCCTAGATTAAACAGAAAATGCAAAGTCTTTTCAACACAAGAACATGATTAGATGCAATGGGATTGAGGCTTGCAGATTAGTTTGCAATAGACGCAAGAGTATTAGCAGTCTTGACATTTCCAGTTTTTAAAAGCAAAGGAAAAGTTTGCTGCACACACCGGTACTTCTTGGGTTTAGTTCACGTTAGTTCAAGCAATAAAAGGGAGGGAACTAACACTGGTCAGAGATCAGTCTGTCTTAATACAGAGGAGCATAGACAGGATGTCTCTAATATTAGGAGCACTGATCCCAGGTCAGGCACCAGGAGCGGGTTCTGATCTTTGAGAGTATTGACGGATCACAGTGGAGTTTACCAAACAGATTAACTTACAATCCATGTGGGAAAAACAATGTCAGGCGACAGGCCAATAAACAGTGCGGCCCAGATGTTGCCTTAAAGGTCAATCCGCATGCGCACTGTGTGTGTTTAAATATGTTGTGATATTCCCTATCCTCTTTATCCCAGTCCTGCTGTTCCCCATCATGCTGGTCCCAGTTGTCTGGCGTCTTTGAGCAACAGCAGGAAATACTAGCGCGGCACAGGCCTGTTGACTCCAGGACTGGTTTGGCTTAATGTATTCCTCTAATCTCCTCTCCTCTTATATATATTCATGTACTTACAGTATTCTGGTAAACTTTAACTATTAGACAAGTTTTAAACCATTAGTAAACACATCACTTTAAATTGGGTTAAAGTAGCTTTAATGTCCGCATGAAATCAAAATTAACGTTTTTTGGGTGTTAGTATCTATATGTTAGTCTTAAGGTTATCTGTAAGCCAGTGTGCTTCAAAACAGTGACAAAATTCGGTTTTAGAAGATTTAAACATTCAAAGCTTGCAGTTCGTCACTTCCGCCAAAATGGATCAATGATTCTTTTGACGTCACATCATACTTCAGCTTCTCATCAAATCTTCTGACCAATCAAATGCTCTTTAGAAGCCGAGGCGCCCGCTCATTACACTATAAAATGCAAATAGAAAAAAAACCACCTGCAAATTAAGAAAACAACTTCATCAATTTGACAACACACACGCTCCAAATGCTCACAACACAACCAAACAAAGAAACGTGATTTTTTTGATTTGCTGGTGCTTTTTCTATTTGCATGTGTTTTCTGAAGTTGCAGAGCATTGAGCTCTCTCGGCCACCGTATTTTCTTTTAATAGGAAAGTCTAGAAATTTGGAAACATACGCAGAAGCCTCCATTTGTTCTACATTTCTTCTCATTGGTTTCAAGGGCAAACTGTTGAGATCTTTCGTCCTGGTAATCTCACTTGTTTCAATTAGGGATTAAAAGTTTCTCCTAAAATTGTTTTCAAGGAGAAATTGAGGAATAAAAATCGCTGTAACATTAATTTATCCAGCATAGCTCAGAGAATTTAGTGAGAAATGTTTGAGATCCTTTTGAAAACAGTTTTGTGATTGTAGACTTTGGCATCTGAGCACAGTTTGAGATCTCTTCTGAAACTCTAGAGGAGTCACATGTGAGATCTTTTTTTTTTTCAATAGAAAAGTCTAGGGTTCTGGATGCATAAGCAGGAGCCTCTATTAATTCTACAATTCATCTCATTGGTTTCCTCCTGGTAATCTCAATTTTATAAATCATTGATCAGATGTTTCTCCTAAAATTGTATTTAAGGAAAAATTAAAGAATAAAAACAGCTAAAACATTACTTTATCCAGCATAGCTCAGAGAATTTAATAAAAAATTCTGAGTTCCTTTTGAAATCATAATTTTGACTGTAGACTTTGGCATCTGAACACAGTTTGAGAAACTCTAGACGAGCCATATATAAGTTCTTCTCGCAGGAGAAACGTCTAGAAATCTGGATACATAAGCAAGAATGTCCATTTGTTCTCCATTTCATCTCATTGGTGTCAAGAGGAAACAATTGAGATCGTTCCTCTTGGTAATCCTCTTTCTGATAAAGAAAGAGTTTGTTTCTCCTCTCTCTCACTAGGAGAGCATTAGGATTTAGGGGAGAGTTCATCATTTCTTTAGCTCCGCAGGCGATATAGTGCTCCTCAAATATTTCCCTAGCCGAGCTGCGATGTCTTGTGACTGGAGCTGCTGAAACAGGCACTATAAACTCCAACACCCACGGAGGAAGAGGTTCTCAAGGGAAACACTGAGATAAAATTGGATGGATGTTTATTTTTTGTTTCTAATGAGAACTGAGGAAACTGAGTGCTACAGTATGCTATGTGTGTAACTGTTCTAACCAGACACGACGTGATAAAAAAAAACACAAAGTAATAAGTTAAGTAGCCACACAATGAAATCCCATTAGTCCAAAATTGTGGTCCATGTAGCTGTATATGCAGTATCAACTTTAATCTTACTGGCTGTTTTCACTTGTGAGTGCATTGCACAACGTGTTTGCGAAGATGGTTGTTAGTGCATTGCTGTTTGGTTGCAATGGGTTTAGAGTAGTTGCTAGGGAATTGCTATGCTGTTGCTAAGATGCTTTCACTTTTTAGTAATAGTAATAGTCATGCTCACCACATAAACTGAGCTTTCACCTGACTTAATTAATTTCCCTCTATCACAAATCCTTCTTTATTAAATGTTCGAAAAAAGCTTCCCATCTGGACGGTGACCTTCTGCGCCATGCAATATATTTCTTGCCCAGCGCCCTGTACCTGTGAGAGCTTATGCATGCACGATGCCATCTATTCACTGCTGTGGCACAGGCTCAAGGCTCATGCATATTGGCAGGCACTCGCTGGCAGGAGAATTGTGTTCGGGCTGCCCATCGAGGGCTGCTTTGAGAGTTTTTGGAGTGATTGTGGCTTGTGCTAGGAGAGTGCTAGCAAACAACTCCCACCTCCTCGTCCTCGTCCTCCTCCTCTTCCCGCTCTCCCGGTACAACTGTGAAGGTCTGCGTGCTGTTGAGAGTCTTGAGTGAAGTGTGGAATGAACTGAGCGCATTTTGAATGGAATCCTCCTCAAAGCATTCTTCTGTAGAGGCCATCGATACATCCAGAGGGCTTAGGTTTGGATTAGTTTTAAGCCCCAGGTGAGAGCGAAGGTTCAAAGCAAGTCCTTTGACCTCTCAAAGGAATCGTTCATCATAGGACAGCAGCTCGAAATTTAGTTCACATTTTAGCTCTTGAAACGGACCGGGATTGTCGTTGGAATTTGGAAACTGCCAGAAGCAACCTTCAGACCGATGCTAATAATTGTAATTCTTGTGACTTTTAATATTAGTCGCATCTGTTCACGAGTGTCTCCCAGAATTAGTTCATCGATGTTCTTCTCACTGTCTCTGCCAGCAGTATTTACTCTCACTGGGCTAGGTTTGGTCTCATTCAGCTATGAGGTGTTTAACCTCTGGGTGAACTACACATTTCCTGGTCCTCCCTGCGGCTGTGTACCATCTTTCAGCACCCCAGTCGCTCATTTAACTACCTCTATCGCTCTCTTTTTCTCAAACACTCCCACTCATATCTCTGTCCATCTATCTCAGTGTTACTCTTCCTTGTTTTATAATGGTCCAATGGGGTTTTATTAAAAGTGAGAGTTTATTTGTTATATGTAGTCAACTGCAAACAGAAAAACTTTTTTTGGATAGAGTAACACTATGTTTGGAAAGTTCACAAAATGCTTTATAGCACTGTCTTTTATACCATTGTATTGCATTTTTATTTATACTGTATAATATTATAATATACAGTGCCCTCCAAAAGTATTGGAACAGTAAAGACAAAATTGCTCTGCTGGCTGTGGAGTCAACACATTTACAAATATGATTAAAAGATGAATATGAGACAAAACTACAGAATGTCACATTTTATTATTGGGTGATTCAACACACAGATGTTTTACCAGCTAAGAAGTTCAGCACTTTTAGAGTTTCATCCCTCTATCTGATGTGAGCATAAGTATTGGAACAGTTGCCTCACAGGGTTTCTAAGTGATCAGCTGTGTCCTGTTGCATTAATTCTCCAGATATTAAAAGCAGGGAATGTGTCGTATCAGTTATATCCATTACTTCTGTATTCTGAATCTTGCATTCGATGATGACACACACAAACCAGGATGAAGATGAGGGAGCTGACTTTGAGAGAAAAGCAAGCAATTTGGATGCTAAAAGAAAAGAGGAAGTCAATTAGAGCTATAGCAAAAACAAAGGGCATGGAGAAATCAAGAGTTTGGAAACCACCAGTGACACCAGCAACGACCTGATCGGCTGAGAAAACAACAGTAGTTGAATAAATATTTATTTGCCAGTTTTGCTTTTTTCACTCAGTGTTTCTTGTTCAAAAACAATAGAAACTATTGTGAATTATGGAGATCGTTTATAAGATATATTGCTGTAATATTCTAATATTCAGGTAGACGCTCATATATTCAAAATATTTTTATATGAATTCATATATTTTAAAATAATTGAATTACTGATTACTGGTAATATCTAATATGCAGAAAACTATGTATACAATATTTATTATATAGCATTTATAATAAATGTATTTTTTAATTATTTAATGTTTTATATACACATACACTAATTTAATAATTATTGAGTATATTAAATAACTGAGATCATGCAGGTCATGTACAAGTGAAAAAAATTGATTTTGAGTCTTGACGTTTCGAGATGGAGGCGTGTCAGTTAAAGGCTTGTGGCTAATTGGTTATAATTATGCTGTGAGGAATCAGTGAAGAACGACGATAAATACTACTAATTTAGCTGGTTTATGAGGCGACAGGCTTGCGCAACAAAACTGCGTTTCCCATAATTCCCGGCACGAGAATGATAGACAGCATAAAGCATCAATTACACACCTAATGCACATCCTTTGCTTTTCTGTTTATTGCACTGGTGCTAAAAAGCTTCCTGTGTCTGTCAAGAAGTGGGAAATAGAAGGACAAATCTGAAATTGCCCGGCGAGTCCATTTTATTCCATCCAAATTCACTCGAACGCACATCTCATCGTAATTACGACATCCAAACTCGTAAATAGGACCTTCCCAGGAGGACTTGAAAGCAGCATTAGTTTATACCAAGGAGAGAGCTTTCTGTGAACGTTAGTGTATGTCCACAAGCGCTTATTTCTAAAGCGCTTTTTTTCCACGGTATGGCCCCTTTAAAGATGACAGCCCCAGCGACCCTCATCATGCTTTAATAAACACATGACAGCACGCTGAAGTGCTCGTGTCAGTCACACAGCTCCTGCGGCCTCATTAGGCCCGTTCTGACTGTGCCGAGCACATGGGCGCTGCTTCCTGAATAGCGATTGTGGGAAAATCAGCACTGGTGTCACAGACTCTTGCAGCAGCAGCGCGATCGCAGCCCTCGAGCTATGATATTGCACAACCGACGTGGAGGAAACGCTGCTTGTGTCCTGCTCTGGGCAAAATGTGTGTTTGTGTGTCAATGTCCACCACTGTAATTCTTTTAATGAAGACCTGTTGTGTTCCCATGGTAAAAAGGAACGCTGGGATTGTACGGATACTATGGCAGACAGAAAACAAACATTCACATTTATTACCTCCAGTGCGATTAAGCCTATTGGTTATTGCTTAAGCCTGAGAAACCAGAGTAATGGAGATGGAGAATTCACTCTGTTGACATATGCAAACGCAGACATACTCATCCCCTTGTTTGGGGAATATCATTGATTCGTGCATAAGAAGCCTGTCTGCTGGGTCGCAGCGTTGCATTTGACACCTTCAATATTCGGAGGCTGTAGTGCGTAACCCCATCCCGCTGTGTTTATCCTGTAGCTGTGGGCCGTGAGTGCCCACCTCAATTGGAAATGATGCTCAGATCCGTACTGAATACCAAACAATGAAGAATTTTTTCGCAATTCTGAGGTATGTTTCAAGATGCTAACACTCAAGTCTCTCTGCTTTGGTATTCATGGTGGCACCTCTGTTGACTTCGAGGTTAAGTTGTAGGTAGAGCTTGCTTTTTTACTTTTTTCAAGGAAAATGTAAGAGTTTAGTCGTACAGAAGTCCCCACCGTGTTACTAAATGCTTAAGATCCTATTTAAATTGTGTTTTGGATTATGAGGGCTTGTTTCTAGTAGGTCCAAGTTAGTCAGTAATTGAAAGAAGGTTCAAAATCAACAAAAGGGATAGCTCACCTTAAAAACTTAATTTTGTCATCATTTTCTATGATATTTTGTAGAAATGTCTTGAGTCATGTTGTCTATACAATGGAGGTCAGTTGGCTCCGATACTGTTTGGTTGAAGATATAAAGTCACAAAGGTTTGGAATATCTTTTTAAAGGAATAGTTCACCCAAAAATGAATTGGCGCCAATAGTTTCGTGGTTAGTGCGCCAACATATAGCGCAACTGTGCTCACGGCGACCCGATCTCGATTCCCATCTCGAGGTCCTTTGCCGATCCCACTCCCCTCTCCTCCCACTAATTTCCTGTCGTCTCTGTCCTATATGAATAAAAAGGCATAAAAAGCACATTAAAAATAAAAATATAATACATATAAAAATAACTTAAAAATGAAGATATTTTGAAGAATGCTGGTAATCAAACAGTTGATGGTCCCATTGACTTCCATAGTATTTATTTCCCTACTATGGAAGTCAATGGGGACCAACAACTGTTTGGTTCTTCAAAATATCTTCTTTTTAGTTTTACATAAGAAAGAATCTTATACAGGTTTGGAAGGACATGAGGGTTAGTAAATGATGCCAATTTTCTTTTTTGGGTGAACTATACCTTCAAGCTTTAATGCTGATTGGTGGTTCGAGCTAGTCTAAAGTGCTCTACCAGCTTGGATCAACCATCTGTCATGTTCTAAAGCTATCTTAACCTGGTTTGCGTGGTTGGGTTGCAGTGTTGTTTATTTTCCAACTTTCCTCTTTTTTTGCTCTCCTGAAGAAAGTAAGTTATGCAGGTTTGGAATGACATGAGAGTAAGTAAATAATGACAGAATTTAAATTTTTGGGTGGACTATACCTTTAACAGCTATAGTAATAGTAGCAGACAGACCTAAAGTCAAAACCGTTTAGATTTCAACTCTTTGTTATAATGCTGCTTAACAGTTCACATTTTCTGTCGCTCGTCAGGTATCCTAAATGTTAAATCATTGGATCTGTCACATTGGATGCAGTATTAACATCACCTCAAATCGAAATGTCATAAAATACCTCTCTTGACATCAGTCATTGATCTTTTGATGAGGATATGTGACTTACATCAGAATCATTGTGTTAAGAGAGATAGTCTGCGCTGTGACTGGGAAGATCAAGTGCCTCTCTTTTCGTTCCCCTCCTTTCATTTGTCCCCCTGAGAATGAGGGAGCTGATGAAGAGGGAAACGTGGAATGCCAAACATGAGGAACAATGTCTGTCTACCATGACCACAAACAAAAAGCCTTCCGTACTGCGTGGCTAATGGGCTGTGCTGTATCTCAATTGACTGAAGCAAAGGCACGGCTTGTCATCTTGTGAACTCAAACCCTGTGCTGTTGCATCTGTTCTGGTATTTTAATTTTTCAGGTCATTTATTACAATTCTTTTTTTTTTGCTCAGATTACATTTTAATTAATTTATTAATTTATAAATTTGTGTTTAGACACTACCAGTCAAAAATGTAGAATAAGATTTTTTATTTTATTTGTTACTATTATTTATAATTTTATTAATATTTAATGTCTAATATTAGAATGATTTCTGAAGGATCATGTGACACTGAAAACTGGAGTAATGGCTAATAAAAATTGAGCTTTCCCAGCACAGGGATAAATTACATTTTAAAATATATTAAAATGGAAAACAGTTATTTAAATTGTAAGAATATTTAAAAATATTACTGTCTTTGCTGTATTGTCGATCAAATACATTTTACAAATATATATTAAAAACTTTGACTGGTAATGTATACATTTTTAAGGGCAATTTGTCAACTACAGTTTTAAATGCAATATACAAAGTCCATTCCAAGATAATATAACATGTATTCTTAGAAAGTCCTCTACGTCATGCTGCTGTGGTTTGGCTGTGAGTCGGGTGCGTTTTTGGCCCGGCTGGCTTGTTTGAGAGCAGTTTTAGGTTATTCTCATGTGTCAGTTTGTCTAAGATTAATAGAAGCCTAGTGCGCATAGCATCGGGCGGCCTCCTCCCAGGGCTTCTCATGGCCATTCATATTCATTTACAACCATGTGTGGCACCACAGGAGCGAAGCTGGATTGACACGTGTGCACACACACACACACACACACACACACACATGCACTGCCATGTGCGACTGGCAAGTTATTGTAGCGGAACACACATACACAGAGATCCTGAGAAGACATGCCAAACATGGCAGCCGTTCAAGGAGAACAAAGAAAACAAACGAAGGCTCTCACACATTTGTTTGTGGTTGTGAAACCATTTTGTATGAAAATCTATGCCTGTATGTTTTGTTTTCTTCATCTTGTTTTAAAGGAAAGTTTACTCAAATTAAAATTGTGTCATAGTTTAATTATTCATTGCTCCAAACCCATATGACTTGTTTTCTTCCATAGCACACAAAAGCAGATAATAACCAGGATGTTCATGCGTCTCTTTTACCTTCAGTGAACGTAGACTGGGACCAATAGCTGCCAAGAGCCAAAAAAAAAGACAAAAAAGCACCATAAACTGGTGTTTATGTCTTTTGTGTTATATTTCAAGTCTTCTCAAACCATGCGATAGCTTTGTTTGAGGAACAGACTGAGAATGAATAATTTCCCCACCGCTTCATTTAATTTGTGTGATTTTAATATATAAATATTTTTTGCAGCATGATTGGTCATGAGACCATTATTATATTTCATGCAAGATTTATTTTATTTTGGTGTTTTATTTTTAGTTTTTTCATTCATTCATTCAGTTGTTATTTATTTATCTTTCCCCAAAGTTTTATAATATACCATGCATAAAAAGCAGAAATTAATTTGTGGCCAATTTAAATTTATTTTATTCTGGTGTCATGAAAATACTTTTGATTTTAGTTTGGTTTTCCCACTTTGTATTTGTTGTGTTTTGTTTTTTGTTATTTCGTTTGTTTTGTTTTGTTTTTTTGTTATTTTGTTTTTGTTTGTTGTTTTGTTTTGGAAAAAAATGTTTGTTTGTTTTTTGGGCTTTGTTAGGTCTCCTTTTACTTTGAATTTCTGAATTTAATTATTATTAGGATCTCCTTTTACTTTCATTATATGAAGAGCAGCTTGAGCATCCTGCTAAACATCTGATTCTGAAAACTGAAGCAAACAGGTTTGGAACAACGTGAGGTTGAGTAAATGATGTCAGGATTTTAATTTTTGTGTGAACGATCCCTTTAAGTCACACGTCTCCTCTGCGGTGTAGTCACATTTTTAACAACTCAGCTTTTACGGACGACCATCAATCCCTCTGTTTTATTGGTGTGGTGGACTTCTGAAGACATTTGTTGTGGGTGAACCCTCACACCGGAGAGCTAGAGAGATGAAGAGGACATGAGACTCTTGGCAGGGAGGTTGAGTTTTGTGGTTTCCCCTCGCTACCGGAGACTGGGATCAGGTTCAGTCTCAGATTAGATTAATGCCCAAGCTTCCTGTAATTGATGGATGGATTGATTCAGGCTCGTTTGTAACTGTGTAGCATACGTTAAATGAATTGGAGATTGAGATGAGAGTCAGCAGAAGCCTCTGTGGTTTCACACACACAAGTGCTCGCTCTTTCTCTTATACTTCATTGTATAGAACCATTATGATCTCATCATTCCCCATGGACAAGCCCCCAAAGACCAGAAAACCCATAATGCATTTGATTTAATCCATCTGTAAGCGGCCGGTGAATGAATGAGGCACATCATTAGTGGTCTATCAGGTTACTCGGCTGCTTTCTTTACACTTGCACAATACATCTTAGGCCTTTGAAGGCCTGGGTGGGTGTTTTTGCGATCTCGATACATGAGAGAAGATGAGACAGTCAGTGAAAAGTTGCACCAAAGTCCTTTTATACTTGTGGTGGATGAATTCAAATGCGCTTGCGGGTAGTGTGTAGTTGCTTGTGTGTGTTTGAAGGCGAGAAAAGGGGGTTGGGGGGAAATCGCTTGTTTTTTTTGGCAGGCTCATGTCTGTTAGGACATTCCTCTCGCAACCACAAAATGACTAACTTTCCTGCTTCACTCTCTTTTTTCCCACTCGCTATTTGTGTGGCTCATGTTTTCCCAGGGATTCTGGCCCCTCTTGGACAGGGAAGACGGGACATGGGTGGAGTTACACACGTATGCTGCAACATGTTGCAACGTTTTGTTTGTCGTACCTAAACATTCGTTTGGATGTAGGCTTTGAGTTTGCGAGCGTTATATCCTTCCAGTTCCAGTCTCTGAGGTATCTTGCACCAACCCCCCCCCCCCCCCCACTCCGCTCTGCCTGTCAGGCTGGTCGTAAACAGCTATAACTCAGAGTTCGGCTGGTCCGGGCCCTTTTTCTCGCCCCGCTTTGCCATTGAAGTGCAGACGACACCAGCAATGTGGCATTGTGTATGGCTGCTTTAAATGACAATTTGAAGCTCTGGTGGCTCTGTAATTAGTGGTGCGGTCCCTCTGGAGCGGTCTTATCGTTTCCTTTGTAATTACACATCTGAATACAGCGGTGTGCATGCATGCTGCAGGCCTCTCTTATCGCGCGTTGACGCGCTGGCCATGCTGTCCTGCGCCACGCGGCCATGACAAAGGTTATTGAAGAGGAGGGGGAGGAAGAAGACAGGGCTTAGAATCGGCTGCGGTGGGGCTAGCGGATAGCGTTAATGGTCGCACTATTCGGTTAGAGATATGACTTTTTCCCTTCAAAGTGTCAGTTTATAGTGCTGCTGGGGTGTTAATTTTGTGGTTTAGACGTTTCGGAAGCCAGATAGGTTGAAATGTGAAGCAATGCAAAGTTGAATGGTGGATTTTTTTCAAGTTTTGAGTCGATTGTGGTGGGAATTCTGCAGTGTGGAATGTTTTCGTAGATGAATATGCCAAAACAACAGTCTAAGTTGATTTCCCAAGTTGTACACCCATAAAAACAAGGGTTCCAAAAATGGTGTTTTTGCAGCAGTGCTATAGAACAGTGGTTCTCAAACCTGTCCTGGAGTACCCCCAGCCCTGCACATTTTGTATGTCTCCCTCATCTATCACACCTGATTCAACTCATCAGCTCATTAGTGGAGACTGCAAGACCTGAAGTGGGTGTATCAGATATAGGAGACATACAAAATGTGCAGTGCTGGGGGTACTTCATGGAGAGGTTTGAGAACCACTGCTATAGAAGAACCATTTTGGTTCCTCAAAGAACCTTTATGAGCAGTTCTGAAAAAAAAAAAAAAATTTTGTTCTTAGTGTGAAGAACATTTTATACACAAAACCTTTTTCCACTACAAAGACCTTTTGTGCAATGGACAGATTCCATAATGTTAAAGGTTCTTCATGAAACCATCGATGCCAAAGAACCTTTATTTTTAATAGTGTAGTTCAGTAATGTCTCTTTTCACTTGACAGTCAGAGGTTATGATCATTGAACTTTGATCTTTGACATCATCAGCCTCAGTGTCAGCATATAAGATATATCCTTATGTAGTAACATTATGCAGTGTGTTCTCCCCTGTATATTCCTTCTATCTATTATTTTTTACCTCTGTTTGAACCGCAGATTCCCTTAAAAGTGCTTCTCTCCCTGCCTGCTGAAATTGCTCATTTGTGGTGTCTTCAGTCACGCAGGAGTCCCTTTACATGCTGCAGTAGGTTAATGATTTAGTGTCTATTGTAATACAGAACGAAGGCCTGGAGTAAAGAGAGAAGGAGAGAGAGAATATAGGAGAAAAGAGAGGGTAAAGAAATAGGTGTTTACGGGGAATGTGTGGATTAAAAGCCATAATGTTGATGGATTGTTTTAATTTGCTGGCCTGTGACCACAGAGTGGGAGACGCAGATGCTCAGGGACTACATTTCCTCTCACTCCCTCTACTGGCAGGAGGCGTCGCTGCAACTAAACCCAGTCAAACACCCCAAAAATGGGCCCCGTGCATGAGATTGGAAGCTGCTTAATGTTATAAGATGTTTTACAGTGCTGGAGATGGTTTTATTGTCTGATTGAAAGGTCGACTTATAGCTTATAGACCAAGGTGCAGTTCTAGACAGTTGTCCTTTTCTGTTCCTTAAAAGGTTGGAAACCTAAATATATTGAGTGCTGGGGTTTCATACTGTGTTTTTGAATGTTTCTTCATGAGTCAATGTGTCTTAAACTAAAATGCTTGTCACGTTTTCTCAATGAATGAACCAAGTTTGAATCTGTGTAAATAAAATATCGAAAAATAAATCACTAAAAACAAATAAATAAATAATATATTAATATATTATCTTTTTATTTTATAGTTGTCACAATAGCTGTGGTAAATTATATTTTGGCAATAATAATAATTATTATTATTATTGCCAAAATATAATTTGACAGTTGTTGTTATTGATATTATTGTTGTTGTTGTAGTAGCCACAATAACTATTAAATATGTTATTTTGGCAGTAATAGTGGTTACTATGGTTGATGTTATTCATGCTGTCATAATTCTCTGCCCCTTTTTTGTTATTTTAAGCTTTATTTCTCTCAGCAAAATATGAGCTAGAAAATCCCATGACACGGAGACAGGCTAGCTGTTATCACTACACTCTTTACTTTGTTCAGTGAACAGCTACATGCTAAAGACTGATAACGGCCTCTCTCTCTTTCATTAAAGCTGTGTGTGTGTTACTGTGGTCAGCAGGATGGCACGTATACAGTATGTTGAGGTAATCATCGCTGACCCTGTCTGACCTGATGCGCCTCCACACTAAGCGATTAGCGTGATGCTGCATTAGTGACCCTTTGTGTCCCGTACAGTGCGAGTGTCACTGAGGGTTACTGGGAATACGACAGCTCATCTGAGCATCCAGCACCACAGTCATGTTCCTGGTCCTTAAAAATAGAGCTACGTTGAGTAAAATTCTGCTGTTTTTAGCTTACTTACAATTATCCCTGCTGTGGGCTCATTGCGAGTCATTAGCCTAGCGATGTGCTAATGCCATTGGAATCAATTGTCAGTCTCTTGTGTGATTCTCCCGAGGAACGCTATTTGTGTGGAGATAACAGAGATGTTGCCTATGTGGAGCTTTTCAGTTCAGTCACTTCAGGTTCATAGTACACAGAGAAGTGGCTCTCTATAATTTGAAACAAAAAGGTTTTGTTTTGGATGCTAGTACACAACATGGGATGTGCTGGTTTCGCATTAGTTTTCAAGCTCTGGTAACTTAACTAACCAACACCAGTTTTTGACCTTTTTTTGGACCCCATTATAAATACAAATGGGTAATAAGAAACACTCTAGCTTTCTTATTTAATATATAGTACAATTTAAATAATTATACATTCTAAATGTTACATACTGTATCCATCTGGGTTTGATATTTATATATTTTTTAATTGATCAAAGACCTCAATTTATTTAATATAATACATTTAGATCCTCTATATAAACTCTCATTCAAAAGCTTGAGGTTAAGATGTTGATGATTTTTTTGTTTTTATTTAAGATTTTATTTTATTATTATTATATCAGTGTTGAAAAGAGTTTGTGCTGCTTAATAGTTTTGTGGAAACCATGTTAGATTTAGTTTTTTCCAGGATTCTTTGATGAATTTAAAATAAAAAGAACCAGATTTATTTGAAATATAATGTTTTTTAAATATTGCAAATGTCTTCTCTCACTTTTGATTGATTTAATGTGTCCTTGCTATAAATAAAATTATACATTTATTTAAAATAAAATCATAATAATCCCAAACAATCAAAATCGCAACAGAGTTTGGTACCTGTATAGTGTTTTAATATTTTAATAACTTTTAACCTTTTTTAGACCTTCAGTAGTCATGAAATATAATTTATTTAATTATTAATAAGATATTAATTCATAATTTTTTTTGCCATGTTCCATTAAATCCACTATAGGCTCAAAAGCCCTCTGTTTAAATAGGCATTAGGCAATACGCTTCTACTTTTATGCTTCAGAGTAATTTTTGGTGAGTTTTTTATTATTATTATTATTTGCCTCTCACTTGTCTCATATAATATAACAGTCTGTTTTCCCTTCATTTGCTGCAGGTGGTGTTGAGACACACAGCGCTCTCTTCCTAGACCTTCCTAGATCACCTGCTAAAAACATCCCATTGTTCTGGCTCTCTCTGTACAACTGTTCTCTTAAAGTGCACGCGCATACAAAACACAAGACATGCATTTCATGCAATTCATGATTTATGCTGGCAGGAATTTTCGTGCAGTGGGTGATATTCTCGTGTCACCCAACACTTTCCAGCGGAATGGGAACCTGAAGTTTTGCTCTCATTAGTATACTCTCATCTGTGTGTGAGAGAGAGAGAAATGAGTGTGAACAAACTTGAATCTAGGTCGTGTAACAATATGCCGCGCTACAGTTTGCCGATGCCCATAGGAGACAGTGTGTGGCTCGTTTTATCTCGTGTGTTTTTCTTTTTTTTTTTTTGTGAGTGCCAGTGATAGATGCCTGTGATCATGAGTTTCTGCTGTGTATCAGGGCTATCTGTTCATGTGTGTCTGTGAGCATGTGCTTTGAGGATGCTGACAGTGCATACTTCAAGAGTGTGCATGCAAGCAGCGAGTTTGTGAATCATTTTAGTCGGCAGTAAGTGCATTTTTTTTTTTTATGCTGTCCTGATGTGCTATTTATTTGATTCTCAGTCGTTGGAACTGTAAAGGTCATGACCTTTGAGATATTGCTACTTCATAAAATCCCAAGATTTTTACAACTGTTTTCCAGGCCTGGCAAAGTTAGTTCTGGAACTAAAGGCTTGGAGAGTTTTTAGTTATTCCCTGCTGTAAAATTACATAAGATAGATATTGCTCTTGTGTGGACTAAAACTCTTTCTTTTTAGTCTGTTTTCAGTGAATTGGTGCAATTGTTTCACAAATTATTCTGAATAATTCATTCCTAACTAGTGAGTTGCATTTGCTAATACTTATTCAATTTTATCAAGTGAGATCCACATTGGTAATCGCTGCCTTATGTCACTGATAATTTTATTGCTATTGCTAACAATTGATCTTCCCTCATATCAACTCTCATCAGAAATGTTTACATGCACTAATTTTCATCAATCTCAGTTAATTCCATCTGATTTCAGATACTGAAAGTTTGGTTTATGTCAACCCTGAACGATATAGTCTGATTGACATATTCATTTACATGTGCATTACATGTATTCTGAATAAACCATTCAGAACCTGAGAAATAGTATAATAATATTATTAAATAAATATAAAAATAAAAATGTATAATATAATAAAATGTCACCAGAGCTAACATGAGTATAATTTTATGCACATGTTTTATGTAAATTTGGATGACATTTCCAAAAAGAAAGCTAACATATATGTCAGAACAGCTTTTTAGCAAATATTTAGTAGAACATATAACGCATGTAAATTTACTCATCATGCACAATGTATTTTTGAATCAGATTGAGAAAATAGTTTGATTCAAATCTTTACATGCTTAATTTTGTGTTATTGATTTGATAATTTCATGTCCAAACCTCCCCTTCAAATCTAATCAAAATTTCATTCGGATCAAGTTGAGGATCGGATGAGGCATTATTTATTTGCATAAAAACGTAGCTATTAAAAATGAATTGCTTGAAATTTCACTACAAATTGCTATCAGTATAAATGCACTCTTAAGGCCGTTCCACACCGAGCGCGATGCGAAAAAGCGTGGTGAATTGCTGACAAACGGTGCTTCACACCAAGCGCGAAACATTGTTCGCCTTCTGCTAATTCATGCCTGCACACTAGGTGGCGCCAACCAACAATGCATTTTTCCTCAGATATGTATCTTGTATATGGATTTAACATCGTCATAATCATCCTTTATTGTTATTAAAAATACCATGAGCTGCATATAAAACACATACAGAAAATATATATCGTCATAATCATATGTCTATTTGCTTTAATATTTAATGTGTAGAAACGTTTCACTCATCTTTTTATACGGAATATCTAGAAAGTGATCGCGCTCTGACTCATAACATTCACACACGTGGAAGAAAGTGAACCGTGCTCTTCAGATCACATAATTCAGTGGAGAATTAATAGAAATGATATTAAGAACATGTGAGAATAAATCTGTTCTCAGATACCAATGATAACAAGAACTCCGCATCCATTCTCTTCTCTCTACCGGAATGCTCTTCTCTTCTTCGTTGTTTGTTTACACTGGTTTTCGAAACAACGCTACCACTCTGCTTTTTGTGCAACAGTAGCTGCTCCTGGCACGTGATGTAATGCTCAAATCTTATTGGGCGGTCCGTGTTTTCACTTTGCAAAACTGAAAAGATTCGTTGGACTGGTGTGGAAAAAAAACTTTTGCATTTTCAGTGCGTGGATGTTCGCGGCCTATGTGGAAGTATCCATAGGAATCTGTTGTGTTATTCCAGCGCATCCATCGCATCCGATATTCGTTTCGCTTTTTCGCGCTCAGTGTGGAAAGGCCTTTAGACCATAATTATATAGTCAAGGTAAATGCCATTTTTAGTGTACAACAGTATGAATCCAAACTGTACTTTATGCCTCACAGCCTTGTTTACATTCGCATCCAATTTAATATGGATGTACTCACTGAGTGTATTACTAACATCTTCTCCCACTAACTTTTCTCTCAATATTCTTTAGCAATTCTAAAAAAAAAAACCCAAAAAACATGCCATCCTCGCTCTAGGGTTAGCATAAAACAGAAAGTAGCCTTTCTCTTGATAACTAACATGAACACAGTTAGCCCTCCTCTTGCAGATGCTATCATAACTGCTTCTAGAAAGTTAGCCTTCCTCTCAATAATGTTACTGTTACAAAGCGTAACACTTGTTAGCACAGCATTAGTTTGTGACAGTCCCTTATGTTTTCACCAAAGCACAGACATAGAGTGTTGGTTGGACAAATTGTTAGCTAGCAGAGGTTTTTCAAAGAACAACAAGCTCTCTCTGATTTAGACTCCCAAACGGGGACACGT